>NC_142501.1:29552687-29858887 GCF_057876585.1 Rhinolophus sinicus | reverse complement strand
CCATATGTATACCTGTGTGATGGGAAGCAAGATGTCTCCCCAAACAGGTCTCATACATTTCTTTTGATTACCAGCCTAATCAGCAATTATATTAGCTCAAATATCAAGAAGCTACTCCGTTGTTTTAAAACAAGGCAGAGGTGGGGCATATAGATATAAATAAGGAAAAGACAGAAAAGTCAATAAACACTAAAGGTCAACAGCTGCCCCCCCCCCCAAAAAAAAAAACCCAGCAAAAATAATTTTGAAGGCTGGTTGTTTTTCTTTTATTTCTCAGAGGTGAAATTTCAAGTTAACATATGCAAATATCTGACTTGGAGGAATATGGTGAATTTATATTTTTAAAAAAATGGTGAAAACTGTTCCTGACCTCATTGGAAGAAATGGCGTTTTTTAAAGTCCCTTTTATTTTTGTATTTCAAATTTAGTGGTTCCAGATTGTATGTCTGTGAGCCAAACGGCACTGAGAAAGACACTGCCCTTGAACTTAACAGTAGGAAATTCTTAAGGCTCTTTTAAAGCACAATTAGCTATTTTTATTTTATTTTAATCCACTGAGTGATCCAAACGCTTTCCTTCAGCAAAACAAACTATGCAAGTCATTAGAAAAGCTAGAGAAATTAGACAGTAGAGAAGAAAACTCAGACATTAACAAGTTGGCTTACCTGCCACCTTTTTAATTGCCCTTATATATATCCCCATATATTAAGAGTATATATGTTAAAGATAGAAACTGAGGCCCACAGGGAAGGCAGAAATTTATAAACAACTAAAGTCCAAACAGTCCAATTTGAAAAGTAACATCTGTCCCTCTCATCCAAAGCTTCTGTTAACTTACTACAGAATAACAGCAAGAATTGATTTCTGCCCTTCAGCTTCCTGATCTGCCATTCATCACTGTTTACCTCCCAGAGATTCATGTCAGAAAACCACTGTTCATCAGGTTTTTTCATAACAACGCATAAAGAGCTACAGAAAAAGCAGTGATTTCAATTAGCTTCATTAGAATATCACAATGCCTTCCTCATCCAATGAGATTTCAGGATCAACCTAGAGTCAATTTTCTTCTCCTGGACCAAATAGTACATTTCAAAGAGAAGATCCTGGTAGATACACTTTCCTTATAGCTAGCTCCATCAATATATTTCTTTTTGTTCAAGCTTGTCAGCATGAGACTTTCTAGGCTGCCTGTGAAGAGCTTGTTTGAAAGGACAGCTAAATTCTATATGATAAAATAGCAACAAAATCTCCAGTTCCTTCACGAAAAATGTTCTGAAGATGTCCAGTTTGCTCAAAGGGTCAAGATCCATTATGACGTATAAATTAAGTTCATTCCTCATGAAACTCATTTAATTAAGTGATTTAGTAGAATTACGGTTCTGGAAACAGCTTTGAGAAATCATCTGGTAAAACCTGAAGCCCTCAGAAAGTTAAATGTCTAAACATAGAGTAGCAAATGGGTTTCTTCTTAAGTAAAATTTTTGAAGGACTGGTAGAGGCTGCCTGGAATTCTGAATGGAAGATTTTTGAGGATTGGCCCTAACTGCAGAAAAGAGTGTGACGATTAAGCAGTGATGGCTAAGAGTACAGGAAAGGGTTAAAGGTTGACTCTGACCTAAATTATCCAAGACAGAGCATTTTTTCTTAAGTTTGCTCACAGTCTTCCTCCATCACACATTCTAGTGCTCTAGCTTCCCATTAACCATGTCCTTATAAAAAAAAAAAACTACTCAGAAGCATGTCCCACCTTGGTCTTCCTTTCCAGGACATCACAAAACCTTTTCATCTTTTATCCTAGGACCTATTCTCCAACGCCTTTAATCACCTTTGTTGCTTGTCTCTACAATCATTCCAATTTTGTCACATCCCTCTGAACAGTGGTGACCAACACAAAACATGTTCCTCTCATTCAGACTACAATCTGACTAATTCAGAACATGGAGAAATGATTGCCTCCCCCCACCCCCTTCATATTTCTTCACACATCTTCGTATCACATGTGTTTCTCATAGTATCATCTGACTAATCTCCATGCCAGGTCACTGCTACCTGTGTCCAGACATCATTCTAGATTGCTCCTTGGTGAGATTGATGTCCGGAGGCTTGGCATCAAAATAGCTTGCTCAAAAGAAGTCCCCATTTTGAGGGTAAGAACGTTTGGACAAAAGTAAAAGATGTCTTTAAGAAAGAAAAGAAAGACAACCAATTTTAAAACAAAAGAGATGTTAAAAATGTTCAAAAGGGAAAGTTAGGAAAAGGCAATATTTTTGAAAAGCAAATTCAAGCAAATCAGATATTTTAACAAGAAGTTTTATGGGCTACCAAATTAAAACTCCAGGTGGGACCCAGATCCACGCCCTGTTCTCTTGTCACCCCTCCATGCCCACTGTCGTGCGGGGCGGCCTGCGGGGTCTCTGCTCCCGCTCCCCACATAACGCAGGATATGGTGAGGCCAAAAAGGAACACCCACGGAGCCATAGGTAGGGGAGTCATACCACTATATTCTCTCTGGCGGCACTATACTCTCACTGGAGACTGGATCCACACTGACCGCAAACCGCCATCCACACTTGCCAGCCCAGCCGCCAGCTTCTTGCTAGCCCCCATTCTTGCTGCTAGCGTAGCCACAGCAGTTATATCAGTGGCCAATGGCTCACTGGTTACAGCTGACGGCCAACTAGCCACAGCTGATGGCCATGCAATCACAGTTGATGGCCATTTACTACCTGAGCCAGCACCTGTCTATGTGAGGCCGAGAGCCTAGAAACTGCTTTCTGGGGCTCTGCCCCCACATTCCACCCCTACAGGCTCTCACCTCACAATCTACACGATAAGCGTCTTCCGCGAGGGGCCCTGTGCGAGGAGCCTGGAGGTGAATGCAATATCCTGGACACAGCCAGGCTCTCTGGGCACAGCCAGGGTTTCTTAGGGCACCACCAGTACTTCTGGGCACAGCCAGACTTCCTGGACTTCTTAGGGTACCACTAGTTTCCCCGGGCACAGCTAGGATTTCTCACGGTACTGCCACTCTCTCTGGGCACAGCCAGACTTCCTGGACTCAGCCAGGGCTCTCAGGGCACTGCCACTCTCTCTGTGCCTCTCAGGGTACCCTGCTGGAACAACAGCGACTCACAATCAAGGTGCTTACATATTCTCGATGGCGGCCGGTCAAAACACAAAAGCCAATATCCCCCAGTTCCACTACATGGTGGTATGTTCCCAAGCAAACAGTCAAGCTGTCCATTAAATTAGGGATGGAAGGCAATTCCCCATAGTCTATAGTCATTCGCCAGGGCTGTCCTGGGGGTGAGGGACAACCTTGACCTCACCCTCATCTCCCATGGAGGACTCAGCAAGCCTTTCCTCCTGGGACAAGTCCTGCATCCGGGCTGCCTGAGCAGGAACTTCCCGGCCCACAGGGCTGCAACGACCTTTGCTTTCTCTGGCCTGTGCTGGTTGGGGAACCGTCCACATCTTTCCACCTCTCCACGGGGCTCCATCTCTCCAGCAGCTGCATGGCTTTTCCTGTGCTGGTGGGAGAACCGTCCATGTCCTCCCACCCCTCCACGGGGGTCCAGCTCTCCGGCAGCTGCTCCTTCTGGTCTTCCTCAGACTGGGTGTTCATACGCACAAACTGCTCCACTGCCTTTCAGAGAGCCTTGGCCGGCACCGTACCCTGCTCGCTGCACCATTTGTCATGCAGGGTGTCAGGCGGGGTCTCTGCTCCCGCTCCCCACACAAGAACGCAGGATATGGTGAGGCCAAAAAGGAACACCCACGGAACCATAGATAGGGGAGTCATATCACTATATTCTCGCTGGCGGCTGGGTTGGAGAAACAGGAAACAAGAGCCACACAATTCTCAACCCTCACTGCACTCCTTGCAGGCTCAGCCACCATCTTCTTGCTAGCCCCCATCTTTTTTTCTCTTTCTGCTAGCGTAGCCACAGCAGTTATATTAGTGGCCAATGGCTCACTTGTTACAGCTGACGGCCAACTAGCCACAGCTGATGGCCATGAAATCACAGTTGATGGCCATTTACTACCTGAGCCAGCACCTGTCTATGTGAGGCCGAGAGCCTGGAAACTGCTTTTTGGGGTTCTGTCCCCACACCCACCCCGCTCCAACTGCCTTGCTCCCACAGGTCTACAGGATCTGGGTTGGAACTAGCATAAAGAGAAACTGGGATGCGAATTTGAGGAAGCTAAATTTGGCAATAAAACAATTTAAAAGTAAAATTTTAAACATGAAGACAGCTGAATTAAAACAGATATAAGATGGGTCAGTCCCATGTGAGATGACTCAGAATGATGGATGTGCCCAGAAAGGCTTAACTGTCTAGAGTTTAAACATGGAAAATATGCAGCCTCTTAGGGGTTTATATTTTGAGGTGCTTAAGAAACCTCCAGGAATGGACCCCCTCAAGATTATCCTAGAACCTCTTTGGACTTGGTGGGGAGGGGGACTACCTAAATGTCCAGGTGGTTCCTTGTTCTTAGCACATCCAGGTCTGAGCTTGTCACCTCCCCCTCAAGTTAATTCTTCCTCTAGCTTCCCTCTTTCATTAACAGCATGACCAGTTTTTTTTGTTGTTTTTTTTTGTTTTTGTTTTTTGTTTTTTGTTTTTTTGTGTGTTTTTTTTTTTGCTTGAGCATTTTATCTGTATTTTGGTATATTCTGGCTATTTCTTACTAAACATAGGCGACAGTTTCTCTTTTTAAGTGTGGAGTCCTGCACAATATCCTCTTAGTTTTCATTTGTCTTCTTTCAAGGCCTTTCTGAAATTTTTTTTTTTTTCTGTGCCTGAAAGCCAGTGGAGTTTTGCACAGAGACTGTAATGTCTGAGTCCAAAGCACAGTGGTTTAGCTCTCTATTAACCATTTGGTTTATCACCTTGATGAATAAGTTGCCATTTGATCATGGGTCCCTTTTTTGAGAGGTAGAGTTCTGTAGCTCATCTTTCCTATCCTCATAGTTTGGATCAGTTTCCTAAGTATTTAATTAACCACTTCACTTTGATTCTTCCTAAGACATTTAATTCAGCAAATAGTTGTTAAGTTCCTCTATAGAAGAGACTGACAACTTTCTGCATTTTCTTTCACAAGATACCTAAGATCATCTTGCAAGTTAACCCCAATGTTATTATGTCACCACTTAAACGAGCTAAGTGTCAGCTATAAACATAAAGATTTCCACTTTTTAAGCAAGCTTCTTTTTTAAAAATCATTTCTGAAAATGTTTAGTAAGCCAGTGTCTTATCTTTGATAAGGTTGTTCCTTCCTGTGATGGTTAATTTGATGTGTCCACTTAACTGGGCCATGGTGCTCAGATACATGGTCAAACCTTATTCTGGATGTTTCTGTGAGGGTGTTTTGGATACGATTAACATTTAAATCAGTGGACTTTGAGTAAAGCAAATTGCTGTCCATAATGTGGTGGGCCTCATCCAATCAATTGAAGGCTTCAATGGAACCTTCCCCAAAGAAGGGAGAATTATGCCAGCAGACAGCCTTTGGACTTGAACTGCAGCATAAGCTTTTCCCTGGATCTCCAGCCTGCCAGTACCCCCTGCAGATTTTGGAGTCACCTGCCTCCATAATCATGTGAGCGAATTCCTTAAAAATAAATGATAGGGAGATAGAGATAGATGAGATGAAGATGATATAGATATATCCTATTGGTTCTGTTTCTCCGGAGAATCCCAAGTAATACACCCAGCCCCCTCCATTTACCATCCAGTTCTTTGAGGTAGAAGATTCCGTTTAGGCAGGATAGGACAACTTGGGTTAAGGGCTGGGAGTCTGTTGGAGATTCTGACTAAAGACCTATAGGCTGAAGGGAAGAAGGGTATTCCAGGGGTCTGATTCATGGCTGGTCATATGACATGGGGAAAGAATTCCTGGTAGAGCTAAGCGAGAGGAGTAGCCTCTTATAATGGTATCCCAGAAGCAATCAAAGAAATTGTATAGGTCTCTGAGAAGGTATCAATAATCAATGCAATTTGATTAATTGAATTTAAAATATGTTGACGTTTTATTTTCAGTTTCCATTGTGTATTTGTTTGTTTGTCTGCATTAGTCTGTGTAGTCATTTTATCTAACATCATAAGGACATGCAAGATTGCCTGCTCCACATTAAGACCATTCTTATCTTGGTGTTGGCATGGTGCTGAGTCCGGTCCTTATGGCTCACAGAAAGCAGTAAAACATTCTTTTCCTCAAAGAGCCCGTACAGATATGCCCCAGTTTATGCAATGAATGGGCTCCTGCAAATGTATGTGATGCATACCTTGTGACTTGTTTTATAAATTGAAGATGCATTAGAGGAGTTGACTATTTCAAAGAAACTTTGCAAGTATCTCATTTTTTAATGTCGTAAAGCCATTCTGATTCAAGATCATAACCTTTCTCTAATGTATTAGCTTATGAAGTTCCATTTTGTGCTTAAGAGGCTTAATTAAAACAAGATAAAACTATACTTAATAACATTCAATTGCCTGAGTTATTGTAGGAATGCCTAATGTATTACCAGAAAGTAGCTTAATGTCTCGAATAAAAGCCAAACTGTCCAAATCAAACTAATTGACAACTTAATTAGGAATAAAAGTCACTATTATCCATATTTTCCAACACGTTTTTGAAAGAAAACATTCACACAGTGAAAGGAATCAGAATCTGTTTTTATATATTCCCTAGAGTTATAAACATTTGTATCAAAATATTTACAATTATAGTATATGAAATATCAATCTATTAAAGAAGAAGCCAAATACAGTACTAGAACACCACCAATGTAATGCAAATTACATGAGACATAAATGGCAGAGAAACAAAGTAAAAGACAAGGGAATACATGGTTCATTCCAGTCATAGTTTGACTTTTTAACATAATGCGAGTATCTCTTTTGGATATATCTGATATGTAAGTATGTTTCTGCACATAAGACAGCCTTCTATAATCATGTGATAATTAAGTCGTAATTAAAAAGTTTATCATCCCACAGTTTTTGCCTGCCAACCTCTCTACCCCAGCCCAGAGAATTTGGTGACCTACCCTCAACATTTCCTTAACATAGAGAAATATGCTTGGTAATAGTCCTTTTACATAAATACCAGCAATCATGGCATAACAACTCCCCCAAAAAGGAAAAGTTATATAAGAAACGGGATGAGGAGAGAGCACGGAGAAGTAAAGTAGGCAAGATGTCTCAGATTCTCCCTAGGATTAATCTTTTCAGTGATAAAGGAAATGTCTTCCCACAGTTAACCCTTTAGGCAGAATCTGAGATGGCTTAAAATAGCTGCTCCAGGCTAGAGAAATGCCTGCTTAACCAGGAATAACATACTACTTCTAAGTCCTATATAGAAATGCTCTTGTGGCAACAGACAGATCAATTATTATCTGACTAGGTACCACAAGAGTTTGTTTTTTTCTTTTTCCTGAAAGAAAATATCTGCCCTTCACCTATATTTTTATTTATCTCATGGAAACTTTCTTATTTTCCTGGGGGCACAGGCACTCTGTTCTTATGACTATAATCTAGTATGTGTAATACTTTACAATTACATAGCACCTTTCACCCAAGGATCTGTTGTTTGATTTTGGTTTGTGTTTCAATAAGCTTCTAGTATTGCCTTGCCTCACCTATGACGCAGGACAGGCAGGACCTCTGAAATGTGGCCATTCCAGCCAGTGTCAAAGCTAGAGTTGCCATAGAGCCTAGGAGCCCTGTCCCCAGTATGGATAATTAGATAAAACTTCCTCAAAAGTTTATCATTTAAAAGGAGAGTAACAGATTGTGTTACTAGGATCTGTGTCCATCTCTCTCCCGTTATATACTTAAAAGAAACATTGATTGCATGGGGCGGGGGGATCCTAAAAACATAACCCTAATACAGCATTGTTGCAAGACTACCCCTGATCCCATAATTTGTGTGGTGCTTTCACCACAGAATTGGTCGTTAGTGGCTTTACAGAAATTCCAGAAGAGCTGCCTTGTCGTTAAGCAAGAGGCCTAGCAAAGCCTGTAGCAAGTGGTCTCCATGAGGAATAGCTAGCTGTGTGAGGTCTGGCCTGGGTTCTGACCATCCCCCAGGTCTTCCACTATGAAAAGTTCTCTTTCTTGGTTTTCCTAACCCACCAACTTGGCTTTATGACTATATTTCTTCCTCCCATTTTGTCACAAATACCACTGAATTCCACAGAGCTAAATATCTATTCTAAAGAGGGATACTGGCTTGCTGACCAAAGCCCTCCTGTGGGCCCTCCAGACTGGAATACGATGTTTTGCTTTGGGTTGGGAGGGCGGGATGGCTTCCAGGCTGAGTATATTCAGTACGAAAACAATATCTGCTCTTGCCAGAACTTGTACCGCTATTTTCATTTGGAGCAGTAGATCTGAGGACCACAGTGCGAGACCCAGATTTCACCTCCGGAAGTGGAGCTAGTGGTGTGGCAGCAGATGAGGCCCCAGGAAGTGTGTGTAACTGAGAACAGCTGGAGGCCAAGTCTGGTGGCTGGAGGGAGGCTCTCTGGCACCATATCAAGAGAACATCAGCGTTCTAGCCAACTACTTTCTCCCAAGCACAGGGACTTGACAGTAGAGAACCCCCTCAGGAGTGATTTGGGTTTCAGCCTCTCCCACCCTATGTCTCCCTCCCCCGCCCCCCTCCCTTTTGGTGTTTCCTGTAGAGCAACTTCCACTTCCCTCCCAGATTCAACACCTTGCTCCTCCCCTCCCCCCATTTCCCCATAAACTTGTTCGGCCTTATTTCTTTCTCAGGACCAGGTAGAGAATGCCAATGATGAAGCTGAAGCAGAAGCAGATCCAGGTCAGGATGAAGGAATAGCCGTGGTGACTGTTAGCGTAGACCTGCTGACCTCCTGCATAATGATGAGTGTAGATGGACGCACCAACCAGAATGCACAGCCCTGCAGGGAAAAAAGAAAAATGTTTAGGGTTTTTGTTGTTGTTGCTCAGTTTTTGTTTACATTAAAACCAAGATTTCATAACTTTTAAAAGATCCTATTTCCCTCCTCTACAATGAGAAAAGGAAATCTGGCTGTTTGGCCCCAAATAGTATAATGGTTCTGTTGCTTTGCCCTGAACCACTCTTGATGATAAGTGACAGGTGTTTGGGCTCTCACATCTGCATTGGCCTGCGTGGCTGCAAGTGTGAAATAAAACCCAGAACCTCATGTCCACCACCCAGCTTTCCCGTCTGGACCCCAGCACGTGTAGTCAGGCTTCCCCGGGATGCCAAAGAACACGGCATCCCACCAAACTGTGTGTACTTCGGAAGAATGACAGGAGAATGTGAATGGCGACAATTGCTAGCTTTGTAGCAGTGGTTTCCTCTTTCCCAGGACTCCCACCTGCCCGCCCTCTTCAAGCGTCTTATACACAAATGCTTATTAAGTTGGTGCAAAAGTATTTGAGATTTTTGCAATTTTTTTTAAAACCGCAATTACTTTTGCACCAACATAATAAATGGGCGTGCCCCAGGCTCTCCAGAGCAGTAGATTTAAACAATGAAGCAGATAAGCATTCTTATTCTAAGCATCGATCAGGCGGTCCTAAAAGGAGAACAAGTAACCAGAGGAGAGAATTGTACAAGGCTGTTTCCCTGAGCCGTGGGCTCATCTGCTCAAGTTGCCAGGAATACCGATGGGAAGAACGATGCGTAAACTGGATTCTGCGCCTGAGATACTCACAGCACACCAGCATCGTGGCCCCCGAGAGGAAGAAGCGGTTGCCCTTCTCCATGGTGAAGAGCTGGAACACGAAGACCATGAGAGAGATGACAGAGAAGATGATGGAGAGGATCATGAAGGCCTGCACTGCCTTGAGCGCATCTGTGGACACAGGGTAAGGAGAGTGGGGTGTCAGGCTGACCAGTCCCCGACAGGCTGGACATTTCCCCAGTCACATGAATGGTCAGCACTGAATGCAATAGCTTTATAGATACCTTCATGGATGTATGGCAGGTCTCCATCGCAGTTAAAGTTGGTACAGTTTTTCCACAGACCGACTGATGCTTTTCCTACATCGGAAACCACCCAGACCTGAAACCAGGAGGAAACAAAAAAATGTTTTAAAACGGACCCTCTGCTTTAAAAGAAAAAGAAATACCAGATTAGCTTGTGTCAGGACCAAATCTTAATCAAGACACCGTATATAGCCACAAATATGGCTAAGCAATCCATCTCTTGGTGGAAATAAGATTCAACTAAAATCGAAGTCACAAAAGTCCCAAAAGAAAAGAGAGAGAAGAATGTGTTGCCAAGGGAAAATCACCTAGCCTCTCTGGGCTTTACATTCCTCATCACTTAAAAACTAAAAACAAAAAAAAAGGAATTCAACTACAGTAGTTTAAAATTCTAAGGTCCTAAGAAATGGAAACCCTGGATGAGGAAATTGGTTTTAAGTATGCACAATTCATATACTCAATCAAGACTGTTTCATGTGAGGGCCTGGCTAAGAAGAAGAAAAAAAAAGTTAAGGCAATATATTCAACTCAAGACAATTGAGAAACCCAAGGATAATTAAGAAAATACCAGTGAGCCTGTCTGGGTGATTAATAAGCCACGCTCATCTAAATAGACTGATCGAACTTTGTCACAACATGTAAAGTAATTTCATAGTAAAATAGCACAGCAATATCCACTGATATCGTGTGAAGTCGTTTCCCAGACGTGTTATCCTAAGAGACCAGGGATTGGCGTACAGAACGTCTGAATTACAGTCTGCAGGAGGCTGCATGGGCAAGTGTTCTGTCTAATCAGCCATACTTAATTTAGCCTTGCTTATAATCACACCTACCAATGTTGGCAAAACTCTTCTATCTGAACTGTAAAACCCACTTATCCTTTAATTGTAACAGGAACCTAAACAGATTCTAGAACCATCATTTGCCTGTCTAGCGATTGTTGGCCTTGATTTTTGTGTCAAAAGAGCTGTCTTACTTTTTCTGAGAAAAGCACAAAAGCAAATTGGAAGCTACAAACTACCACTAGAGGGCAGAGTAGCCCAAGGTTCAGAGAAAGACTTGCTTCCTCTATATTTTTATGTTGCTTTATTTGAGTGAGTGAATTCAGTGGAAGCAGGTTAATCTTGTAAAATTCCACTTTCACATGCTACTCTCCTCTCAGAACTTGAATCCCTCCATCTGGCAACCAAAGCTTCTCATCATCTCACTCCCATCGCTCCTTCTAATCAAGGTTCCTAGAAGCAAGGGAAGTTCTGCTCCTGCCACCTGGGTGTCCTCATTATGCCCTGAACAAAGCCTGTCCCTCCCACTTGGGCCCCCTGGCTAGTACTCCTGTCTGGAATGTATCCCTATGCTCTGGCAACTATTTATCTTACGCCAGGAAAAAGCCCACCCATCTACCAGTCCTCCAAAGTCCACCTCAACTAGAAGACTCATGTAGAGACCGAAGAAGACTTGTGTTCTCCAGCTTCTAGACGCCTACAGCCTGGTGGGCTCACTTATATCCGTGGATACTGGCTTTTAGCCTCCTGTTATGTAGTTGTTTGAAGTGTGAGTGTGTTTATCTTTTTCGACAACTAAGCTGAAAATTCACAGAGGGCAGTGATTGTGGCTTTTGTAGCACTTTATGTAAATATTTCAATAACTTTGAATGAATGAATGAACGAACGAACGAACAAAACAACATTACTCACGTTGGCAATGGTGGAAACAAATAACATAATGACAGTGGCGATGTGGACCACAAAGATGCCAGCCAGTAACACCAACATCTTGGCTTTTTAATGACTTGCAAGTGTAGAGAGTCCTGAGAAGAAAAAAACACATGGGGAAAAAAAGGTTACTGACAGATTCAATAAAATAATTCATCTTTCCCACACATGGGGACTAGCTGCTAAAATCAGGAGGAGCTGCAATAAAAACCATCACAATTTCATCGTCAATACCTGAAAACACTTAGTTAGCCTGGTTCCCTAAGTGCCTATTTGTCTATTTACATATACCTAAATATAAACACAGTTCTGCATCTCATGTATTTATATACCCATCTCTCCAATACAGCCTGTTTCAAAAAAGGAACATTTTGTAACTGTTAAATTTTGTTTCATTTGTATTTCAGAGGCCAAAAGTAGGACTTGGATTTTTTAAAGGGCCTTTGACAACTATTATTTCCAGTACAACAATGTCATATAAATTTCCATTTTCCACTAGGGAAGGGTCCCTGACTCTGTCAAACTAAACTGCTTGCCCAGTTTTAATAGAAATGGATGCCTTACACAGAATAGCAGCTATTACTCAATGCCCATAACCTGAATAGGCTACTAATTTGAACCTGGGTGAGATATTAGATGTGAAAGCCACAACTTCTATTAATATAATGCTCTTTGGTATTCGATAATTATAATAACCTAATTACAGTTTAATGGTCTGATCACCTACTAATTGACTATTTCAGACTTGTATCACTGCACCTGAGCCTTTGGGCTGTGTGCACCACATGGTAGGGGCTCTGCTATTGGTCTGGGGCATAGTGTTATATTTCCTACGACTCAATATGACAGTGCTGGGGGCTTTAGAAGTAGGCAGCGTGAGACACCACCAAATAGGCCTTCTACCTGTGCATGACATTTAAACAAATTCCAATCCTTCAGGAGTCAATACAGAAGACAGGCAAATGCATAAATCACATCGTGGGAGAATTAGGAACTAATATAGAATGTGCATGGATAAACAAAAGCGTTCAGCCATAATCTCAGAAGTGCAGAAAAAGAGAGCCCATTGATCATAAACCCCAGAAAATAAAGGAAGTGTGAAGGATGCATATGGGAGGTTATTCTGATTTATGTCCGCAGCAGGAGTGCTTTTTCTCACGCCCAAGACAGTTAGCTGCCGTGCAGTCTGCCTCCCTGGGACTTCAGAGCAAAGGACTTCAGCTTTCACACACCCTAGGCAGGGTGGATGTGTGGGCGGTCCCACCGAGGGAGGAGACAGATGTGCACATCCTGCAATTGTCCCACTTCTCTCACTCTCCCCACTTAATTTACTCGAAGCTTTGAGTGCTTGAGACACTTTCCTATTATATGGAGTATTTATTGGAGAGCACTAGTACTATCATTCCAACACTTCAGGTGCCTTTTATCTCCACGCAGGAAACACTAAAATGCCTTGCTCTTTCTTTACAGGCCAGGAATGAGAGGCAGATACTGGCTCCCACTGTCCACCCAGACCCGCTAACCTCAAGCCCTGCCCTCCATCCCAGTCCAAGCACTTCCCTTTAAACCAGGCTATTCTGAGAAATTTGCCCAATTTAACTATGAGTGACAAAAATGATGACGTTTATCCTGCCGCCTCAGGGGAGAACTTGGAGCGTTCATGTCCGCTGTTCATACTCTCCCCACACAATCAAATTCATTTTTGCTTTTCTCAGGTTCTTGCACACCTCCGCAATTTTCTGCTTGATTGTAACGCACCGTGAAAAGAGGTTTGGGAATTAGAGGTTGAGTTAGAATCATATCAAGTTATTCGACCTTTCGGTCTCAGTTTCCTCCTATATGAAGTGATGAGTTCAATGCCAGTTGTACAGGGAACCATGAGGGTTAAATTGGATCGTACATGTAAAACTCCTAGCACAGTGCCTGGCACATGGCAGGTACTAAAGGAGTTGCTTTGATTGTGGTTATTAGTATTAACTATTATTAGACAAAACTGAGTAGCTGTTGCGAACCCAACCGTGTCAGTTAGTCACCAGGCTGTCCCATTTTAAGTGCAAGTAATAGGATATCTGCCATCTAGGTCACAAGGCCGTGTGTATAAAATCAGTTTGGACAGCTTAGAAATTGCCATTATGCCTAATCCTTGCTGCTTGAGTGGGGAAACCACTAAGAGCACACCCTCAGGAATGAGGAGGAGAAAGTTGATTCTTCTCAGCGGTATCCTGACCATCCTCCCAACACCCTCAGGAGTCACACCATCACTCAACCCTGATCTCACCACTCATGGGGAAAAAAATAGGCTGACCGCAAGGAATGAAAATATTATATAATAAGTTTTATGTTTAATCCTCCTGGGGCTCTATAAGTGACTTTCTGTTCCTTTTGTTTCTAATTTAAAACATCCTCCTTCTAATAGAGGGAAGTGGTTGAGGGGCCCAGATCAGAATATAATACGCCAACGGAGGCTTCTGAAATGAGGCTGAGGAAAATGTTGTGTTCCCTCCCATTACAGGTTGCTGGGGATTCCACAGCGTTCTGTGTCTCCTTGGTCAGCCTGATTCCTTTGTGCACCTGCTCACACTCTCCATTTTGACTTGACACGACTGCATGGCGAGTACCCTCCTCCCACTGCACCCCCACCTTGGCCCATCCACCACTCCCCTAGGGCGCCAGTTCCTTCCTGGCCGGTGGATCTCACTTCTGATCTAAACCACAGCCCCACCTGACCACTGTCCCCTGCCCAGTGCAGGCAGGAGGAGTGGGTGGGTGGAGCAAGCCAAGAAGGACCTCTTTCATCTTAGATTTCTGTGATTGTGCTACCTCCACTCACCAAGGAAAGGAACACAATGTCTTGTATGAGCGAGTGTTCGTCATGTACAGAACACCAATTCTCTCTGCTTTGGGCTGCTGTG
Organism: Rhinolophus sinicus; assembly: GCF_057876585.1. Taxonomy (NCBI): domain Eukaryota; kingdom Metazoa; phylum Chordata; class Mammalia; order Chiroptera; family Rhinolophidae; genus Rhinolophus; species Rhinolophus sinicus. The sequence continues at coordinate 29,844,273 of NC_142501.1, read as the reverse complement.
TCCAGCCAGAAGTAGGGGCTGTTCAGCTGGAGCTATCACATGATACCTATACCTTCTTTATCTTTTCACTGCCCCATGTTTGTCAGGTTTTATAGTGTCATCCATTGTCAGCTTAGAGGAGTCTCCATTACTTTCAGTGGCCCTCCCCCAACACATTTGGAAAAAGAATGAACTATATTCTTAAATTTCTGGCCTATATTGTCCCAGGTTACCCAATCCCAATACTAGCGACCGCTTCCCCACCCCACCCCCAGCAGAGAAACCCTCAGCCTGAGAAATGGGGGTGGAAGAATCCTTGTGACCTTTAGGGACAACCGTGAGTGGCACCTGATGGGTGAATTTCTGGGGATCTATCAAGGACCACAGCAGAATGGGTTTAACTACAGAAGATCCCTTGCTCTTGAGACTTCCACCCACCAATCACTTTCAGTGTACCTTGGTATATCGCTTCATAAAAGAGCACTGAAAAGACACCATTTCTGAGCATTCATATCATTGGAAGTATTGCTTGCTGAGACTCTCTTTCCTGGCAGTATGTTTCACTAAAACAAGAATTGACTTCTCCCTCATACCCCTCTAAAATGCTACCGGTGGCACTTTCCAATGGAAAGCATACCCCTAGTCACAGCTGGGCAGCTCAAACCAGGAAGTAGAGAATAACAGTCCTGCAGTTCTGACTACTTGGGTGCAATGCCTGCCTCTCTCAGAGCATTTGCTGCACTGAGCAATCCCGAAGTGTGTCAGCTGGTTATTGGGAACTCCCATGCAATAGCATTGTTTGTGGTGCTTAGATTCTCAAACCCAGGTCACCAGAGCGAGTCAACTCGGTGTCCTTACAGGATAGGACATCCACTGACAGTACTATGTGGGGTGCCGGGAACACATTTCTCCACTCACCACTGTAAGCAGAGTAGGTTCTCCCCCTTTACCCTCATCAATCCAATGTGCCTGGGGCAGGGGTGGTCAGGACTCCATGGGACTGGGTAGGAAACTGAGAAAAGTATGGGGGGCATGAAGGTGGATTCTAAAGAGTAGTAACTATTTAAAGAAATGGATGTAAGAGACTTGCATAGGTTCTCTGTTACCCCTTCTCTATTCTTCTTTCTCCCTTAAGGCAGAGGACTGCCCATTCCCTTTCCACCACCGCCATTTTTTGTTTCTGACCAAGCTTCTCCTCTCCTTCTCACAATGCCCAGACCACATTAGAGCAGTGGTCTCTTTATGCTCCTGTCCCTGATGCAAGCGTCACAACCACTGACAATTCTAGATTTGGATTAAGTACTTTTTTTAATAGAAAATTTATTATAGTTAGTAGATATGACCCAAAGATATTCAATTGCTGGTGATTGGAGCTATAAATGACTACCTCATGTGGGAGAGGGAGGTAGCTGCCTTCTCTAATTGTCTCCATCCACTTAAATTTTTATTAATCTCTTGCCTCCCTTTTATAGCCCCACTGCCCAAAAAATGAAATAAGCAAAAGAATGTAGCTCTGAGACTGGCTTGCATTGCCTCTTAGCCTTTGTCCAGGTAGCCCAACACTTTTAAGTTCCCTGACCATGAAAAATTAATCAGGCCCCTGTGGACATCTTTCCTTTTCTAAGGAGCAACTAATATTGCAGAGACTTTAAGAATAATTGACTTCTAAAGGAAGTAAGTTTAGATGTTGAGTTTAGATGTTGGTAATTTGGCTCCATGGTTGCTAAGAGAGTTTAGATGTTGTAAGAGAGTTTAGATGTTGGTAATTTGGCTCCACGGTTGCTAAGTTAGGGGTCAGATAGCTTCTTCCTGCCATATTGTCTGTGGGTTTATTGAGCTGCCACAGGAGTGTGGGGGAAGCAGTTCTCTAAGAGTGATCTAAGGCACAATAATTGGGAACAATACAACAAAATAGAGCAACTAAAAACCTACTTCTCCAGCAAAGGAAGTGGTGGAAATCCTGGGCTTGAGTCACTGAAGAATTAGCCTGAGCCTGGGGTTATAACATAATCAGAAACAGAGGACTGGGGCTGTATGAGCAGCAGAGTAGTCCTGAAGAGCTCAAATGTCCATGATTCATTTGAAAGTGGGTGAAATTCTCCCGACAAAGGCAAAGTGGAGATGTCCTTTACCAGATGGCGCAAGAGAGCCTTCTGGGAAGCTTGTGGATCTGGCTGGCTAGAGAAGGCAGTTTGGTCATTTCCCTTGCAGCCTAAGTTAGCCCAGGCTTTTCTGGGGAGAAGAGAGCAATCACAGCCAGATGCCAAGTTCCCTATTTCTCCTTCCTCTCATCCCATTTTGATTGCTCAAAACATCCCAGTCAGGCCATGAGTTCCTTCTTTATTTATTGTGCATCCATTCTTACTTTCCATTGTCCGTGTCCAGTTCAAGTCTTAGCTTGGACCACAGCATCAGCCTCTCCCATGATCCTCTCTCTGAACTCCCCCTGTAATTATCTCCTCCATACTGCCAGTGGGTTACCTGACCACGTCACTCCTCTGCTCAAAAATCCTCCAAACACCCCACTCCCAGGAAGAGAGACTCCACACACCGCAGGTACGTTGGCCCTGACAACCCTAGGAATTTGGGGATCCTAGGAATTTGGTTTCAAAAAGGAAAAAAAAGCCTTGATTCTGTGTCCTTCCTCCAGTCACTACCTATCAAATTCTTTTCAAGAAGCTCAAATCCCACCTCCTTTAGGAAGCCTTCCCAGGTACAGAGGTCAGAAGCAGTCATTTCCTGGGTTATGCCATAGCCCTTACACAACCCTTTATTAAAAGCACTAGTGGCAGCCTGCCTGTTAACAGTTATTTATGGAAATGTATGGCTCCCTTACCTCAAAGATTCTAAGTTCCTGAAAGGAGAGTCTTATCTATGATAGGTACCAAATAAATATCTGTTCAGTGAGCAAATCAATGGATTAAGGAAAGCAATATTTTCTTCCTTAATCTATTTATTTGCTCCTTAATAATGGAGCCAAATTACGAACATAACCAATGTTAAAGTGGCTGAAGTGTTCATAATAAACAACAGAATATTCTAGAAGGAAAATGTTTTCTTGTTTTTTTACATACATGAACTTTAGCCCTTTATTATCTTTAGATTATTATTTATATATTTTAACTATGTACTTATCTTGTTACATGCAAACTCTTTGTTATATGTTTCCATAAAAATACCTATATAAACATGTGAATATTTCTTGAGTACCTTTGACGTTTGAATATACAAGGGGATATATGTGTTTGTTGCCTTTTTTCCAGAGGAAATAAGTAAAAGCAAAGATAATATTTTAAATTTCTAAACACTAATTTCTCCACAGATTAAACTTTTCTATCTCTTTAAGTTATAGAATCTCTGGGCTGAAGAAGGGCTTTAAAGTTCCTCCTCATTATATGAAACTCATCGACAAATCTACACCAAGGAACTATCTAAATCATGTTTAAACTCCTCTGGTCCTGGGGAGTTCAGTACCTACCAAGACACCGGCCCCAATTAGTAAGGTGTTTCTGACAATGCATCATAGTTTGCTCTGGACGACAGCTACCCCGAACTTAGTCCTGTGCTTTGTCTCATGCTTCCTCTTCAACCCTTTCCTAACATGGTTACCTCTGCAGCAGAACTTCCAGGTTATCAGAGAATGGCCAGAGGACATCCCCTTAGATTCCAAAATCTCAATCATATTAGAACACAGTCCTGAGATTACTCAACTGCTAGACACAACTCTGTCTTTTCATTGATTGATGTTTTTCTGACAGTGACATCCCACTCTCATGCTGGATAACTGCAAACTTTGAAGAAAGCTCTCTCACACCATCTGACCACAAACATGCTGCTTCCTCAGAGCAGGAGGAAAGATGAAAGGCCAAACTGCTCCTGGTCCTATGATCTCCATGAGTCAGCTTGTGTCTCCATGCCATCTTCCCCAGCATGAAACCCAAAACTTCTGCTGCCACTTCTTCCTAAGGACCCTGTGTAGGGTGGTAGTGCCTATACATCAAAATCATTCTACTTTGGTTGGTTTTTTTGTGTGTGTGTGTGTGTGTGTTTTTTTTTTTTTTTTAATGTATGTGTTTCCCATTGAGGATCATTTGGGTTGGCAAAGCGGATGCCCATTTAACACAAAAGCAGAAAAGGAAATACTCTCTTTGGGGAGCAGTCGTAGAGGATGTCTCCGGAGGAGGAAAAGGCTGGGATTAAAGGCAGGCCAAGTAAAGGAGACCTTGCATGAGCTTTTCTGGCCATTGTTATTGTTGTTTTATATCAAATGTACTTTCCATTCTAATATTGTTTGTATGTAGGGGTGAGAAGGGGACATCCATTTCTCGGTGGGAAATGTGGAGAAAAAGGATCCTTAAGAACCATTTCCTCCTGCCTCAGGAGATCTGATGTTTGGTGTGGGAGGAAAGAACTCCAGGTTGCACCTCGCTATATACACATACCACGCCTGATGTTTTTAAGTGCAGGGACATTTTTATGACCTGGAGACACATCAGCCATCAAGCAGCAAAAGTAACAGGGATCTACATGCTCCAAGGAAAACAACTATGTTTTCATGGTCCTGGGGGGAAAGGGACTGTGTCTCCCAAATGTTGGCTATCATAAATGGAGGTTATTATAGAAAGGGCAGTGTTTATTTGGCACTAGTATAGACTAGCATAGATTCTCGCATAGTCAGGGAGGAGGAACCAGGGGTGGGGTGGGGGTGAGGGGCAAGCATATTATTTAAAAAAAAAAAACAGAGGACCTATGAGAAAACCAGATCCCCATAAAAATTCAGCCTCTGGCTAACTCCTGACACTTTGAGAAAATCACATACTGGCTCTGGCCAGTGGCTCCTGAAGAGACAGAGTCCATAACAGTACAGAGTGTGAGTTCATGGTTCGAATCCTGAATCCACCACTTCTTCTTTATTCTAATTTCAGTTTTACTGAGATCTAATCAACATATAAAATTGTAGGATATTTAAAGCATACATCGTGATGATTTGTTGACTCCACCACTTCTTAACTGTGACCTATAAACCTCATAGGGTTAATGTGAGGATTAAAGGATTCATGCCTGACGCAGAACAAAGGCTATATGGTTGTTGGTTATTCTTTTTGTTCCTTTAGGTAAAATGAGAGTCTTGGGCAAGCAAAATGGACTTTAAGCTTCTCTGGCAGAATCTGAGGACCAATAACTGTGATAAAGGCAAACAGCATAAATCTTGTTTTTGTAAATGCTCCCAAGGAGAATAACCTGTCTCTCTTATTTCTCTTTGTACACAGTCAGGTACGGGAAGGGGGTGGGTCTGCAATGGCTGAGGCCAGGCCTGAGCTCCGATGCCGGATCCAGCTCACACCCCCAGACTGCAGCTGGTCAAGCCATTGGGCGAGGTCTCCTGGGCGAGGACGGAAGCTCCAATGTCTTCTGCCTCTGACAAAAGACTGCTCTGGCAGCCAGAAGTCTTCAAGGGAGAGGTTGCCAAGATAATAACTAGGGTTTGAGAAGAAAATCAAGGTGTGGCCTGGCCCCAGCGGCGCTTGGGCGGGTCCAACAGTAGATGGCGGCAACATGCTTCAACCAGTAAAGCTGCAGCCTTGAGGGGTGGCATGAGCTGGGAGGGACACGGCCATGCAGCAGAGGTGCCCAAAGAGCCTGGGGTGGGCTGCCAGCTTTGTTTCTCTGAGGACAATTTGTTGGTTAGAAGTTCAGAGTCATTTAGGTTATTCAGTCCAATCCCGTGACAAAGGAGGAAATGCACGTCCCCAGAGCAAAAGCAGAATCAGAACTGAAGCCCACTATCTCCTGTCATCCAGGCCAGGCCTCTTCCACCAGTGTGATCTTCAACCTCCTATACTTGTCTTAGGGTTCAGCAGAAGTTCTAGAACTACCTTCACTCTATTCTTCCTGCCACCTCCTGATTCATCAGAGGGTCAACACAGTCCCTCCGAACAGTGCCATTGGCAAAAACAAAGGGTCTATCAAGGACTGCTGTTTCTTTCTGCCTGGCTACCAAACCTATCCCCACACCACAAACCCCGAGACAAGACTCAAACATTCCATCCTGACCCCCACCCACAGCACAAGAGTCCCCTCCCCACTGACGCACAAAGCAAAGGGAAGCTCCAGGCCTCAGCTTCAGAACACTTTCTCTGAGCTAAGGATGTACACATCCGCTTGCCCAGCTCTTTGTTTCAGGATAGTAAGCCTCTCTCCAATTCCCCTGTAGCTCCAGCCCCCTAAAGATGGGCCTTTGATTATTTTAAAAAAACAAGTCCAAGTATCAAGGACCTCACTTTGCTTTCAGCTCTGATCTGGAGCCTTCTGAAAAGAGGGAAATCACTGCCCTGTTGGCACAAATTTTTGATGGAAACACAAATGATACCAAGAATGTATTGACCAACATTTGTGCCTGAGCAACAAAAGATTCTTCAGAGCAAAAGAACAAAATATTTCACCCTGAGGACCATCCTGAAACATTGAGGGAAGGTAATCCCCACACAAGAGGGGAGAATGTTAGGAGTAGAAACACCCTCACATTTCTCTGCCTTTCTCTTTCACCTCCTCCCTGTCTTGCTCTTTCCGCTTGGCTCTTTCTCCCTCTTCTGGGTCTTTCCATTTGCAACCTCTTCTCTGTCCTAACACACAGACCTAAAGAAACATGGACAGGAGCAGTCCCACTTGCTCATTCCCCCACCCTTTCCTCCTTGCACCTTCCCTTTCCTCCTCTCAGCTTGTCCCTGATTGGCTCTCACCCACACCTTTACAGCCACACCCTCACACTGCAGGGTCTCCCTCTCTGAGAAGAGGGTGGCGCTCCTTTCCCAGGACATGCTCAGTTTCTCCCTGAGCCTGGATGGGTTCCTGGTGAATCCCTTGCTGTTGTCAGGCTTAGAAAGCCTGCCCCTCCTCATCTGAGCTGGTGTCCTTTATGTTTCATTCATCAAACCTCTTCCTTTTCTTCCCAGAGCTGAGTGAATGCTCACTGCTATCTGATGATAAAGCCCGTGAACACCATACCTAAGGACTCTGAATGGATGAAGCAGAGGCAGCTGCCTAGGTCCTCGATCCTCTGCAAAATACCTGTTCCAAAAGCAAAAAGTTGGATCATTTCACTTTTCTACCAATTTTTATGGGCTAAACCAGCTGTTAGCATGAGCCAAAAGATTTCTCAAAATAGGAATGATAGCATCTTAGAACAATTGAGTTTCAGAGCCACAGGGGGCCTTGGAGAGCACCAAGTTGAGTAGACAAATGACAACCATGGTCTGACGGTGGAGTCGGGACAAGACCACCACCCCTTGGTCTTTCTATTTGGCTACCTTGCATCTACCCTAGGATTCAACCAGTTTCAACAAACGCCTTAAGGTTCTCAATTTTAATTACCCCATTTGAAGAGAGAATTCATGAAACAGGCTCAGGAAATACAAAAACTGCCACATGCACATAAAGCTACCAGCACCAGGAGCAGAGGAGTCCATTTTAGTACCATTTCCACAACAGGAAAGGAGATGTTGACCTGAATATTTGTTTAAAAGAAAGAGAGAGAGACAGCAATCTCCACAAGGGTTTGTAGTTTTATCTTTATGCTCCATATCAGTGGATCTTCCCATTAAATTCCGAGAAATGACTTTACCCAGTCAAAGCACGAGGGACTGAAGTATTATAAAGAGTAGTCTTGAGACACACATGTTTGGAAGTAGGGTGTGGGGAAGTCAAGTAAACTCTTAATAGGAACCATATTTGGGCTCCCTTGATTACTGAATAGAAATCCCGAGTCATTTGGGCAGAACTGGGAAGAGTATTGGAAACAGGAAGTTCATGGTCAGAAAAATTCCAGTTCTGTTCTGGTTAAGGATGATGAGCTCACATCAAGGGATTCACATCCAGATTGCTGGCCAGCCTTTAGACTGAGGTTACTCTGGATTGGCAGCCTCTTCCTGTAGGTACCATGACAGGTAGTAAAAGTGTGGGCTGCATAACCCACGGAACAAGTTAAGGGACAACCCTCACAAAGCCAAGTTAGAAGCCTCTGTGTCTGGTATTGGGTTGATTTAACAATGATTTTGTGGGAAACAACTGGGTGTGCTCTTCTGAATATGTATATTTGAGAGTTCCAAATGTCTCTGAGCTTCTGTGTTAGGCAGCTATGTATATTCATGTTGTAAATTAAAGAAGGAAACACATCATGTATTTGGCAAATGAAATACCTCAGAATCAAATCATGTGGGTATGGTTGAACATGTGCATAGTTTCAATGCTTCAAAAATGTTCTTAGACAATAACAATAATAAATAATAATAATATAGATCCATCAAGTTCTACCCATTGAATATTCAATAGGGGTTAAATGTTTAGAGGGTAAGGAGCATTGGGTGGAGCAGCCACAACAAAAACGGAATAGATATTTTCGGAGTCACTTCACGACTGCAGAACTAGGAACAAAGAATGGAAGTTATAGAGAAAGCCATTTTGTTGGATTTAAGAGACTAATAATTAGAGCTATCCAGCTAAGGGGGATGAAGGGAACCAAAAATTGTCCACCCTGAAGCTGCTTTTTTGGGTATTGATTTTAAACTGTCTATTAAGAAACAAAAGACACAGAAAGAATTTTTGACCCTTCCCCCTTTCCTGCCCAAGGGATTCAGACAGAAAAACCTGCTTCAGAAAGAAGATCTCAGGATGTTCGCCTTAGCCAGAATAGCTTAATTTTCATTCATTATAGTAAATAGGGGGGCTTCATGCTGGGGCCTGTTAGCTAAACACCCACTGTGTTCCAGTTTCTGAGTTGCCTAACAAGAATGTTCCTGCCATGTATGTTCCCTCTTCTTCAACTACCTGTAAATTGCCCATTCTCACTTCTGAAATCTAATACCCCTTTCCCTCCCTTTTCCTTTGTCCAAAAATGTCATATATACCCAATATTGCCTTACTGTCTTTCAAATTTTTCATGCTTATGTGAATTCCCCAATGCATATGTATTAAACATTTTATTTTCTCCTGTTAATCTGTCTCTGTCAATTTGATTATTAGCCCAGCTAGAAGAACTTAAGAGGTGAGAGGAAAAGCATTAATTTTTTTTAGCCCCCACAGGGATGAGCATGGAGGTGTACTCTAAGGTACTGAGCCCCCCTGTTGGGAAATTTTAAGGAAATGTAAAATGGCCATCTGTCTGAGGTGGTGTCAAAATAAGATATCTGCATTTGGTAGGAGAATGGAAGAGTTGATCTTTAAGATCCCTCCTAAACTGAGAATTCGATGAACAAAATCAAGGATGGAACAGAACTAAATTTGCCTTGTGCCTTTTTTTATGGTCATTTTTCAGATGTGTTTTCCATCAGGCTCTGAGGAGTCTGTAGCAAAGCTGTTTGGCTTCTTTTATAAGCCTTCCAGGTCTCTGACTGCTCTCTCTCCATTGATCTCAGTGAGTCTGGCAAGAACCAAAACCCCCAGAGCCAGCCAGCGCAAGTCATGAGGGTCTACATCCCCAAGGTAGTCTTCATGGAGCCCATTCACTAGCCCCCGCCCCCGCCCCAAGTGGGGATGTCCCCCTGGGAACTGGATAGGCCCACGCTGGTCTCCAGAGGGAAGCAGAAGAGTTGAGAAAGCCACATTAAGTCTTTTCAATGGTCTGAGGAAGGATGTCTTTCCTTCCTCAGAGGTCTGCCTTGTACTCCTGGGAGGTAGCCAGCATCTGTTCTGGAATGTGATCTCTTCTGGGTTGGTCCTTGATGGCCCTCTGCCAACTCCCAGGACAGTTTAGTACCCTTAAACAATGTACAATCTGGGGGGTCCCCTGACCAGGACACCAGACCGGATGTTCTGCAGCCCTCCAGACAGCACTCCACCCCCGCTCCATTCTTCAGAGTCTGGGGTGGAATTTGATCCTTCTCTGAGGGTGGGATCCTCCACGGCAGAGGGAGAAAATATGACCCTCACATTTCAGTATTGTCAAAGACTTACAGCTGCAATCTAGAAAAGCTGCTACAGCTGAGACGCTCTCTCACTACTTCTTGAAGGAAAAGGGGAAAGCAGGAATCAGAACAGCATTTTAAAAATTACCCTCAATGTCCAGAAATAACATGCAGCCTATTTTTCTCATTTATAAAACCATAGTGTAATGCAAAACGCTGCACAAATAATATAATTCACGATGGTTTATGCCCCCGGAATTGTCAGTATTTTCTATTTGCTGACTGGTTAAACATTGCTTATTAGCTTTAACCTGTACTGAACTAAAAGATTTGTACTAGCTTCACAGAAGATCATTACTATCAGCTTAACAATAGCTTCTCTAATCCACATCCATGCAATCTGGAAATAAGAAACATTTTAAGCAAATACAGGAGTTCCTCGCATCTTGAAAAGTTGCTCTTACACTTACTTAATCATCCCCCTTGGGGCAGTTTTACTAAGAACATTGCCTGTACAATGCACACAGGCTGATTACATTTAAATCTTCTCTTCCAACAGACCGCATTTCTAAAGGAAAAGTCAAATTTCATCAGACAAGCTGAATCCTGTCATTTTTCCTTGTCTTGTTTATATGGGGGAGGGGGGTGGAATCCACTAGTATCTATGTTGAAATAGGCCACACCTCAACCAAAATGCTAACCTGAAAAAAAAAATTTTAAAAAGCAAACAGAAATCACCCTTCTTCTTCTTTCCAGATTCATTTCATGATTAGCACTAGTGTCTACACTTATACAACCATGATTCGGAAAAGAGTAAGGAGGCGAAAGTTCCAAAACAATCACTGCCTTCCATGCAGAAAAAATTCCGCATCCACCTAAAAAATTTTCTTTTCTCATTTCTGATATACCAACTTTTCACTCAAAAAACACAACTGTTTCTGGAGTGGAAGCATAAAACCATTTAACATTTTTGTTACAGGGACAAATAAAGTTCCCCTGCCCCACCTTTTCCCTTAAACTCAGTTTCTCTCCTGCCTCTCATATCCTGCACATCTGGCCAAGGACAGAAGGAGCTCTGAAATCCACATCAGGTTCCAGATTCCATCAAATGAACCCCTTTTGAATTTTATTTGAAATACAGATTGCTTCTTTCTCTCTCTCTCTCTCCCCCTTCCTCCCTCCCTCCCTCCCTCTTTCTCTGTTTCCTTTAAACACAGCCCACCCCCCTCCTCCCATCCTTCGGGGAGTAAAAACACTTAAAGTTAAACAGAAGTGAATGAACAAGCGAACGGGCAGTAGTAAAAGCAACAGCAAAAATAAACTAAGAAGCCAAAGGAAGACTAGCAAACAAGCAACAAACAGAGAATCAATTCAAGTCCTGAAGCAATTTGAATCAAAATGGAGAAATGGAAAACATCTGCCAAGTGCATGTGTTATTTCAAAGGTATGTAGTGTTTCCTCCATAAAGAATACCCCGTCCCGGTGTGTTCCAAAGTCCCTGGCTCCCTTCACATCTTCAGAGCAAGAACCCAGTTAAGGCAAGACATAATTACAGCCCAGTTCTGCTTCTTTCCCTGACCCTCATCCCCTCACCCCTGCCGTCAAAGTACACTTTCTGAACCTTATGAAAAAACTTGTCTCCGTATCCACTTCTAGCCAAAAGTTTCAAAGATTCAAGTCAAGGAATCATAGAAAAGAAAAAAAGCAAAAGCAAAACTTAGATGAGCTCAAAGGTAACAGAGCAATGGTAAAGAAAGAGAACATTCTCTGAGTTTCCTCGCAGTGTTGGGAGCTGTCCTACCTGAGGGTCCCAGCGACGGAGGTGCCTTGAGTGGCAGGAGCTGGCAGCTGCCTGGTCGGTTGGTCCGCTCCTCTGGAGGTTGTGGCCACAGTGAAGGGAGGGACCTGCCTCCCGAGGTTATAAGTTTCCTGCGCTGGTGTGCTGGGGTGTGTGATGGGCGGTTTCTTTTCACTGTGTTTTAAAGGAGTTTCTATGAATCAGTCTGGCTTTAAAAAAAAAAAAAAGATTTGTTGGTAAGCTACGCCCTGCTATGTTGGCAGTCTGTCAAAAGTTGAGAGAGGCTGGGAGTGAGCCATCAATTCAAAGAAGCCTGTTTAGGCTCCCTCTGACTCAGACACACAGACCACAGTGGAAAAAGGAGTGACATTGCTTCAAATGAGTAATAGGAGTCACACAAATAGATCTGTTTACCAAAGCCCATTCCTCCTCACCAAAAAGGAGATTTGGTTACCATGGGGATAAAGCAAAACATAAGTTATCTTCCCAATCTTTCATCCAAGGAGGAGGAAAAGGGACAGTGTCCTGCCCATTGAAATCCCACCTAATCATCAAATGAGATTCCCATTCTTCCTCCCCCATCAAACACATCAGCTAGGGCTCACAGTCAGGAATAATCAGATTTATTTGTTAATTACTTCCCTGCCTGACCCTGGTGCACTGTCCTGTGGGTGGATATAAGGTGAGGCCCCGGAAGCAAATGGGACATGCCAAGAGCCCTCGTGACCCTGCCTCTGAATGATGGAGCACTGGTTGGACACCAGGCTGGTTTTTCATTATGCTCTGTGAATTCCCAAAGGGATTCTGCATATTCGGAAGGAAGTCCTCTGGTTAAGTAAGAACTTTGCTCTCTGATCTCCATGTGCTAATCATGTGGACCTTGCTCCACAATTGACTTTCTTGTGCTTGGCCCAGAGCATAATCTTCATAACCTCCCTGCACCACTCCTCTGTCACTTAGCCCTGGAGCCAGGAGGGGCCCTCCGAGTCATCTAATTTCACAGTCGGGCGGGAGAAGAGAGCCCAGGTGCCTGAGTTCAAGCCTAGCTCTCCACCTATTATCTGTGTGACCATGGGCAAGTCAACCTCTCCATGCCTCAGTTTCCTTGTGCATAAAATGGGGGTAGAGCTATGGTGAGACATAGAGAGCTTATAAGAAAGCTCGGCACCTAGTAAGCACTCAATAAGGGTTAACTATAATGATTTTTTTTTAAACTTTCATTTATTTGTGTTTTTCCAGGACCCATCAGCTCCAAGTCATGTAGTTGTTTCAATCTAGTTGTGGAGGGCACAGCTCACAGTGGCCCATGTGGGGATCGAACCAGCAACCTTGTTAAGAGCACCGTGCTATAACCAACGGAGCTAACCGGTTGCCCCTAATATATGATTATTTTACTGAAGAAGAAACTCAGGCCCAGAGAGGTGAAGTGACTGATGTAAGGAGACACAGTAAATTAGCAGTAGCAGCTTGGTTCCAAGTCTGCTACCTCCAAGCAACTCTATACTCTGCTGCGTCATGACGACATATTTCAATTTGAATTATTCTTATGTAGTTATCTATTTATTCATCCAACCAACACATCTATAGGTCACCATGCACTAGACACTGTCATAGCATTGGGACACAAATGTGAGCAAGATCCCTGTGCTCTCCCAACTTAGATACCATTAAAGAATAAAGAACGGACTAGTGGCTAGTCACCAAACTATTGATAAAATTATGTGGTAAAATTATAGATGAATTTTTGTTTCTTCTGGGTTCCAAATCTCCTGAAATGAACTTACATAACTTTGGTTTTAGGGGGGGAAATTTTTTTTATTGGGGACTATTGGGGAACAGTGTGTTTCTCCAGGGCCCATCAACTTCAAGTCGTTGTCTTTCATTCTAGTTGTGGAGGGTGCAGCTCACTGGCCTATGTAAGGGCTCGACTCTAACCAACTGAGCCATCCTCCCACCCCAGAAAAAGAATTTTAATGGAAAGGAGAGGATATTTTTGAAGTAGATGATGGAGAAAACACCACACACACACACACACACACACACACACACACACACTGATCTTCCCAAGTCTGACGACGGAATTCTAACCCTGTACGGATGAGACAGTGTAGAGTTTTCATTAAAAACTGATGATGTGACAGCAGATTGCTTCAGTTTCTCATATCTTTCTTCACCTCCCCCTCTCCCATCACTCGTTTGATAATAAAAATGGCTGTTTGAGACGAGCCACTCCCAGCAGTGGGTTTCGTCATGGATGTGATGTCTGAGCAGCCTAACCCTCGGGGAGGGGAGGATGGGGAGGCCCAGGAACCCTAACGGGCTACAAGGGCGAAACGAGGCCATTCTCTCCCAGCAGCAATCTGCCACTCTCCCTGGCCTTCTCCCACCCTGAATTTGCCTTTCACTGCCAAGGCCTTCTGCCAGTTTCAAACTCTCTTCCCCCAGTAGCATGTAAAGGAGGGCTGGGCTCCCAAGGGAGAGTCCTGGGATGCTGAGTGGCATCTGGTCTGGCGGCATTTTTTAAAGAGAAATCTGGAGTCAGGGAACATTGGAGGGGAAGCATTCTCCCTCCAGGCCCCCTCTCATGGTTAACAAAGGGAAAAAGCAGAGACTTCTCTTAAGCTACTTGAGTAGAGGAGTATTTGGTCCTGTATTCCCACACTGGGTTTGAACGAGAGCGTGAGTGGCCTGAGGGAGGGGTTCTGACAATTGGACTCAGAAAACAGGAGTTCTAGTTTTCCTCTCACACTGCCTGACAGTGGGGTAAGCAAGTAACATGCCCTCCTGCATTTCGACCTTCAAGTGAGTACATGTCACAGCCTTCCAAATGGACCTAATAAATCTCACCTTCGTCTGTGCTTTTGGAGAATTTTAGGGTTTGGAGAGAAAATATTAAATCCTTTGAGCTCTTAAAACACACACATACACACACAGTGGTACCGTATAAAGCTAAGTTGTGTAAATATTTTTAAAACAATAAATGCCAGTCCAGGATTTCTAAAGGCTTCTCATTAACCCTTGAAATGTCACTGAGCTCATTTCATAAAATAAAGTTATCAAGTCTCAGAAGGAAATTGGATCTGTTCTGGCTACAGCTCCAGTTGCTGCGCCTCTGGATGGGATTAAAACATTGTGCCTGTTTCTTTCCATGGCTGCAAGCTGGACAATTTTAAGTCTGTGGAGTGCAAAGAGGTCGGGAGTCTAAGGGCTGGAGAATGTGGCTCTCTTTAGTGTCTATACAGACTTTTCAAACAATTCGGAGTAATCTGCCTTTCTGCTCTGTGCTCCCTGTCCTCTCATTTGGAAGGTGGATTAGACACGTTCACTTTCCACATGAGTAAAGAACTGGGCAAAGTTTCATTTGACTTCAATAAAGCCATGTATTCTTGGGAAGGAATGTCCCCTCTTGCCCAGTGCCGCACTTACTCTGAGGCACGGGGATATTTCCCCCTCCCTCTGAATCAATCAGAATCAACATCTGACATGGTGCCACCTGGGCCAGATTTTCAAGTTTGAACTAGTGCAAACACTTGGAATGAAAGTATGAATCAAGGGCTTTTAATGACTAGATATAAGGAGGAATCTCCTAGGGTAGGTCTGGCCACCGATGGCCCCCAGAAAAGAAAACTAATAATAGCTTGAACTTGGTTTTGCTCACATGCTGCCAAAAAGCATCTCAACATGTCCCCCAAAATTATTAGATGTGCAGGGAATGTCAAACACTGCTTGAAAGGTAAATCAATTAAAAATGTATTATTATAGTATCTTTGAAAGTCAAATGAACATATGTGCCACTCCCATTTGAAATGTGAGAATTTACCAGAAATTTCATATCCCTCCCTCTTTCCTTCCTGTCACTTCTTTCTGCTTATGCTCCTCTCTTTATTTTTCCCACAGGCTATTTTCTTCCAGCTTTTATTGTTTCCTTTCTTAAAATCCTCTCAGTGAGATGTAATTTTAATGTAATTTTGCAAAATGAGAAATCTCTAAAATCCCCTTAGTCTCCCCCATTCTCGGCTCTTAGCGAGCTGGTCCTGAAAGTGCTTTTGAAAGATAAAACTGATGAAACACCATGAGCTTCCAAGAATGTGGACCATTGGCCTGACGCTTCTGGCTAGTAGAAAGTCTCACTAACAAAGAGCCGTGAGGTACACGGTTATAGAAGAGACATGGCCGTGTTGACAGTGACATCTGGACCTGGCAGGGGAAATAAGCCAACCCTGCTACTTTGGACAGTTACTGGATTGATATCAATTGCTGTAATCAACTTCAGGCAGCTGGGATGCGTATGGATGGTCGAAATGGCTGATAAATAGACCTCCTGACTCATGTCTACATGCCTACAGCTTCATAGCCAGAGAAGAATAACAGTCAAACAAAATAAGAAGTGAAAAGATTCTGTCTTTCTCCAAGTAACGTCAACTGCAATACTAGAAGGGAAACTTTAAAAGTCGATTGCCTTCTTCACTTTGCTCCTCATGTTACTGAACGCATGATTTCTACCGCATAATGACCCATTTCAGGTAAGGAAATGAATCTTCACAAGTAATAAAAGAGTGACTGCCCCCCCTTTGCATACAGTAGGCAGCAGATCCAAGAGGTAGATGCTGGGTATGTAGCAGCTTTTCTATTAATATCTAGTACATTTTACCAATGAAGCATCCAAGCCCATGTAAAAGAATCTCGTGACCTCCTTCAAGATTTTCTCCTCAAACTCGGAAGCTGGTCAGAGCACCCTCTAGCTAAGCCCCCACAGCTATTAAAAAAAATAATAATTAATTAAAAAAATAAAAGCACACATTTTTAAATTTGCCCGAGGAAAATTGTCATGAAAAGACACGAGGCAGCCCATCCTAGGGGCTCTTAAAACATATTCCTCGGGCCGGCCCGGTGGCTCAGGCAGTTGGAGCTCCTCCGTGCTCCTAACTCCGAAGGCTGATGGTTCAATTCCCACGTGGGCCAGTGGGCTCTTAACCACAAGGTTGCCGGTTCGACTCCCGCAAGGGATGGTGGGCTGCGCCCCCTGTGACTAGCAACAGCTACTGGACCTGGAACTGAGCTGCACCCTCCACAACTAAGATTGAAAGGACAGCAACTTGACTTGGGGAAAAATAAAGTCCTGAAAGTACACACTGTTCCCCAATAAAATCCTGTCCCCCCCAAAAAAAAAAATCTTGATTTAAAAAAAAAAAAAAACATAATCCTTACTGGGACTGTGTGGTTAGCAGAGCACACAAGACATAGGGACACCGTAGAAGTGACCTTTGAGACTAAGTTAACACTTCCAGGGTCACAGATTGTTTCTTGGTGAAAACAAATAAACACTAAGTAGAGTGACTCAATAACTCAGCCTCATTGGAAATTCTTTCTGGTTAAATTTTAGGATAATTGGTTGAATATGTTTAAGTCTTACAAGACTTAAAAGACCTCTTTCAAATCCTTCAGACTCACACACACAAGGCGCCATTTGCTGTTCCAACACACAGATGCCAGGTCCGCCCTAGTCTTTGTGGGTGGTATGCAGAGAGGTGTCTCAAGGCGCTGGAACCCAGCAGAGTCTGTGGCCACAGGATTTACCGCCATTCTTCTGTAGCAGGGCTGGGTAAACGCTGACAAAGCCCCTTTTCCAGAGCTTACACTGATCGTCTCCCTTTGGTTAGTAACACATTATGCATTCAGCCAAACTGCAGTGCTTCCAGTATGATTTATTCCATTTCATCTCTCTAGTTATAACTTCACCTTAGCCATACTTGCCTGTGACTACACCCAAGCATCTTAATTAGAGTTGGGGGTCCCTAAATCTCTGCCATGCTTTGTGACTCTTCTTAGGACGGTCACATCCACAAAGACTCAAACTAACCACTCTCTTCTTCCTAATTTTTACTCTTAAAGGAAGACTTTATTTTGAGGTTCTGGGGATGTCCTAATGTACCCTTTGTACTAAAAACTTCCGTTTGGAGATCCAAGACATCATGCTCTCCAAAATGCCCTTCATTCTGGGTTGTATGCTGGGCCACGCTTGCCTATTACTGAGGGGAAAGCAACTATAAACCAACCGATGTGGAGAAATTCACTCCCACCATCCAGTAAACCTCTGAAACTGCTCACAGGATCCACGACCCAAAAAAGGATGCCTTTTTACTACTCGATTTCTAATCTGAAAAAATGATACATTATCTGTTAACAAAATTCCAACGATGCACGAAAGTATAAATAAGAAAGTTAAAATCTTCCAAAACCTTACCTCTGAGATAATTATTGTAAACATTCTTTCATATATACACTCATATGTACGAAATAAATACAAATTGATAGCTTCCCATGTCAATAAATGTAGATCTACATTGGTTTTGTAATGGCTACAAAGTATTTCCTTATGTGCATCTACCATAAAGCGCGTTTTTAATTCCCTATTAATGGATAGTGGATATTTATGTTGCTTTTTTATCACCATAAACAATACTGTGGTGAAACTCCTTGTACATATCTGTACATGTAATGACACATTTGCCATCTTATTGAATATTCTATTCCCCAGTCTTTGGATTGGTATATAGTATGGATTTCATCACTCAAAACTGTGCAACCTTAGAAAACTTACATAAGCTCTCTGGATCCTATTCCTTGGGATCTTGAGAGTCCCTTTTAGTGTTCATATTTTTTGATGGTCGCTTTCCCAGTTCTCAAAACTCATGAGAAGCATGTATAAATCGATGCCAACCAGCTCTCCCTAGATTCTTCCTCCTCTTTTTAATCTCATAAACAATGATTGACAATTCCTACTATTGTCACTCGGATCTTACTCATACATCTGAGAACATGGATCTGAATGGAACTCTCTAACCCTAAAGATATAAGGCTGGGTGGTTGCCAGGAATCTGAAGATTCTTTAGTTCTGGCAGAAACTCCATGGACTGATTCATTCGTGTCCTCAGCTTGAGCACACTCATTTCCCGAAATTCCAAGCTCATGGCATCATTTCATCCTCACTGTAGGCCTTAATCCCATGGCTCAGAAAGTGACCCTAGCCAGTTGCACAGGATGTAACCCACACAGAACTCAGAGAGGTCACAGGCTGTGTGCCGGTGATCTGTCCCCGATGAGCTTATAGCTCCTTGCCTCCTGGTACCCTATGGTAAACTGGATACAGTGAAACAGACAAGTCTGTACCAGTGGAGCCTTTGCCACGGAATTTCCAGCCTTAGCTCTGAAGCAACAAAATGCAAGGTCCGTGCTAGCTGGTGGTAAGGTGACAGCTGCACAGATTCCTTAGCCCCGTCCATGCTGGCTAACTGATGGGCAGGGCAGGGGTAACTCACTGGGCACTGGGCTGTTGGACTGTCCTCAGCCTGCTGAGGGAGTGCCCTTGGAGCAGCTCTGAAGATTCAGGTCCAGAATAGTGTCGACTCCAGGCGGGAGGCCTGCTAATAATAATAATTACAACAGTAAGAACTTACATTTGCATAGCATATTGTAGACATACATGCCCTGTATTTTAACCTCTCTCTCTCTCTTTTTTTTTTTTTAACCTTAATGGAAGGGTAAAATGACGCTTAGAAAGGCCTCATTTCTTGAACAACGTCATAGACCTACTAAGGAACAGCATCTAAGGGTTTCTAGTGGTTTTTGTGGGGTGTTTTTTTTTAACTCTTCATTTGCTGTAACTTTTCTCTTTCCTCTACATGCCTTACCTTTTTGTGGCTCATAGAAGCTATAAAGGGCCTGCTGTAGATATAGGATGGTCCTAAAAGGTGAGGACTTCCAGTACGTAAAGTGGTTTTGAACTACTCCAGTTGGCTGCTGTACAAATTGGAGCGCCCCAGACACTCGCGGAGCATCTTGTGACTCCAAGAGACCCACCCCCACCCCCAGCACCAGTGTTCTCTGAGCACGAACTCGCCCAGGCAAACATCTGGGTTCCTCATTCCAGGCTTATCTTGAATGCCTGGCGATCGGATGAGAACCAAGCTCCCTAGGGAAATTTGCTTGAATATCCTGCTCTACCAAATGCACATTAGGGAAACAGATCAGGCTTGGGTTCCAGCACCCTTTGGACATACTAGAGACTTTCCCCAGAAAGAACTCTTAATTGAAGACAAAGAATTAAAGATTAGAAGGGTTTTATGATAGAAACTGTACATCTGATGCACAGGTCCATGGGAGGATTTAAGGACACAGTTAAATTATCTTCTCAGAAGAGAACATAAACTATTTTCAGCTGCCATCTATGGAATTTAACAAGAAGTTATGGTCAGAGAATGGGCAGTAACAGTGATATTTAGAACTCGGGCAAAGCACTTGGTTCTATTTGAGACAGTGGAACTCCAGAGGCCAGAGTAAGGAGCTGCCATGCTGTGGAAAATTCAGACTAGGGGAACGGAGAGACCCAGATGAGGAAGAGCACAGCCCCACTGGAGAGAGGGCCGGAGAGAACTTTCTCCTGGCTGGGAGTGGGCCACCTCTATGCACAGCCCCCAAAAAGCAACACAGAAATCAATAAGAGCTCACCCATTTAGGTTGCTGCAAAGTAAGGCTGCATGAGGGCAAGAGTCCTTCTTTATTCACAGATGTATCCCAAGCAGCTAGAACAGTTCCTGGACCTTGGTAGGCTCCCAGTAAACATTAATTGAGTGAAGGAAAGAAAACCTTTGCCTAGGTTTGAAAACAGAATGTGGGATACTCTCAGGAAGTAGGTAGAGTGATGAACAGCACGTAGAGCTTCCCCCTTAATTAATCCACCACTTAATGATGATGATGATGATGATAATACCCGAAAGAAAGCAGATTATTCACCACAACAGTGATGAGTAAACTAAAAAGACAAGCCCGGGTTCATTTTACAAACATTGCAGCACGTAAGATGAACAGCTAGTGGGAAGGGACCTGGTGAAGACGGGGACAATGGCAGTAACACCAGCATCTGTTACACTCACAGCCATGCACCCATGTATCCTGATCATTTTAGTAGAGGACAAAGAGAAAACATGACTACAAAAACTGGAATGTGTCATATAAGTGAGTCAGCCATCTGGGCTTTTAACTTGTCACAAAACTAAAAGCATCACAGAGGGTATCAGATCACAGAAATCACTGGGTTAGAGATAAGGCTCAAGTACTTCAAAACCAGAGTCGTGATCTTCTCTCTCACATGTGCACTTCCGTATTTCCTATTAGCACAGCCTTCCCTGACTCCCCACTTCCTAAGACTGGAAGAGATGCTGTTTTGTGCCTCCAAATCTCTCTGTGCTACCTTCAAACAGGTCTCCTCACTAAATTCTGAGCTCCTTCACAGCAAAGTACTATGTTATTCCTTGATGTATCTCAGCTCCTAACACAATATCTTGCATACAGTAGACACGCAATAAATAATGGTCCAAAAATTAAGTGACTTACTGGCTCCATCATTAATTCACTAACTTAGACTTCTCCCTCTGCCACCCTCCACATCCAAAGTCACCAAGTCCTATTTAACTCACTTAAAATGTCTTTCAAACCGGAACCCTCCTCCTTATGCCTACGGCCTTGGCTCTGATCTCCTTCTGTCTCAACCATTACAGTGGCCTCCTAACATTGGTCTCCTTGCCTCTGAGCACTTTCTCTTCCAACCATCCTCCATACCAGAGCTGGCAAACTAGTAGCCCACACACAAAATCTGTTTGGCCCTGAAAAAGTTCTAAAAATAATCTGAATTAGTTTCCTACATTTTAAAAATAGGAAATTTCAAATAAAGTTTTGGTTTTTCAAATTTTCTTTAAAAATCAGAGGGGCTGGCAACAAAAGGACCTCATCCCCACATGGCTGCAATAATCCCAGAAGAGTTGGAAGCGTGGAGCCTGCCACCTTGAGCAGCGAACTCCCCTTCTTCCCACTTGGCTTTATGGGCATGGTCCCCTGACAGCATTGATGCTGGTGGCTCCTGCTCTGTCCTGCCACATGCATTATCTGTATGAAACACAGATCTGATCACACATGGCTGCAATCTAACTTTGAGGGCAAAATAAAATCATGGTATGCAAGGCCCATCACACGGTGGCCTCAACCATCTCCTTTCGCCCACCATGTACGTTGAGCGTGCTGGAAATTTTCTCACCTCTGAGATTTTGCTCAGGGTCTAGCCTCCAGCTTGAGTGCCTCACCTTGTGCTGCAATGTTTGAAAGAATGTGCTGAAATCAGACTGCTTAGGTGCAAGCCCTCTCTAAGCCTTCATTTCCTCATTTTACCAATGAAGATAATGCTAGTTGACACATCCTGGGGTCATCAGGAGGAACAAATAAACAATACTTGTAAAGTTCTTAACACGGGGCCGGCACATAGCAAGGGCTTAGCAGATGATGCCCATGTTGTTGTTGTAGTCCTGCCCTTCTCTCCCTGAAGAAATGCTGTTCTACCTCCACAGCCAGTTCAAATGTCACCTTTGTCGTGCAGCCTTCCCCATCCCTCCACTCCACCCTAAGCAGCATGACTAATCCCTCCCCACGAGCCAGAAGGTTTCGCATGAACCTTTCGGATGGCACTGACCACACCGTCTCTCCCTTAGCTGAACTGTGTCCAACCCCACTGTGCACCACGCACACCCTAAGGGCCAAGGTGGGTGTCTTCCAACCTCCAACACCTGGACACTGTAGGTACTCAGTATTTCCTGAAGGAGTTGTGTTGGATATGAAGACAAACAGCCAGAGGGTCAAACGATTGTTTCCCAGAGTTTTATACAAAAATGGCTATCATGTGATGCCATTTGCATCCTTTTATTGAGTGTTCAATAAAAGACAATAAAAATGATAAATTCAGAGCATTAGGAGCAAGCTACATCATTTAATTGTACAGTTTTTGCTTCTCTGAGCCTCAGTTTTCTTATCTGTAAGACGAAAACAGTAGTGCTTTTTCCCACCTCCATAGAATATGTGAGGATATAATGAGGGTAACATAGGTGAAAACGTTTTGCAAACTACAAAACCTTTGTTCCAGTGCCTGGCAGGACCCCTGACTCTTATTTAATTATGAGAATTAGAGGACACAAAAATGAATTTCTTATACCGTGCTTCCCCGAAAATAAGACCTAGCTGGACAATCAGCTCTAATGCGTCTTTTGGAGCAAAAATTAATATAAGACCCAGTATTATATTTATATTATATTATATTATATTATATTATATTATATTATATTATATTATATTATATTATATTATATTATATTATATTATTATATTATTATATCATATAACACTGGGTCTTATAGTAAAATAAGGCCGGGTCTTATATTAATTTTTGCTCCAAAAGACACATATAGCTAATTGTCCGGATAGGTCTTATTTTACGGGAAACACGATAGGATCCGGATTACAACACACAGTTATAAAATGTGGGTGTTGGTGGAAAAGTGAAGAATTAGCTCCCCAAAACGAATGCCAAAAATCCATGGTGGAAATTCACCAAGAATGTGGGTTTTGTTTGAATCCCAACTTTGTCACTTTGAAGGACTCTGGGCAAATTCTTAAACTTTCCAAGGATCAACTTCTTTATCTCTGAAATGAAAAGAATAAAATCTATCCCCAAAGGTTGAGAGGAAGATAAAATGACGTGACAAACGTCGAAACCTTGAACAGTACTTGTTACCAAGGCTCTCAATAATGTCGGCAGACTCAATGAGTGATAATCAGTGGGGATTGGGTATAAGAAAGACAGAAATATCAATCTGAATTTAAGTGTGACATTAAGAACATTAGGATGAAGGCATAACATGTATTTTCTGACTTGGGATGGAGGGGACTTGAGTGTTTAAAGACCGCTACCCAAATGAAAGCCCTCCACAGCCCTGCACCTGGTCACTCACCTGGGTCTGTGCAGGCACTTCCTGTCTTGTCTCCCCACTCCAGGCAGCCTTCTGATTCTTCTCTGCTCTTCTCAGAATGGCTTCTCCATGTCTTGCCTCTACAGAAAGTGGTTCAATGGCAGCCTATTGCTGTTAGGATGCAGACCCACTGTTTGGCCAGCAGGCAAGGCCTTTCATGGTCTGATCATACCTATCTCACCACCCCGTCACCCCACCCCTCGTGCTTTGTATCTCAGCCCCATGGTTCTTTCACACCTCTAAGCCTTCAATGTCCTGCTTTGACGAAATAACTTTTCCCTCCAACCTGGTCTCCAAGACTCAATTTGAGCATCGAGTTGAGACACCCTCAGGAAGATACCCTCCCCCCCACTGTGAATTTGGTTTCATCCCTCGGAGTTCCCACAGCCTCTGAACACAGTTGTCTTTAGCACTCATCACAAGGAAACACAATATTCATTTACTTGTTTGTCTTCCCCTTTCCATCAGATGGCAAAATCGTGGAAGGCAAGGATGGTCTTCTGTGTTCGAATCCTCACCAATTACCAACCATGCCTAAGCGTAGCTGGTGCTCTATTATTTTTACTGAACAAAATATATTTGTAAGTGAATGGATGATGGTGAAAATGTACTATAAATAGGTTAACCTCCCTGCCCCTTCAAAAAAAATCACTCATCTCCTATCTTTAGGAACTCAACTTTATAGATATAAAGAAGTAAAAAAGTAAGCAATGGTGGAGGATGAGGCCATAGCACTGTGTTCAAGCACACAGACATTGGTGTTAGACAGAGGCTGAGTTTGAATTTTGACTCTTCTACTTACTAACTGTGAGGACTAGTCATATTATGTAACCTCTCTAAGGCTCAGTTTCCTTCTCTGCAAAACAAATGTGAGTACATGCTTCATAAAGTTTAATGAGAATAAGACAAGATAATGCAGGTGAAGCACAGGGCCTAACATGTAATAAGTGTTCAATAAATGTTAAAAATAAATTAAGGGTTAAGAAGTCCTAGTAACTGCCTATCTGTTAGACCTATGGGAAGCAAAGAGAGCCCTGAGTCACCACCATGATATAGAATCTAGATCGTGCATGGGAACGACAGTGCACAAAGCCACAGAAATGCTTGTCCCCTATGCTGAAAGGGAGACCTGAGCTCAGTGATGAGCATGTTCATTGGCAAAATGGCTGAAACACTCAAGAAGCTGAGTGTGCTATCTGCAGTAGGTCCTGGTCCTCCTGACACTTAGAGTGTAGCCTCTCTCCCACCTCATGGACCTTTAATTTGCCCTGAAACACTCAGCTGTCTCCATTCCATGCTTTATTTCCAACGTTCTAAGGGCCTTCTGGTCTTCTTGACTCACTATGCATTCTGTCAGGCCTTACATAGGCCAATTTTAAATGCCTGAATCTTCTCATAGTGTTGTAGTCGGGTTTATCAGGATTTTATCATATGGCTTTTGAGCACTCACATGGGTGAACTGTCAAGATCAATAAGAGAGGGGAAGAGACAGTGCACAGGGAGGATGGAAGTGGAAGGGCCAACTCTCCCCATGTCCCATCCTGAGTGTCACTTCTCAGAGGACTGATAGGCAATCACCAACTCTGTGATGGATGCTGGTGAGCTAACACCTTCTGGAAGGAAGGTTTCCAGGAGCTCACGGCTCCTTGGCTGATGCCTGCCTTAGACCTCCTTGGTGAGGCCCATCGACCTTCTCCCTGCCTCTTATTGACTCCTCTTCCCCATTAGCGGTCCCAAGGCCTTAGAAGTGATCTCTGCCTCTGCAGCCCCAGGTCAGAGTGTGCAATCCAAGCAACACCCATCCAATCACAAGGGTACGTCACTTAACCTCCATTTGTCCCCCATTTAGTCACTTACCCCAGGCTGAAAGGTCTGCAGTGAAATATGAGTCTGACTGCTGATAGCACCCCTCAGACTTATGATGAGATGCCACACAACCATGGCGTGCCCATCATTTTATTTCACATAGTTATGTGATGTCATGATAATGATAATAATGGTATGACTTTCTGAGTGCTTTATGCATACCTTACAACATGCCTGTTTTCTTAAAGATGGTATTCCCAATTTACAGATGAGGAAACTGAGGCTCAGAGAATTAAGTAGCATGCTTAATCACAAGGTTATTAAGTGGTCAAGGAAGACTTGAACCCCTGGCCCTCTGGCTGAGGGCCAAGTCCTGCTCTTCAGCTCATGCCACTTCCCCAGCGAACTCTGCTAGACCAAGGGATGCCCTCACACCCAGGCTGCTCCCAAACCCAGATGCAGAGATGGGGACTGTGGGGACAGAGCCAGGAGTGCAGTTTCCAGGCTCTTGGCCTCACGTGGAAAGGTGCTGGCTCAGGTAGTAAATGGCCATCAGCTGTGATTGGATGGCCATCAGCTGTGGCTAGTTGGCCATCAGCTGTAACCAGTGAGCCATTGGCCAATAATATAACTGTCGCGGCTATGCTAGCAGTAATTGGGGGCTAGCAAGAAGATGGTGGCTGAATTAGCAAGCACAGATTGCAGTTAGCTGGGCAGATTGCAGCTAGCAAGTGAGGTTGGTTGGCAGAGAGAAGTGGACGGCAGGTTGCGGATAGTGTGGCTCCTGCTTCCTGTGTCTCCAACCCAGCCACCAGCGAGAATATAGTGGTATGACTCCCCTATCTCTGGCTCCGTGTGTGTTCCTTTTTGGCCTCACCATGTCCTGCGTGCGTTCTTATGTGGGGAGCGGGACAGGAGACCCCGCATGAAGCCCCGCATGACAGGGACCCCCTGGTAAATTTCTGGATGCTGACGTATCTACTCAAAAGGTACAGTTAAGCAATATAATTGTTTTTCTTTAAAGTGTATAACATGAGACACAGAGAAAACATTTATTGCGGCATCTAGAATTTCAGTGTAATGATATCAGTGCTGTCCCTCTCATTCCTTCTGACTAGATAACGCTTTCTCAACTTTCAAAGTTTTAGATTTAACCTCACCCCTTGCATGAATTTCCTCTGGCTACTCACTGATCTACCCTTCTACTAAAGTAGTTATCCAATTTCAGTACTATTGTCTTTTACATTTTTTACTCAAATGTCATCTTAGTAAGAATTTTTCTGGTCACCTATTCTAAAATTACAACCCCTCCCCAACATTTTCTATCCCCCTCCACTGCTTTATTTTTCTCCTAAGTGCTTACACTATCCAGCATCTATATCCTGTTTATTTCTCCTAGTTATTCCCTGCCTCCCCCATTAGAGCAGAAGCTCCCTGAGGGCAGAATTTTATTTATGATTTTTTTTCACAGCTGCTTTCCCCAGAGCTGTGTCTGGTAGATGCTCAGCTCTTATTGTTTGAATGCTTGGCATGTTTTATTTCCAATTTACTTCAGCTAAATTAGTTATTCTTTAAAGAACTACAAAGTCCTCAAAGATAGTAAACAGATATTACATATCCTCTCTATCCCCACAATGCTTCGGGAGGTGCCAGGCATGCAGATAGAAGTTATTTTAAAATCCACTTGCCTGATTAAGTAGCAAATTAGCCAAAACTGAGAGCCATAAGCCCTAACTGAGGTTACAGGGATGTTTTCATCATTGCAAATTTAACTCTGTTCTGAGGTTGTTAATCTTCATGGCAGCAGGTGGAGGAGGGCTGCTCCGTGGTAAAAATGGATTTCTGCTTTATTCCTCAAACGTAACTGCTGGTGACCCTTTGTACCTTCTCAAATTATTTTGCTCTTCTCCTAGCCTTGGAAGCCCATTGGGTCCCTTCAGTATCTGTCACGCCTATAGCTCCCTAATGCTAACAGTGGAATTCAGCGTGTGGTACAAATTCCTGTGCCTGCCAGGTCCAGGTGAAGATAGACATGCCCCAGACCAGCAGGAGTGACTGGCTCGGAAGGGTCCAGAGGTTCTGCCCCAGCTTTCATGAGCCAGGACGGCCGTGCGCTGTCTGCACCACACACAGGCTGTGCCCAGGGGAGATCTCTGGTTTCCATGGCTGTCTCACTCACAGTGTGTCCGTGTGTGCACGTGTGAGCACACGTGTGTGCACAAGCACGTGTGTGGCGAGCCAGTTCTGCCTGAGTCGTGACCCTCCGAGATGGGGAGCACCAGCTATTGAAATCTAGTGGGAAGGACCAGACTTAACCCTCAGAATTCTCAAGGTGCCGAGTCAGAGGATTAGTTCCATCTGCCACCACCCAAATCAGGCCACAAGTTGCAGTGGGTAGACAGTGAAATCATCTTTTCTTCTGGTTTTGTTGGTTACTATTTTTAACTATGTTGGATGGCCAGGAAGAACCTGAGGGGAAGGTAGTCAGAGCAGCAACGACCAATTTCCTGGCTCAGAAGCCCCACAGCCCAGGCAGTTTCCTGTTTGCCAGAGGCGAGCTGGAGGGAGGGACTGTGGGGGTGGGGGGAGGGCAGGGGGAGGCTATTCCCTTATAGTTTTAAGGTTTTACAACACTTTAAGGAAGACAAAGAAGACATCTTCAGCTCTGCCCAGGCTCAGCCCTCATATCAATTATTTTTTCTATTGGGTTGGGGCAGAGGAGGTTGATGAACAGGAGGGTGCAGAAGGAAGGAGAACAGAATGGAAAAAAAGGAAGCTCTATCGGAACAGGATGTACTTAAAATCCTCCCTGTCTGTCATCCACCCAAAGACTGGCCTTTCCATGGGTGTAGGAAGCCACTGCAATTTGTACATATTTATAGTGTTTGGCAGATTTGTGGGATACAACGCTAACAATGCATCTTAAATGAAGCTAAATGAAATGCATTCCTAGTCCATAGGAAAGTTCTTAAATTTTTTTTTTATTTTTATTTTTTAACATATAATGTGGTATGGAGAGTTGGTGCTGGCTGAAGCGTCACCGATAATCACAGTGTGTGAAGCTGACAAGAGTCTGGGCGTGAGACGGGTGACCCAGACCAGAAGGGGGCACCCTGGAAAAGATCCAGTCACTCAAACCATTCCCAGATCTTGGAGCCCACAAGATCAGAGAGTAGCTCCAGGATCCCGCCAATTCTCTAACTACCATGTTTTCCAAAGGTTTTTTGATGACTTGAGTTTCTCCATCCATATTGGCTCCAGTGCAACTCTCTGTCCACCAAAGATCTCCTGGCATCGGGCTCATCAGGGGTCAAGTTTCTGGAATCAGCATGTAGAAGTCATGAACTTAAACCCAACATTCTGTTTCCTCTGATCTCCCAATTATATGACAGAAGTTTCTGTGTCTGAAGCCTAAAATATATTTGTGATTCTCTAAAAAAAAAAAAAAAAAAAAAAAAATACAAGCCTAATCGAATTTCACTGGCCCGTGTGAATGTCTGTATGTATAACATTCCTACTGACCTGACTAAGCCTTGGTTTCCTTATTTGTAAAATAGGGATATTGGATATTGAACTAGGGTTCTTCCAGCTCAAAACTTCTAAGATTCAACAAAAATATGCATTCTATGTCACTCTTCCAATCCCATAACTTTTTTTTTCTAAGTCCTGCTAATTGTTCCTCTGTTTTACTTCTTGCTTTGAGATCATTTTCTCCGCTCCAAATGTATCCACACTAGTTCATCTTATAAGCTTCTCACTGCTAGACTATTAGAGCTTTCTTCTTAGGGATTTCTTTGGTTTCAATTGTTTTCTATGTTGAGTGATACCACAGGCAGCTGCTTAGAATCACGAGCTTCAAAGACCATTTCATGTCTGAATCAGGACCTGAAGACAGCTCCTTACTTTCCCACTCCCACACCTTCCTTTAACCCCATTGTCACCTGCTTCAGTATGACATGGCCTTACGGCTCTAGGACAGTTTGTATCTTACCCAGTCCTCCATTCACCTTGAAGATTTCCACCCCTTTGCCTTAGCAATAACATTTCCCTATGGCCTCCCCCACTCTCTGAACCAGTCTTTGTCCATCTTTCCTTCAAACCTTGGCCCGACTGCACTGCCAGTAGATGGACATCCATTCCCTTTAACACTCCTTTCATGCTCTTTTCTTTGCCATTTTGATAACATGCTCTATGTCATTCTCTACTGGCTTCATGTTCATTTATTTATTGACCACTCCCCCCAAGGAAAAGTACAAGATTGTGCCTGCCCTGTATTCTGGACAAGTTAAATGTTGAAATGTCACAGCCCCTGCTTCCTCCCCTTGATGTCCAATGCGGTACGTGACATATGGATGCTCAATATTGTTGCTGGATGATCATTAATAAGTAAGGAACCTAGGTGACCTTGAATTTGCAGCTAATTCAACAGCAGCTAGACTTGCTCCCCCAACCCCACCACCACTAATTATGTGTGCCCATTGCAGTGAGGGCACATATTGAGGCCTAGGAATGCCAACAAAGCTCATGTGCTGAACCCATGGCTTCGTTATACAGGCCAGGCTGAAGAAGGCTGAGCTCTCAGTGTGTTCTGCTGATGGCCTGTTCTTCAACTAGTGACCTCTCTTGGTTTTTATTTTCATCTCTGCAAATTAGGGGTAAGATGACTAGGCCAAGAAATCCTATGAAAGACTCCCCACAGAGCTATCATTTTATTTTTCCAGTAAGGCAATTTATACATAATGATAAAGATTCCAAGATGGTTGCTCACATTTCCTGAGAAACATCACATATAACCTGAGGGACAAGAGGCTTTGGTCTTCCTCCCCTAATACCAACCCCATCATTGGCAAAAATGTCCAGGAAGGAGGTCCTGGGAAAGGTATGGACTTGTCTCCTTTATTCGCAGTTAATAAATGATAAAAGGGCACTTTTCTAAAAGTTTTATTTTTCCTGAGGGCTCAGCAATTAAGCCCGTTTCTCCACAGTCTTTTGGATTCAATAGTCTTCTTGATGCCATAAGAAGAGTTTCCTGTGCAAGCTCCAGAAACACCATTTCTGGTGATAAGACTACAGTTATACTGTGACTTTCAACTTTCAGGCTTCGGTCAGAGGACTAGTTTGGTCCCCTCAGAATTGTCTAGCGAGCTCCAGGAGCACACAGCAAAGATAACAGTTGTCACCATTGGGAAAAAAATGTCACTACTGGTGCCTCACACTTCTGCTTACGTGCCTCAAGTGCTCTATGGAAGGAGGCAGGATGAGGGTATGAATCTACCCTTGACCATGTTTCTACTCTATACTTACATAAGCTTGTCTTCTGGTGGCCAAGAGAGGCTGTTGTTGAGGGTGTCAGGGGGTACACACAAGAAAATAAACTTGAGGGGACAGGGTTTCTACATTTTTTAAATAGAAATACTATCTTGTTCCAAGTTCTAGAATGAGTGTCTGTACTTTCAAGTGTTTGATAAAATGAGCATCAAGTCCTTGATCCTGTTTTATCTCACTCTGATTATTCCAGCTCTTTGTTCCATCACTCAGGGCCGACCAGCATCTCCAAGAGCTGAGTCATAAATCTGGAAGGAATCTCCTCAATCAGGTTCAGCCGCAGAGCTAAGTCAATCCACCAAATGAAAAGGGTGGTGGCAGGTTCACACACCTACGGCAAAAGTCATTCTGAGGGAAACATCTAGTTTTTAACCCGAAATCTTCCTTTCAGTGTGCAGGGGGTGATTTCCAACCTTTCAAGCTATATAGTGAGCCTTTCTCCTTTTTTTCACTTCATTACACCACCTATGAGACATGTAGGTATTATAATTTTTATTAATAAAATGAATTCAAATAGATTGATTTGAGAATTGCTTGAAATCACAGTGGGCCTCCTAGGGTAACCTGAATCAGAACTAAATTTCTTGGAGAAGAGGCTCTGGAGTCAGGTGGACCAGGTTTAATCTGATTTTTAGCTGCAGGGCCTTGGGCAAGGCATTCAGTCTCTTTGAACCTCAGTTTCCTCATCTGTAAAATGGGAATAATACCATCTAGTCAATTGGGTTGTTAATATCAATAAATGTGATAAATATAAGCCAATTGTTTGGCACACAGGCATCCAATAAATGGTAGACTTTATCTAATAGATTAATATTAGAGGAAGAGGTGCCATATTATGAAAAAAACAAACAAAAATAAATTCATAGAGAATAGTTCATTCCTGAGGCATTTTCTCTATCTCAAGTAACCAAAGGAGTAGAATTAACATGTAAACGCAAGAGGGTAGAACTAAACATATCAGACAGGTGGAAAAAAAAAAAAAAAGGTAGAGGACACGTCAACAGAAAGGAACATTCCAAATGAAATTACACACTTTGGAATCCAAAAACAAGGGCTGGGTTTTGAGCTTTGGTCACTGCTGTGGTGTAATGACCTGGAGAGCACAGGGCTGGTATCTTCTCTCCAGCAGGGACCTGAATTGTGATAGGAGAAAAGCCGTTTCCCTTCTCTCCGGAAAGGCTTGCTGGAACCAGGGAAGCAAGTGAATCAAAACATCATCTCTCCTAGAGCAGATGTGTGACTCAGCTAGGATATGTGGGAAAAGCCTAGAAATAGAAGGCAGAGGAGAATCTTTATAATCCTGATGCTTGTGCAGAATGCAATGATTCAAGGCCCACAGTGCAGCATTTTCGGGCAAGGTAAGCTTCGGGTAACATCAGGCTCTCTGGAGTCTTTTAAAAATGATGAATACAACCAACTGAAAAGAACAAAATAATAGACCGTTGCCACCACAATTGCCAAACAGAAGTCTATCCAATTCAGAGTAATGATATACACCAAGTTTGCAGTTAAAAGCCAGAAGGAAGTGCATATGTTTCCTGAACCACACACTGAACTAGGTTTAACTTATTTTCCTAAGCTCTAAACCAATTCTAATGGGTTCAAGTATAAAAATTTAAAGATGTGTGTCGTGCAGGGTCTCAGCTCCCGCTCCCCGCACAAGAACGCACAAGAATGCAGGATATGGTGAGACCGAAAAGGAACAACAACGGAGCCACAAATAGGGGAGTCATACCACTATATTCTCGATGGCGGCTGGTCGAGACACAAAAGCCAACATTGGCCAGTACCCCGACAAGGGGTCTTCCTGTACCTCGACTCGCTGGCGGCCCGTCGAGACACAGGAAGTAGGATCAACACGATCCGTAATCCACAATCTGCTTGCTAACTGCACTTGCTAGCCACAATCTGCCCTTGCTAGCCACAATCCGCTGTCCGCTTCTCCGCCAATCCACCAACCAACCCCCTTGCCAGCGTAGCCATGGCAGTTATATCAGTGGCTAATGGCTAACCGGTAACAGCTGATGGCCACCCAGCCACAGTGGATGGCCATCTAATAACCAAGCCAGCACCTTTCCATGTGAGGCCGAGAGCCTGGAAACTGCTTTCTGGGCCTCGGCCCCCACAATGTACATTCTAGTGAGCCAGGACAGAATCAATTTTATAAAACTGAATTATGTACTAATTGGAATATCAAAATTTGCTTAGAATCAAACTTAATCAGTAGCTTGAGAATTCAGCTCTAATTAGATGAAAACAAAAGGAAGTAAAGAACTCAGAATTAGCCGATAGTGATGATGGTCGTGATCATGAACATGATACTACTGTACTTCCTGGTACTTGATTCCCAGAGTAATGACGTATATCTGTGTACCGAGGATGCACTGATCCTGGGTTCCCCTTGCAATGATCTAGTATCTTCTAACTGGATAACCTTCTGACTGGTGTGGGCTTTGAGAAATGTGTTGGGCTGCAGATCACAGGGGGAGATTAGGTCCCACAAATGAAAGCAGAAGGTAGACAGTAATTATTAATTGTATTATTAGCATATTAGCCAGAGATTATGCCTGTGTGTCGTGTGTGTGTGTGTGTGTGTGTGGTGTGTGTGTGTGTGTGTGTGAGAAAGACAGACAGAGAGAGAGAGAGAGAGAGAGAGAGAGAGAGAGAGAGAGAGAGAGAGAAAATCAGTACGTAGGCGTTGTTACATGCGCCCATGTTTTAATAATATAAATAATTAGTAACTTTAATTTACTCATTTTGTTGGAATATGATCCCTTAGTGCGACCAGTGAAGAGGGAGTTATTCGTGTTGCTGAAAAATATAGAAGTAAAGGAATAAAAATCATATATCTAGAGTGACATGAAATTGGGGGTCGGGGACATACAGTGACATGGAAATTGGAAGAAGACGAAGGTTTGGGAAAGTGAGGCGGTCAGGAGATATTGGCCTGGAGCAGTAATTTGGCAGATCTTCCTGGAGAAGGTGAAGATGCCAGGAGAGGGGAATAAAGGGGTTTTATTCCATGCAGCCAGGAGTTTGACGATGGCTCAGATTTTTAGGGATGTGACAAACCATGATCACTTGGCTACCAGACCTCAGTTTTCTGTGGTTTCAGATTTACTCATCTGAGAAATATGGGACTTCCTAACCATCGCAAAGGAACAAACCAGGTGATCCCCGAAAGAAGGAGTTGCTGATTCAGAAGCTGAAGAAAGAAAGGCCTGTGCAGTTTCCTGGCTTCTTCTGCTTCCGCATTTCTGGCCTCACTTCTCTTTTCCCCTTGAGTAGGACCCAACAAAGCCTGTCCTGCCTGCTTGCCGGGCTTCACCGTTCTGCGTTGGGAAACTCCTCTAAGGAGCTGAATCAGATCCCCTCAGATCTAAGGAGGAAAGTGAGTTCCTGCAGGCACTATACCTTCCGAGTGTTCTTGCCAGCAACATGGTTTGAGGTGTGGCCTCTATGCGGACCGCATATTTAAAATGTCAGTCCACGTGGGAATTATTCCTTCCAGTTAGCCTGGCCCCACATTGAAGAGTTTAACTTGGATTCTGTTTCTCTCATTTCATTTCTCTTCCCCTTGCCCTACTTTCCCCTGTGGCTGAGAGCTGTTTTTCCATTTCATTTGCAGACATGTGAGGCATCTCACTCCCTCGTTTCCCCCACCCCATGCTTCCACACATCTGGAACAGCCATGTTCACATCTGGAGACCATTCTCATCTGGAAGATTTCTTTCGACATTCTTTTCTTTGAAACTCAATCCATGTCACCTCTTGTTCAAAAGGGCCTCTGAACTACTGGAATCATTTGCAGTGGCTCAGGAAAATGTCCTTAGTTTCATCCCTACGTGGTGGAATTTGTGACTCACCCCAAACCCAACATTATGTTTCTGATTGCTTTTTCTTTTCATAATACTTAACTTTTCTGAGCTTCATGTTGAAAAGGCCTGGAAGCCGTAGCCTAGGTCACATACAGAAGGAAGGTGGAAAGTGAGTATTCAGCAATCACAATGGTAAGTCCAGTTCCAAGCTCTGTGAACTTGAACACGATTGTCATTTTCTCATCAATAAAATTGAGATTCATTGTTTAAAATTTGATTAATAACCCTGCTTTGTTATCCCATAGGATTGTGCCAGGATATGTAAGGTGAGATAACGTCTCTGCACATGCCTGGTCCCACACCTAGGTAAGGTAAGGATTGATGGAGAAAGGGGAAGGGGCTCCTATCAGGCTGAGACAGTCTCTGCATTTGCACACCCCTTTCTCCATAAGTCCATGGAGGGCAGTGGCTCTATGATTCACCCCTGGGTAGGGGAAAGGCAGAAGTCTCTGGAACACATGAGTCCTGCTGTCAGCCACATGCTCTCATTCTAATCAAGGGGACAGTAGAGCATTTAATCAGTGATTCTCGAATTTAATGTGTATAAAAATTACCTGGCCAAAATGCAGACTC
Source organism: Rhinolophus sinicus (assembly GCF_057876585.1). Classification (NCBI taxonomy): domain Eukaryota; kingdom Metazoa; phylum Chordata; class Mammalia; order Chiroptera; family Rhinolophidae; genus Rhinolophus; species Rhinolophus sinicus. The sequence continues at coordinate 29,809,166 of NC_142501.1, read as the reverse complement.
TGGCCCAGCGGGTCTGGGGCGGGACTGGGCATTGCATTTATAACAAGCCCCTTGGTGATGCCTATGCTGCTAGTCACTGTAGGATGAGTCACAGGGTAGTAAGGAAGCAGATCTCCAACCCCCAAATCAACCTCTGCTGACAAGTGAACTTGTCATTGTTGCAGTGTCAAATCTCAATCTCAAGCACAGTCAGTGGGAGGAGAGGCGGAGAGGGAAATGAAATTCACATTCCTAAAATGCACAAAGACTTGTTCAGCTCAACTTTGACCCTCTCCTGCCAGAAGGCAAGAGCCACACTGCCTCTTGGGTGTGAAGGGAAAACTAACAGCCCTACTTTACCTCATTCCCTGACTTCAAGTATTTCCCCTCAGAGTCAGGTTCAGCCTGGTGGGGAGAATGCCACAGCTATGCAAGGCTGCCTTTGACCTTCAGCAAGTTGCCCAACTCCCAGCTAGGAGGTTGCTACAGGAGGGAGAAACAACAATCAATGGTTTTTCAGGGGGCATTGCCAGCCAGCCTCTCTTGCCCCTAAGCTATGTTGCTTGGCAACCAGAGGACAGGAGAAAGGTAGGGATGGAAATAGGTAAGAAGGCAGAGAGGAACTCATGGTAACAGGAGAGACAGAGCTAATGCTACCCGACGGTTCCTGGTCACAGAGACACACACACCCAGCAGGGTGGAATGTTAATAAGCCTCAGAGAGAGGACACCAGTGGGTGTGAACCTAGAAAGCAGGAGGCCAAAAGTTTACATTCATTTTTTCCATTTTATTATTTTAAAAATACTAATAATAAAAGGAGGGGAAAAAAATCCTACTTCTTAGATGAGCTGGCAAAGCAGGAGGAAAAAACTGGAAAACTACTTATAAAAACCAAGGGAATCATTAAAGGGTGTGTAGGGGAGGTGGGGAGAAGTTGGTAAAAATCTTATACTAAAAACTAAAACATGTCTTGCAAAGTGGCCAAAAAATAGTTTATAGTAAGGTCTAAAAAGCTGAAATGAGACGCCGCCCAGGCATGGGCTCCTCGTGGCTCCCGAATGAGGAAGAGAGGGGTGATTGCACTTAGCTCATCTGATGCCATCCACCCACTGCCCCATCAGTGTGTCCCTGAGCAGCCCCACCCCCACCCGGCCCCAGCCAACAGGAGGGTGCTGGACAGCAGACTGTGAAGGTGACAGGAAGATTTTTGATTCCAGCCACAGTTCTGGAACTTCAGTTTCCTCACAGTTCAGTTGAAAGCCTCAATTCAGGCCCATACGTCTCTCCTAAATTGTAACTGCCTCTTCTCTGCCCTCCTGCTTCCTGTTGTCCCTACGCTCCAAACTCTACTTTATATTGCCATAAGGATGAGCCTTCTAAAACACAGACGGAATCACGCTGCTCAGAAGTTTTCATAGTTCCCCGTTGCCAGCACAGGAAATTCCAAACTTCTTAACGTGGCATTCGATGTTTTCCACAGCCTTGCCCTCGTCTACTGTTCCAGAGTCATCTCCAGCTGCTCCTACCAACCCTCAAGCACCTTACGGGCCAGTCACTCTCAACCACACTGTTCCCCACCAAGCCGGGAACTTTTCCCTCTTCTGTGCCTTTGCACATTGCTGTAATCACTTGTTTGGTTTATCTTCCAAACGAGCTCATTTACCATTTAAAAAAAACTACGCAGAAAAGAAATTTAAAAATTTTCAGTTCCCATAGTTTTTTTTTAAGGTGAAGAAGACTTTAAATGCAAAGAAACAATCTCTTGCTTCCCTCTTCTCCCTCCCTATACCTTCTCCCTCAACTAAATCACCTTTCACTCTTTAAATCTTCTTTCCTGGTGGTTACTTTCATTTCTCTAGGAACTGTGTCTTGATTTCTATAAAGTTATTTCTTAATTTAGAAATTTTACATAGCCTTTTTTTTTTTTTTTTTTTTGGCATTCTGACTCTAATAAATGAGTGGTTAGAACACATGGAACATACTGCTATTTTTATTTTCCCAGTAGAAATATTTAATCCCTTTAAGATAAGTTATAAGAAGAAACAACATGTGATAAGGAATAAGAGTTCAGGCTCGGAAGTCAGTCTGGCTGGGTCCTAGTTGCTAACCTACTACTTACCACTTGTGTGATCTTGGTAAATTGACCTAACCTTTCTGTGCTTATGATGTCTTCATAAATGTGAAGAAGTTAGAGTTTCTTCAACTGAAAAATCTGTACTGAGCTCTCATTAGACCTGTAGTACTTATTAGTGTTCTAAATTTGTAAATGTTGCATTTGCTGTCTTTTCTAAACTTTTGTATCCTTCAACTCTGGGACATTCTCTGATAATGTTTCTTTGTAATTCTTTCTCACATATTTTTCTTTGTAGATCTCCTGTCAGTTGGATGTTGAGCCCCTGGGTTATTCTAAATGTTATGGTTTTGTTGATCATGTTATACTCTGTCTTTTTTCTTTTCTTTTTTCCTCAATCTATCCTCCCACTTTTTAGTTAGCATTTTCTTATTTCATTGATGTGGAGTCTTCATAAATGTCTATGAGGATACAAATTCATTTCTTTCAAGCTCCTCATTTACCCTGAATCATCTCTTGTTTTCCTATTTGGTCATTTCTCTATTTCACAGTTTCTTTTTATGTATCAAAATTCCCTCAAATACCTAGTCACTGGGGGGATTAGCATGGTTGACAGTGAACTTGGTGTACACAACAGGCATTGGTGACTACTGGGTTCCATTTCAGGGTGAGTAGAAATGGAGCCCAGATGTGGCATTAATTAGCTCCGACACTAAGAATGGCTTGCTCAATTTCTTTAGAGAAGAACAATCCTTCCCATGACCTTTGGGTGAAGAAGTAGAGGGTTGCTGTGAACCCATATCTATCTCCCTCTTGCCTGCCATCAAATCTAAAGTTCTTGAGTACTGAGATCTTCCAGGATTCTGGAAGAAAAATCATTCTTGACAGCTGTCCGCACTGGATATATTCTTCACAGCATCTTCCTCTGTCTACCTCACTTCATCAGCCCCCAGTTCTCCTACTTCCAACAATACACATATCACACAGTCGCTTATCCTCTGAAGACCCTCTCCATATTCTCTTCATTGTGGGAAGGTTATACCAGTTTTTATTACTTTGCTGTCATGCCATGAGGGCTCAAAAGATAAAGGAAATAAATGTGTGTTTCAAGCAACCAAAAACAGAAATAACAATTCTAAAAGTTGCCAGAGAGAAAGTATAGATCCTCTGAAAAGAACAAAAATTCTTAATGTCAACAATGGGTGTTGGCCAAGAGAATAATTCCTCAGTGTTGAAAGACAAGAACCTTCAACCTAGAACTTTAGTACCAATTAAGCCATTGTTAAATTTTGGGGCAAATTAATGATATCTCAGGCATATGTAAACCTCTTTTAATATTCTCTTGAAAGAAGTATTCCAGTAAGAAGAGAAATACATGAAAACACTGAGACTTATGTTACTTAAGAATAAATAAATAAACACTATATAAATTTTAACTTTTTTCTTAAAAAGAAACAAAAAATGAAAGTTAAGATATGGAGTAGAGAAGTAGAATTAAAAATTATGGAGTGATATACAACATAGTTAAGTGGGGGAATCCATACCTAGACACATTATAATGAATTTATAAAGTGCCAAAACTGGCAAAGAATAAATTAAAACTTGCATTAATGAATAACCATTATAGAAATTAAAATGTCAATCACTTTATTTGGTTAATAAGTATAACCTTGATTCCAAAACTGGATAAGAAAAACACACACAAAAAATTATAGTGCCTATATTATATGTCTAACATATACAAGAAACTCTTGCAAATCAACATGAAAAAGATTAGAAACCCAAAGGAAAAGTGAGCAAAACATGTAATAGACAATTTAGAGACTAGATACCAAGTATGAGATGAGGTACATATTTCCAGAAAGACCTAGAAATCAGAGAAATACAAATTTAAAACAATGATTTACTACTTTCTACACATCCAATTTATAATGATTTGAAAACTGGGTAATATCAAGTGATGGAGAAGATTCAGGGGAATAGAATTGTCTGTGTATTTCTGGAGCAGCATTAAACTGGCACAGCCATTCTGGAAAGCAACCAGGGAGTATTTAGTGAAAATTAAGTGTTGATATAATTTATGCCAGCAATCCCCCCTGCTGGGCCTATGCCCAGAGAAGCCCTTACAGTCCATAGGCGCACGAGTACGGAGTACTGTCCCAGCATTAGAGACTGTCGTTTGTGAGTCAGTGATTGGCAGCTGGTGGGGGGAGTAGAAAATGAGGAAGGACACAGAAGGGAAATGGGAGTGAAGATCAGGGATGAAAGGAAAAAATAAATAGCCAAAATACAACCAGACTGTGACCTTGCACAGCTTGTTAGTGAACCGAGAAATGTGTTTAACTCAGTTTTCTGCATCTGTGGTTCCACAAACCAAATATCACCACGCACAAGCATTTATTTACCACCTGGTATCCTATTGTGAGTCAAGCACTCACGGTAGAAAAATAAATGAGCAGCTGCTGCCAGACTGCTTCACTTGCTTTGATCAAAGAAATAAGCTATGGAATGTATGTGAAGGCCCTTTCCTTGACCTTCCAACAATCTCACTCCCCGCCCCTCATCCTTCCATTCATCGGGCCTAGTGGGGAAAAAAAGAGAAAGCCTCACCCTCTATAAACAAACCCCTCCCTGGCCCTCAGTAATCGCCAGGCTTAGTGTTTCCCACCCAAATCTCATTTCCTTCAACAGAACCCTTGTGGAGTGGGTTGCCCAACCCCCAATAATCCTGTCCTCTTCACCTGGAGTCATGTTAAAGCAGTGCTGACATTTGTCCCCTGCACGCACCAGAATGTCAATGCAGCCATGGGTTGCATCTTCTCATGAGTCTCAGTTTTGGGCAGAAGAAGGGCTAAGGAACCAAATGGAGGCAAGATTCTGTGTTTTCTGGGGAAAAATAAATGACTTTTGCAGCAATTACTTCTGCACCCTTCTAGATAACTGAACACCTGTAAAAAGAAGCCCCACCTCTCACAGATAAGGACCAGATGGACTTGTTGAAGTGATACAGAAATACAGAGAAGGCAGCACAAAGGTGAACTCTACGAGCTGGTGAAGTTACAAGAGACAGATTTTTTTCACGAGAACATTGCTGGCCCATTTTTCTCTCCACATATGCCTACATCAGACTTCTCTTTAGAACCAAATCCTCAGTTTTTCTATTTCCCCTAAATTCCTAATTCATGGATCTTGCCTCACTTGGCTCAGACACACACTGAACCGTCCTCCCCACCTCCTTCAACCTACTGGCATGGGACCCCCAATATTGGACTTCTCCAGATCTCACCATACCACAAAATGATCCTAAGTCCTGTCCAGCTTGCTTATTCTCAGCCATCAAATAGATGGGCAGTCAGCAGTACCCATTAAGCTTACCCTGTGGGCAAAGCAGCATAGTGAGGCCTTATAAAAAAAAAAAACAACAACCTACAGAAATAGAAATTATAGGCCCTGCCCTTAAAGAACATGAATTTGTATCTATGGGTCATCCATTAAGTGTAAGCCATTATCTTCAGCACTTTTACATAGCACATTTCTTTATTAATCTTCACAATGACCTCATCAGGTAAAGCCCCATTTTCTCTGTTTACCAAGTGAGTAAACTGAACATCTCAGAGGTTGAGGAATGTGCCTCAAGTAACAGCTGGTAAGTGACAAATCCAGGACTTCTTACCCCAAGCCTAGGCACCTTTCACAACATTGTCATTTCAATAAAGAGAATCCCTCCTACTTGGAAATATTGAGTGCTACACCCTGAAATGGACTCAAAGGATTTTCAAAATAGCATGTCAACAAGAACAAATACCTGATAAAATAAACTCTGAGCTTGTGTGTTCTGATCTCTTCTATGGAAAGGAAGGGTTCAACAGTGAAAGATTCCTAAAGGGAGTAAGCTTTGAAATCTAGATGAAAGAACAGAGGGTTAGAAGTTGTCAGGAAAGAGAAAATAATGTTGGAATAAGCATCTTCCCTTAAGGTTACTCAGACATTCCTACTGTCGTGGAATGAATTTTTCACTCCATCTCCCAGAATAAGCAAAATCATGATGAAACGTGGCAGGGTGAATTCAGGTTAAATGGCACAAAAAATATTTCTGGTGATGAGGTGGTTAAATACCAAACTATTTCATTAAAGGAAGTGGTGAAATGTAGATTTTTTTTTCCCCCCTCAGATGGTTTTTGGCTTACTCCTATTGGAGACGGGAGCTGGAATACATGAGCTCTGGAAATCTCATCCGAAATGGCAATTCTGCAGCTGTAAGATAACTTCATTATGCTCACATAAAAAGGGTTCAGAGTAACCCATATAATAACAACCTATTATTACTCAAGCCCAGACCCTCCCAGAGAGCTACTGCAAAGGCTTTTCTCACCTTTCCTCCCTGGTTCCCATACTCCAACAAGCATGAACCAGAAAGGGCCTGAGTCACCAGGTCACGTGACTGAAAGTGTACACTGTGCCTCTCCACACTTGGCACAGCCACATGAAACCAAAATCACCCGTGCCTGCAAGCTGAAGAGCACTAGGCAGTTACAGGTTTGTGTCAGGAAACATCCTGTGGCTGCCTTCTTGCCACGCGAGCTTTAGAGAAAATTCATACTTGGAAATGACTCATTCCAAGGCAAAACTGCCTGGCTGTAAGACCACTTGTTGGCCACGTAAGTTACCGTTGTTCATACCCGGGGTCTGCTGAATGCTGCAGGTCCAGGATTGCTCAGGGGAGATCACCATGCACTCCTGTTTTAGCCTCCCTTCACTGATTTCCATAGGAGAGGATGTTTGTAATGGCTCCCTTCTCCACTCTCTCACTGCATTTCAGGTGTGTATCAGTCATTCAGTCAGTCAGTTGACTAGTTAGTTGGTTAATTGGGTTAGTTACTTAGTAGTTAGTTTTGCAACTAGTTTTGCAAATTCACCTCCAAGAAAATGACCTTGTTCACAGATCCATCAATGATTTCACTGCCCCTCCTAAAAATCAGAAAAGGCCTTGAACAGGATGTCTGCATGAAGAAGCATTTCTCTTCCTCTTCAAATGATTTCCATTTTCCTAAGAACCATGGACTCAGACACTAAGTTTAGTCAGACCTTAGGAATCATGTAGTACAATCTTGTCATTTTCCAGGAAAGGAAGCCCAAGCCCAGAGAGATGAAGCCACTCACCCAAGATCACACAGCTGGTCAGTGCCCTTCACCTGGGAGGGGACCAGCATATATCCACGGTGAAGGAGGAAGAAATAGGCCATTTCATTGTTGTGTTTCAAGTAATAGGGTTTGCCTAAGATTGACAAGAATAGTTTTAGATGTTTCTCCCTCCTGTCCATGTCCCAGTCACCATCACCAAACATACACATAAATTGCTTGCTCTATTGCTTCTAAGAACTCACCAGGTCTTTTATATCCATGAACAGATTTTAAATTTATGTGCACAATTGATTCCCTCTAGCAGAACTGGGAATGGCTTCCTGACCTCCAGAAGGAGGTGACTATCTTCTGCAAGCTCAGGCTGGGTGGCAAATACAGGTATTTTACCACCCAGGTTTATCATCTACCGTTTTTCCTCTCCATTCTTTCCTCTCAATTCCCAGAACCCACCTCCTTACCACCAAAATGGATTAGTCAAGTGCAGACAATGTGGGTGGTTGAAAGAGCCAGGGTTTTTAAGTCAAAAGGCCTAGATACACATTAGCTGCATGGCCTCACTCAAGCCATTTAAGGATTAGCTTCCTTAAATGGCATTAACAGTAATGCCATGGTGCCATGAGAATGAAACGAGATCATATTTCGGGAAAAACTCTTTGGAATTGTTGAGAGGATATATGAGGGATATTCATTATTGCCTCCAAGCGGCCCTATGCCTGACCATGCAGTCCAGTTCGCAGCCTAAAGGAAGGGTGTCAATAGCTGGGCTGGGCCAGAGGCAGGGCTAGTAAATGGAAATGTGGTCTCCTCCACCTGTGTACAGAGGAAAGAGCCTCTTCCCACAATCCTTAGGAGGGCCAGCTATGAGCACCATCCCAGAATGCACTGGGGCTGCTGCTCCAGGTCAGACCCTGGAGCTGCCTCTTTTTCTCTATTTTTGTTTTTGGTTCTCATAGCTTCTGGAGCATTTTAAAGAGGCTGTGTCACTACTGGCCTGGCAGACAGGCTGCTTGCTCTAGGGCAACAACTCATTTTTTTCTCGGTCTGAGCTTGTGCAAGTGGAAAGTATTGGGTATGTGGACACCTATTACCTATTACTCCATGTCCTTCAAGCAGTCAAGTTCTTCCTCCCACTCCAATATCTCCAGCAGTCTTAACAAGAAATGATACTCTCCTATCTGAATGAGATTGATGCCTACCCTTCCTTCTCCATCGTTAAAGACTTTGTTCCTTCCAGGAAGAACATCCTCTTGCACTCAAGTTAACCACACCACCTATTTCATCCCTTCTTTCTGAACCCGCATCCCTCCATAAACATGGCTGCCTCCATCCAGCAGCACCTTCCATTTTTCCTCTCCACCAACCTTTTCTCCTCTGCCTATGAGCACATTCAGACTTTTAGTAACTTGAAAAATGTTCCTTGACATTTCTTCCACTATTTACGATTCTATTTTTATTTCCTTTCCATCGCCATACTTCTCAAATCAGTGGTCTGTACGAGCAGTCTCGTTTATCTTATTTTCCTGAAAACAGTCTTTTTTCCCCACCTCATGCTCTATAGAAACTTTACTCCCAAAAGTCACCAAGAAATTGTCTAAAGGTCAATGACTAATTCTCAGTCTTCATTCTTCCTCTGCAATATTAGTATTCCACTCAGTGGAGTTCACTCCACTAATGTTTGAAAACATTTGGGAAAAGGGAAATTGGCTTTTTGTTAATTGGCATGTTCTAGTGGGGCTCTGTTTTTGTTGGGATGTGTAATGTTGTATGTACAGACATGGACCAGAGTCTGCTGAGTTTATAAAGTTCAGAAAAGATGGCTGATAAAATTTTGATGTTCATTAATTTATCTCAATAAAAGACCATTGGAACTCCAAAAAATAAAAAATAAAAATCAATCAATAAATAAATTAATTAAATTCATCATCTTTCTGGCTTCTGCATTTGTGTTAAGAATACGATTTCTCTCTTAATTAATATCTTGGGGCCAAACTTAAAACAATTCCTAATTCTTTCATCTCTCTCATCCCTATGTATAGTCAATCACCAAGTCCAATCAGTTCTTTCTAAAAACTTTTTAAATCACCTTTCCTTCTTACTCATTTTATACCAACTGACATCATGTCCCTAGTTCAGGTAATTCATTCTTTTATTCATTCATTTAATAAATGTGTATTGAGTGCCTCTTCTGTGCCAGGCTTTATGTTAGGAACTAGGTAAGCAAAAACAGATACAGATTGCCCCTGCTCCAGCAATGGAATTTACAAGGTGGTAGAAGAGGCAGTTGTTGCTCAAGAAAATACTAATACAAAACTACAAATTGAAATGAGTATTCTGAAAGAAAAGAACACAATTACAGGTTAAGACATGAAGTATGAATAGAAGTTGACTAGAAAAAATGGATGTCCCACCACTGAACAGATGATTTCAATCCATTATTTTCTTGAAACCTTAAATATCCTGGCCATCCTCATTTAAACTTGCTCTCCATGCTCTCAGCAACTGCATGACACTTGCCATTTACATATCACAACTTTTTTGGGCTTTAGAGCTAGAAAGTCTTGGTTTGGATCCTGGTTTTGAGCAAATCACTAAATTCTCAAAGCCTCAGATATCTAATTTATAAAATGGATAAAATCTTTATACTTACAAGTTTATTGGGAGAATTAAGTTAAAATACATTTCTAAATGTATTTAGATACTTCTAAAAGTATCTAAAAGAGGAATTGGCACATAGAAAACATGAATACTTGTTATTCACCTTCTCCGCTTCATCTTCTTACTTTCTTAAGGAAATAGTAGGCTTTTCAAAGAAAGGGACTATTATTTAACTTTGCATTTCTGCACTTAGCATAGCACCTGACATATAATAGGTATCAGATCATAATGTTGATTGGTTGAAAATTGTTTAATCAAGTGGAATTAAACATCAGAAAATCTTTTAATTAATAAATCACATTAACAGATTTAAGGGAGGAAAAATCTGATCATTTAAATAGGTACAAAATAATCAGCAAAACTGTAATTTGTTCATAAAATCTTAACAAAGAATAAAATATAATGCTCCAGGTCCAAAAAGTGTGTTCACCGAAATCCTATAGATAATCTATTTGATGGTAAAATCTTAAAAACAATTATGTTAAAGTCAGGAATAAGACAAGAATGCTGGTATCAGCAATTCTATTCAGTACTAGAAATCCTAATCACTGAAATAAGACAAAGATTAGAAATAAGAAGTATGCAAAATAAAAAGGAATGTACAAAACTGCCCTTACTGGCAGAGGATAGGATTATCTATAGAAAGTCTATATAGAAAAATAATATCAATAAAATTAATAAAAGCATTCAGCATTATAATTAGAAAAAAAATCAACATATAAAAATCAATAGAGTATATAAATGCAATGAAATATTATTCAGCACTAAAAAGTAATGAAATGCAGACACATACTACAACATAGATAAACCTTGAAACATTATGCTAAATGAAAGTAGACTGTCACAAAAAGACCACACATTGTATGGTTCCAGTCACATGAAAGTCCAGAATAAAGAAATCTATAGTGTCGGAAAGTTGATTAGTGGTTGCTTGGGACTGGAGGAACAGAGAGGAATGGGATAGTAGAGAAATAACTAAAAGATACTGGGTTTCTTCTTGAGGTAATAAAAATGATTTCAAATTGATTGTGGTGATAGTTGCACATATCTTTGGATTTACTAAAACCATTGAATTGTATACTTTAAATGGATGAATTGTATGGTATGTGTATTACATCTCAATAAAGCTATTAAAAAGTCAATAGATATCTATAAATAAGTAATAAACAAGTAGAAAACTTAATGAAAAATCTCATTTATAATATCTGTAAGGCACCTAGAAAACTAATTATATTGTATAAAGTCTTTATTGAGAAAATTACAATATTGAAATACAAAAGAAAAAAACCTGACTAAATGGAGAAATAAACCATGTCCATACATGGAATGTTTGATATTAAAAAGGCAGCATTTCTCCCTAATTAAATCTATAAAAGGAATATGGTTCCATTCAAATATTTATTTGATCCTAAAATTCACATGGAACAGAAAAGAGCTAAAAATAGATAAGACAATCCTGAAGTAGCTAAATAAAGTGAGAGGCAAGTCTTGCCCTACCAGAGATCAATACTTATTTATAAAGTATTATAAATTATTGTCAGAGTGTATTAATAAAGGAGTAACAAATAAGCCAATAGAACAGAATGGAGAGCTTAGAACCAGGCTCTTACATAAATTAAAACTTGGTATATGAGACAAGTGACCTTTAAAAAAAAAATCAATGGAGATTTTTTTTGAGAAAAGATGGGATATTTAATAAATGACTCTGATACAATTGGTTACCTACAAAATTATATCTTCCCTGTCTCACCAACCACAGAAATAAATTCCAAATGGATTAAACATAAAGAAAACTTTAAAACTTTTAGAAGAACATTGGGAGACTATCCTTATGGTCTCAGAATATAGATTTTTCTTAAACAAGACAAAAACCATTAATTTCATATGAAAAAATGGGTTAATTTGATTAAATTGGTTTTCTGAAAATCTGTACTATTACAAATATGAAAACAGTGAAAAGACAAGTCATAGACCAAGAGACTATATTTTCAGTGTAGGTAATCAACAAAGGATTAATGTCCAGAAAACATGAAGTGCTCATACAATTCAATATGAAAGGACAAATAACCCAATAGAAAATTGGTCAAAAGATACAAATAAGAAATACACAAAAGGAGAAACCCAAATGGCTAATATACTTATGAAAAGATGTTCGACCACACTAGAATCAGGAAAATAGAAGTTTAAAAAGAAATCAAAGCTTGTCAATATCAAATCTTCTCAAAGACACAGAGAAATAGGAACTCTTATAAACTGCTTGTGAGTATGTAAATTGGTACAACCCACTATGTAATAAAATATGTAGTAAAATTGAAGCCATGCATTCATTCTCTAGCAATTCTCCATCCAGGTATATACACCTTAGAAAAACTATAGCACAAGTGCACAGGGAGGCTTGTTTTAAAAATTGTTTTGCATTACCTGTAATAGCAAAAAAAAAAAACTAAATAAAATAATAAATAGTTATTATTAAATATCTATGTCAGTTAAAGTGTATTAATATAGATCTATTTCCCCAAAATTAATTTGGTACTAAAAAGAAACAAGAAACCTCCCCCTGAATGACACATACAGTATGATACACATTTTAAAAACGTGTAAAACAGTACATTGTATAATTTATGGACACATAAATGTGTAGGCAATATGAAAACATGCATAGAAAAGACATTCAGCTGCATAAAGAAGTGGTTCCTGGGGGAGGGGAGAAGAACAGTGGAGGGTGGCAACTGGGCGTACAGTTCCACAGGAGAGTCAATTATTTCTGTACTGCTTTGCCAAATATGGCAAAATTTCAAATTTTAAAGCTGGTGGTGATATAAAGAATTCTTATAAACATTCTCTATTCATTTCTAGATGTTTGAAATATTTAATAATAATAAAAAGAAGTAAAAACCTAGGCATAGTTTACAACTATACTAGACAAAGTGTTAGTCTCTTTAATATAAAAAAAACCTCTTGCAAGTAAAGTACAAAAACATCCACCAGAGATAAATGAAAAAAATTACATGAACAGAGAATTTAAAGAAAATAAAATATAAATAGTTAATAAACATCTTAAAACCCATTATCAAAGGAATTCAAATAAAAATACACAGATATCATTTTCAGTGTTAAAAATATTTTTCTTGGTAATAATGTTGGCTAAGGTATGATTCCATGAGCATTCATACGCTGCTGGTAAGAGTATCAATTACCACTAATGTTCAGAGAAAAAACTATTTGGCAGTTTGAATTAAAATGTCATAATTTTTTACTTTGTAATTTTTCTTCTAGGTACCTATCAGAAGCCAAAGCAGGAATACAATAAAGATTTGTGTTCAGAGATATTATTTATTGCATTGTTTATAATAGCGAGAGAAAAAAAAGAAAGAAAAGAAACACACAAACATCCAAAATAAGGGAATGATTCAATAAATTATAGATCATGACTTATCCATAAGATAGACTATTATGTAGTCATTCACTTACAATGATGTTTATAAAGAATTCTTAAAGATGTTAGGAAATAACTGTGATGTAGGGTTAAGTGTCAACACAGGGTATTGACCTGTATTACATGGTTACCCAGCTATGTAAATATACGTAGGGGTCCTCATTATCCATATATTCATTATCCAGGTCTCCATAGTTGCAAAATTTAATGAAATGAAAGGGAGTTTGGAGAGAGCACTAATCACACGGAAAGCCACTGGCAAATAAGGATCAGGAGAGTTAGATCAATAAAAAATTAAAGAGAAGATTACCCAGGATGACAAGATGGGCAATGCAAAAGAGAATAATCTGACTAGTAATTCTCTAGTAATTTCCTGTGAGGCCATTCAGGAAATTGATGAACTCTTCAAATATTTTTGCAAAATTGGACCTCTTATGATTGTATTACACAATAATCCTGTAGTATTAAATTATCTCTCAATAATTTGAAAAAATTATTTCCAGACTTCCTCCCCCATAATTTTACTTATTGATATTTTTCTAAGAATTGGTGTACAATTACAAATATAACCTAAATTGTATTTAAAACATTTAGAATAAAATCACTTGTGTAATTTTTATTACATTTTCAAGATAAAAATGATAATCTTTTAACAAAATGTTAAAATGTTAAAAGATAATCTGAGGCATATTAAAAACTTCAAGAGTTTATCTGAGCAAAAATTGATTCGAATCAGGCAGCACCAAACTGGAAGTGGTTGGGAGCATTCTAGGAACAAGAGTCAGGGGAAAGGCTTTTATAGAGAAGGTGCAGAAGCAAAGCAAGGAAGTTATTTGATTTGCTGTAGCTTAAAGCCTAGCTGGCTCTTTGCGATTGGTTGTCCTTAGTGTTTTGATTTCACAACCTTGAGGCCTTTACAGGCTTAGATTTTCGTTTGCTTCCATAGGCCACCGTGGCATAAGCGCCACCTCAGTCCAATGTCCTTCTTGTTTAAGTTATTTAACATCACTTACGAAATTTTGTTTCTGATTTTAATTAACAGCAAATGAATCTAAGTTAACAAAGACTTCCTGATTATTATGTATAGAAAATAAAAAGTAGAATGGCACTGTCCTATAGAAATACTATGTGACCCAGTTGTGTAATTTTAGGTGAAATGAATTTAGTAATATGTTGTATTTAACACAATTACCCAAAATATAATAATTTCAACATTAATCAACATAAAATTAATGAGATTTTTTTTAAACTAAATCTTCAAAATTCAGTGTATACTTGACAGAACACATCTCAATTTGAACTAACCACATTTCAACTATTATATAGCTCAGGTGCAAAAGAAAATGCGTCAAAATGTTTTTCCAAATGCACACAAAATGGTTGCATATAAATGGAGGGAGTTGATGTGAGAAATTACTTTCATAATTTAAATTTTTTTAACTTTGGTATTTAAGTATCCCATATTTTAGCTTTCTTTTTTCACTTATAAAGGGTAATTTTTTCTATCTCTTACTTATGCCTTAAGTATTTAAACAATACTTTTTTTCCCTACTTCTCTTTGTCTTTTGCTGGTTGTATTTCATTTCCTGCTTTGGCTTTTCTGGTTTTTGCTGCAAATTATTTCCATTTTTTTCCATCCTTTTCACTGGTAGCCTGGCGAACTTCCATTTCTGAGATCATTTTAAAGGAACCCTTGGCCCTGCCAAGGTAATTTCTTTCTACCCTTCCCTGCTTTCTCATGGATCAAGATTGTTTTTTCTTATGTTATTAAAACCGTATTGTTTTCGTTTTCTTAGACTTCTTTGTCTTTAAAAAGCCCTTCCCAGGGGACCCTTTAAGTTGTTGGAATCCACTTAGTTGATCTTCATTCTTTTTCTCCTACAGGTTTCCTACTTTTTGTGCTTCAAAAGCATACATTTCAGAGTGTATAAATGTATGGTAACTTTCAACTGGGTTGCTAAATTTAAATTCTTAAACACTTATTCCCTGAACATGAGTATCACAACAAGAATTCTATTTTCAACCCAATGATTGATTTCATTTCTCCACCACTTGCCGTAAAGAGCTTTCCCCTAAATAAGCTGAGAACTTACTTTGCATCATTTCCACGCTATTTCTTTTCAAAGAAGATATACACAGAAATTGTTGGGCTACACTATTGCATTCTGTATGGAAAAACTTTGGCAAGTTGTTCAAAGAAAACTGTGGTGCTTGGTCAAGAGATTGTGTACCATTTTCTAGAGGCTATCTGCTAAATTTCACTTTTCTGATGTCCTTAAAGACCCTGAGTTGGTTGAGAAAAGAATTGTCAATGTGAATATATGTATGAGCTAAATAATTTTGAAGTCACCCCTGTATATTAGGCAACTGGTACTCATTACTGTAAGACACTACACACTTAGAAAGCAGAAGATTTCATTTAAATAATATAGAATTGAACAGAAAGGGAAAACATTCTACGGGGGTAAAACAAGGGTGGTGGGGGTAGGTAACAGTTGATTGAATATTAATAGCTTACCAAAGTGATACAGACACAAATTTACAGATGCTGAAATCTAACTCCGTGAGCATCTGCTCAGGAACCCTCACAGGCCACCCACAGAAAACAAGAGGATTTTTTTTCTCTCTCCCCAGGGGTGGGAGTGGAAGATTATGCATAATAGCTTTTTAATGCAGGAAGTCAAAAATGAAATACAAAAACACTTGGATTTGGGGTGGAAGAATTAATGATTATTCTTATTTGATATGCATCATAGGTGAAAACAGTGAAACATACAGATCAAATGAGATTATTTGGGGGAGGCTCATTATTTGCTTATATTCTGCCCTTCTCTGTGTAGGGCTGAGGAGCCAGGAAGGCCCTCTGAAAATGGTAGCACTCTATATACACAAATGTATAGGAGGTTAGAAAGAAGAGAAAAAGGGGATGGGGAGGAGGAAGGGAGAGAGGAATTTCAGTTAAGTGTATTCCATTTGTAGAGTAGGCTTCCTGGAGGGGGTGAAAAGACAATATATTGGTTACTATTTGATTAAATTCAAAAAACATTTACTGACTACTTGCTCTGTGCTAAATTGTGCTGGGTGCTAAGGATTGTCACAAAATAACCAGGATGATGAGGTCTCTGCATAAGACATAACCAAATGCTCCCTCCTGCCACCACAAGCCCACAGAGGGTGGTCCAGTTTTTACCCCACCACATGGTAGGAATCCAAACCAGGATGGAGCCCAAACCAATTCCAGAACCCCTCTGAGTAAAATCAATGTGGAGGAAACTCAGAAGGTAGGAAGGATTCCAGAATTTATCTGAAGCTGGCGGAGCTGACTTTAATCTTCAATTACTGTCAGCTTATTTGTAAGTGGTCTCTGGTCATTCCCAGGATTCTCTCTGTCTTCTCATTCACTCCTAAATAGGCTAGACAGGAGTTCCTGTGAATGACCCAAACCAGAACAGAGCGTTTAACGAGACTCTATAAAGCGTTATTTATGTCTAGTTAGGTTACTTGTAGCAGGTCACGCTGTTTCCCAAGAAAGAGCAGAGGGAAACCCTTGTACCTGTAAATTGAGGGAAAGCCTTGTGTCTGGGGCTGGAGATAGAAGGACAGAGTCAGGAGAAAGTCCAGAGAATCTGGATTTAGGAGCCAATTAATAACTCTGTGCTACTAAAGGAATTGTTAAACCTTTCATGTCTTGTTTTCTCAGCCTTCAAATGATGGCATTGTTACCTATGTCACAGGGTCACATTGATGACTAAATGAGATAAGATAACTGAACATTTTGGAAACATCTAACACAGATTAATATTTACAAAGTTAGGAAAGAGATATCTGGGTAGTTGAGAAAACAGATTTCTTAGATGGCTAAGAGTAAATGTGAGAGACAAGCCTTCTCCTAAAAGAGCTTCTGAAGATAGAGAAAGGACTAGACTCAGAAAGTTGGAAGGAAACATCCAGGCTAATGGCAAAAACCGATTCTGCTCTTTAACTTCTGAAGCTGGGATTATATTTGTATAATCGTGGTGAGCCTAAACTCTATGTGCTGTCTGTGAAAGAATCATAACCATACAACACCAGAAGGCAGCCTGAAATCCCCTGCTGTCAAGGGCTGAGAGACCAGGGAGTGTTGTGTTCTGGAAGGCATAACATGGGAGGGAGAGAGCTGGCTGCTTCCAGCCAACTGGCAACAGTGCTACCACACCCTCATCTCCATCCTGTCTGAACCTGCACTCTGGGGCCTGCCTGAAGCTGGACCAGATTCCACATAAATTGGGTGCAAAGTGCTTTTCCCTGGACAATCAACCAGGAAGACTCAGTGTTTCTTCTTGGGTCCAGTACAGGGTTTCTTTTACCCTTATCTTTGTTAATTTTGCAATGTACCTTGTTGCATCTTTTCAGCCCACATAATAAAACTGTGAGGAGGGGCCAGCCCGGTGGCTCAGGCGGTTGGAGCTCGGTGCTTCTTAACTCTGAAGTCTGCCAGTTCGATTCCCACGTGGGTCAGTGGGCTCTCAACAACAAGGTTGCCAGTTCAACTCCTCGAGTCCCACAAGGGGTGGTCCCTGCAACTAAGATTGAACACGGCACCTTGAGTTGAGCTGCAGCTGAGTTCCTGGATGGCTCAGTTGGTTGGAGCACATTCTCTCAACCACAAGGTTGCCGGTTTGACTCCCGCAAGGGATGGTGGGCTGCACCCCCTGCAACTAGCAACGGCAACTGGACTGGGAGCTGAGCTGCGCCCTTCACAACTAAGGCTGAAAGGACAACAACTTGACTTGGAAAAAAGTCCTGGAAGTATCCACTGTTCCCCAATAAAGTCCTGTTCCCCTTCCCCAATAAAATCTTTAAAAAAAAAAAAAAAACACTGTGAGGAAACAAATGCTGAATTGAAAAGCAGGGCTGCAGAACTGAGCTAAAATTAAAATGGTCGTTTCGTTCTCACTCCTGGTAAATCCTAGAACCACCAGCTTTTTTCCCTTTTATTTGTGTCCTCTTGTCAACTAAATGCCAACAAGGACACATGGTCTCAAAAACTTACTTCTATTTTGCAGCACAGTTGCAGAATTCTGGGACACTATAAGAAATCTGAGCAACTAAAGCAGGGGCCATTAATAAGCAAACCACCACTAGCTTTGGACACTTAATCCGGTCCATCATAAAATGATAATATTTAAATAGTGGTTTAAAATTTACAAAATATTTTATGCCCATTACCTTATTTGATAGTGAAAGCTACACTGTGAGGCATGTATTCATGATAGGCAGCTGCCAAAATGACTCCAAATGATTCTGGCCCTCTGCTGTTCATGCCTTCCTGTAGCCACTCCCACGTTGAATAGGTTGACCTGCACAGCCAATAAAATATTGCAGAAATGATGGAGTGTGACCTCCATGGGTAGGTCATAAAAGGCATTGCAGTTTTCACCTTACTCTACCCTGGGTCACTCTCTCTGGGAGAAACCAGCAGCTATCTTGTGAGGACACTTAACTGGCTGTGATGGTTAATTTTATGTTGTTAACTTCACAGAGCTAAGGGATGCCCAGGTAGCTGGTAAAACATTATTTCTGGTTGTGTCTGTAAGAGTATCTCTGGAAGAGATTAGCATATGAATCAATAGATTGAGTAAAGAAAATTGCCCTCACCAACGCAGGTAGACCTCACCCAATCCACTGATGATCCGAATAGAACAAAAAGGTAGAGGAAGGGCAATTTTGCACTCTCTGCTTGAGCTGAGACATCCATCTTCTCCTGCCCTTGGACATTGGTGCTCCTGGTTTTTGAGCTTTTAGGCTCAGACTGGGACTTATATCATTGGCCCTCAGATTCTCAGGCCTTCAGGCTCTGAATTAGACCACTGGCTTTCCTGGTTCTCCAGCTTCCGGACAACAGATCGTGGGACTGCTCAGCCTCCATACTCATGAGCCAATTCCTATAATAAAATAAATATATATCTATATGTCTCTATCTCTATCTGTATATCTACATCTAAACTATATCTATATATCTTATGGCTTCTGGAGAATACTAATTCCCGATGGAGAAATCCACATAATGAGGAATGGAGGCCTCCTGACAACAGCCAGCAGCAACTTGAAAGTGGACCCTCCAGTCCCTATCAAGAATTCAAATAATTACAGTCTCTCCCAACATTAAAAAAAATAACTGCTTTATTGAAATATAACTCATATACCATACAATTCATGAATTTATAGTGTAAAATTCAATGGTGTTTCTTATGTTCACATATATGTGTAACCATGACCACAGTCAATTTTAGAACATTTTCATCACCTGAAAAGAAATCCTGTATCTTTTAGTACTACCTCCCTATGACCCCATACTCCCCAGCCCTAAGCAACTACGAATCTACTTTTTTTCTCTAGATCTGTGTCTTCTGGGTATTTTATATAAATGTAATCATGTAGTATGTGGTCTTTTGTACCTGCCTTCCTTCACTTAGCATGTTTTCAAAGTTCATTTATGTTGCGGCATATATCCATGCAGCATTCATTTTTATGGATAAATAATATTCCACCGTATAGATACATCACATTTGATTATCCATTCATCAGTTCATGGACATTTGGGTTGTTTTTAGCTTTTGTCTGTCATGAATAATGCTGCTACAAAAATTCATATACAGCTTTTTGTGTGAACATGTTTTTATCTCTCTTTGGTATATACCTAGGAGTGGAATTGTTGGGTCATATGGTAACTCTATATTTACCGTTTGAGGAACTACCAGACTGTTTCCCAAAGTGGCTACACCATTTTCTATCCATCCTAGCAGGATAGGAAGGTTCTGATTTTTCCACATACTCACCAATACTTATTATATCTGCCTTTTTGATTCTAATTATCCTAGTGGGTGTGAAGTGGCATCTCATTGCGGTTTTGATTTGCATTTCCCTGATAACTAATGATGTTGAACATCTTTTCATGTGTTTAGTGGCCATTTGTATATCTTCTTTGGAGAAATGTCTATTTAGGTACTTGGCTTATTTTTACTGAACTATTTGCCTTTTAATATTGAGTTTAAGAGGTCTTTATATATTCTAGAAACATGTCTCTTAACAGATATGTGATTTGCAAATATTTTCTTCCATTCTAAGGTCTGTCCTTCTGCTTTCTTGACTGTTTTTTGAAACACAAAATATTTTAATTTTGATGTAGTCCAGTTTATCTATTTTTTTTCATTTATGGCTTGTGCTTTTGATGTCATATCTAAGAATTCATTGCCAAATTTTGCATCATGAAGATTTATGTATGTTTTCTTCTAGGAGTTTTATAGTTTTAACTCTTCTCTTACAATTAAGTCTTTGATTTATCTGAGTTAATTTTATATGTGATGTGAGATAAGAATCCAGTTTTGTTCTTTTGTGTGTGAAAATACAGTAGTCTCAGCACCATTTATTGGGAAGACTATTCTTTTCCCCATGGAAGGGTCTTGGCAAAAATCACTTGACTAGAGACATATGAATTTATTTGTGAATCTCAGTTCTATTCCACTGATCTATAAGACTATCAATATGCCACTACCACACTGTCTTAATTACTGTTGTTTTAGAATAAGTTTTTAAATTAAGAAGTATGAGTCCTCCAACTTTATTCTTTTTCAAGATTATTTGTCTATTCTGCGTCCCTTATATTCCATCTGAATTTTAGAGTCAGCTTGTCTAAGAAGCAAGCTGGTATTCTGATAGGGATTATACTGAATATATAGATTCATTTGAGGAATGTTATCACCTTAACAGTATTAAATTTTCTGATCCATGAACATGGAATGATTTCTATTTTTTGGATCTTATTTCATTTATTTCAAAACTTTTTTGTATTTTCCAGAGTATAAATTTTGTACTTCTTTTGTTGAATGTATTACTAAGTATTTTATTTTTTGATACTATTGTAAATAGGATTTTCTTAATTTTATTTTCAAATTGTTCCTTGCAAGTATATCCTGCAACTTAGCTGAATTCATTTATTAGTTCTAATAGTTTTTGTGGATTCCTTAAGATTATCTATATGTGATTATGTTTTCTAAAAATGCAGATGGTTTTACTTCTTCCTTTCCAAATTGTATGACTTTTTATTTCTTTTTCTTGCTTAATTACCCTGGCTAGATCCTCTAATACAATATCAAACGGAAGTGGTGAGAGTGACATTCTTGTCTTATTCCTGATTTGCAAGGGAAAGCATCTAGTCTTTCACCATTAAGTATGATGTTATCTGTGAATGTTTCATAGATGCCCTTTACCAAGTTAAGGAAGTTCCCCTCTAGTCCTATTTTGTTGAGTGTTTTTATCATGAAAGGGTGTTAGATGTGTCAAATGCTTTCATTTTCTTTTTTTCTTTTCTATAAAACTGATCATGTGGGTTTTATTTTCTAGTCTATTGATATGGCATATTATATTGATTAACCCACCAAAATCTTGACCAAGACATCCTGTGCAAGAACTAGCTACTCTGCTCCTAATTCCTGACCCACGGAAATTGTGTAAGATAATAAATGCTTATTCTTTTTCAAACTGCAAAATTCTAGGATAATTTGTTATGCAGCAATAGATAACTAAGTCAATATTGTTATCACTGTTTTACAAATGAAGAAACAGGTTTGGCTTGTTTACCTGCTTCGTAATTCTGCTCTGGGTTATAAAATTAGACTTGGAAGTGATTTGAACCAGGTCTTGTACCTCAAATGATAGGTTTTCCTCCACAAATCTCTACTACATTTGATGACTCAGCCCAAGGTCACTGCAAATTGTTGTCTCTAGTTGGCAAGCCCATCTCATATGGTTGGGCAAGTAGTTTACGGCACAGGGGCAACTGGCTGAGGGGGCCGATGGGGACTGATACCTGGCCTGTGCTTCTCCTGCCACGCTGTTCACCTGGCTCAGGGCTGCCTCAGCCCAGAGGAAATGCTCCCTTTTCAAATGTGCCCAGAGGCATAGTCTTACTGCCACGCCATAATCCCAGAGAGCTGATACCACGTGGAGGTACCTTTTCTAATCTGCACAAAGATACAGTGTAAGCCTGTTAGGTTGTTCCAGTAAAACTATATAACTGCGCAAAGTTTCACATGCATGAGTTTCACATGCCATTTAAGCAATGTTAATCAATGAGACCAGTCCCAGACACATGTTTAAATCTAGGACAAGGCTTGTTCTCACCACACTCTCTTACCCCCTCTCCCACAACACGTCTTCCGTAGGCTCTTACCCTTAGGAAGGAGAAGAGCAAGAAAAAGAACACACGTAATCTGAGTGTCTCTTGTATACCAGTACAGCTGGTCACCTTACACACTCAATATCAGTTACTGTTCATAGTTCTGAGAAGCAGGTATTGTCATCCCCATTTTATAGACAGGGAAACCACTGAGAGAGGTCAAGTAATTTATCCAAGTCCCAGCGATGGTAAATGGTGGCACTGAGGGAAGAACTCAGGCCCATCTGACTCCGGTACCTATGCTGCACCCAGCACACCTTGTTGTTCCATCTCCCTAACAAATCCTAAGGGGATATCCCTCCAGAAACATCAGCATTCTCACTGAGAACTGCTGCTAAATAAACATTCAAGAATCAAATACACTCATCGTCAATAGCAAACTGCTAAGCCTTGAAATATGGGATTCTTTGGGGAGTTAAGAACTCTCAACATCCTTCAAAATATACCACATAAGTGACCTGCTTGACTCAAAGGGAGCCATCCCTACTGACCAGTCTCTACACATGAAGTCAGACAATCCACTGAAGTCTGTGTCCTGGATCTCAGAGGCTGCTATACATTCTAACACTGAGATGGAAGAGAAGATCTACGGACACAGGAAGGCAGATGTTCATTCATCCCTTCAACCAATATTTACTGAGTGTTTACTATGTACCAGGTATATGGCAGGGACAGAAGATACAGCATTAAACAAGGCAGATATGCCCCCTAACCTCATGGAGCTTAGAAAATAATGGGGCTCCTTAAACTAGCCCTTTCCCCTCCTTTCTCTGTCTCTCTCTGTCTCTCTCTGTCTCTCTCTGTCTCTGTCTCTCTCTCACACACACATGCACACACACACACACACACACACACACACACAGCTGGCTCTCTGAGTAGGAGAGAAACTACACACTTAACTCTCATTATAACACCTACAGTGAAAGGCTCAATTGACTAAAACAGAACATGGTGGTTTCAAAACAAGCAATAGCTGAGAAAGCTGAGATAATGCTTTCAAAAATCTTCCTCTTACCTTCTCCAGTGAACAACCAAAGTAGACACAGAGATGCCTGTAAGCAGCCATTCAGAGGCCAGAGAAAGAGGCTCCGACTACATTCCCCTCAGCTTGAAGGTGAAGAGAGTTGCTTGGCTGGGAGAAGTAGCACAGAGGAGAAAGGACCTTTAGCAAAACTTGGCTTTAGAATCAGGAATGTCAGCTTATTGTTGCCACAGTTTGTCCAGGGAATCTCAGACGATAGCAGAGTTTAGGTTCATTTCAGAATTTCAGAATAACATGTAGAAAGAATTGACTGGCCACTCAAAACCTTATCTGAACCTAAAATGTCTGCAAAATTGGGCAACAAAGTTCAAAGAAACAGCCTTTTCCTTGCAGGCCTTTAGTGCCAAGACTCCTTCTGGTCCAGTTGTAACTGAGTGAATATACAAGCCAAGAAAATTAAATGGAATTTTTGGAACTCAGTCCTGGGTGTGCTACAAGTTGAGGACAGAAATATTTGGGTTGATGAAAGTGGGGTGTAGGCTTGTTTGCTTTAAGGTCCTTCCCATCCACCAGGACCTTGGCCAATGTTATAGAGTCAGGCTAGCTTCCAGACTTCTTGTGAAGACCAAAATTAAAGGTGATTTGTCCAAAACCATCTCCATCTAAACTGTATTATATGGAGAATATTAGCTAATAAACCCCTTTTAAGACAAAATAGATTCAAAAACTGCATATACTGGAAAAACTAGTTAGAAAAATGGAATTTGACACCATGTCAAAGAAGCAGATGCAAAGTATTGATAAGCTAGGGTTGTGGAAAGCCCCAAGGGCTGCTGCAAAGCACAGAGGAAAGACCAGCTTGTGGGGACCCAGGCGCTGCATCTCTCTTCAGCCAGAGCAGCTTAGCTTCCCTCTTCATAAACTGGGGCGCTGAAAAAGATTTAATTTGGGATAAAAGATTGAAATAGATGAAATAGATAGATAATAGACAAACTATATGAAACATGAAAAGCCCTAGTGGTGTAGAAAGAATGCTGCATTGGAAGTTAAGGGACCTCACTTGTAGTCCAGGCTGCCACTAGGTCCCCATAGGACCCTAAGGAAGGGACCGTAACTTAGAAGTCTTGCTTTTTTTTTTTCAACTGATAAATGCCCAGTGTGGGCTAAAAGATCTATCTCTAAGAGCCTTCAGCTCCAACCTAAGTGAATTGTCTGATTGCAAGAAAGCTCTAGAAAAAACTTACAGCTGCCTTTAATGACAAGAGCTTGAACCCTATCCTATTCTCCTTTACTTGAGAAGATGGAGTTTCACATGGAGATAAACCTGAGAACTATTAAGTCATCTCTATGCCTAGAAGACCCTGTAACGGAGCACAGAAAGCAATGTAGAGATGAAATCAGCACAGTATATTCTGAAGAGGACTATACTGTGACCTGGGCCGTAATAATAACCCCAAAAATGATGATAGTAAAAACATGTTGTTGTTGAGAACTCACAGTAGATCAGACATAGGGCCCAGCATTTTACACATATTGACTCCTTTAATCCCCACAACAGTCCTATCAAATTGGAAATAGTGTCATTCCCATTTTACAGATGAGGAAACTAAGGATCAAAGACGGTAAGTGACTTGTCCAAGGTCACATTGCTATAATAGAAGGAGACGTCAGTGCCAAGCAGTCTGATCTCAGTGTCCTTGACCACTGTGCTGCTCAGTGGAGACCAAGATGGAGACCCTATTGACATTTGAGACTCATCAGCGAAGGGGGGAGAAGTTGTCAAAGCAATGAAACACATTTTCAACTAACAGGTATTGTAGCTACTCAGCAAAAACTGGAAGCTAAGGGTATGCCTCAGAGAGCCTTCAGAATAGGCTGACCAGACATACTGAGTTATTAAGGAGCAGTTGGCTCCAAGGGGCAGAGGAGAGACACACCGAAAAGTAGTTCTCCAAAGAAATGATGAAATTAGGTCACAGACCATTGGCAGAATGAGGGAAAGATAAACAGGCAGGGCCTATAGACGGGTGAGAGAGGTATGTTGGCAAAGGGAACTGCCAGAAATTCATGCCAAGTGTCCAAGAGCCTGTCTACATTGCTTAATGGTTCTAGGGTTGTTTGAATGGAGTTTTTACACTACTACTGAATTCCTGGTTTATATCTTAAAAAGGGTCAGTTCTGGGTCACGTGAGCTGAGAGAGGGTTTTGCCTCCACCTGCTGAGGGAGATTTTCCTCCATGTTTGTGCTGATTTCTTGTGGAAGGGGTGAAAGAAATGTGACATGAGCTATCATTTAAATATACTTTCTTCTATAACAGCCCTCGCCCTAGAGGGGCATCTCCTACCTAACTCTTTTCCTTTTGCTGGGATTCTATTGAAGGTAATAAAGGTATCCTTGGGTTTAGGCTTAGAAATCTCTCTTACAATGTAAATATGGCTTCTGGGAGGAGCACATTCTTATCTTGATCTTGTGGAAGTAAATAAGCTTATCAGACTTATTGGGGAGAGTGGATAAATATAACATATTTTGAGAGCCTATGATTTATTAGCCATTATTTAGGTGTTATCACTTATGTGAATCCCTGAAGACAGTACAGCAGATGTTGCTTTGGATTGGGACAAAGGGATGGAAAGATTTGTCATGTCTGTGTTAAGGAGGACCCTGAGAATGGATGACTAGAGGGGTGTGAGGACATGAAGAACAAGTGAAAGGGACTGTGTCCAACGATAGGGAAGGACCCTGAAAGGAAACTGGATTCATTCACATATTTGTACAGGGCTGGGCCGGCCCCACCCACTTCCTTCCTCCTCTCCACCCACCATTGCTTCTCTATTGGAACTGTTACTTCCTCCTCCTCCTCTTTCCCTCCTGTGTCCTTGGTCACCACTCACATATGTATTGTCCAGGTTACAGAGGAAATTCATGTTCACAATTGCTAAAAAGATGCCAGCTACCTCTTGTGTAGCAGTCAAACAGCTGAGAGTCTGGGATAAAGGTAGGGAATGGGAGAAAGTGACCCCATAAGGGCTCTGAAATGTATGGCTCTGTATGGAATGAGTGAATATTACGAGGATAAAATGCCAATAGGCAGAATTCATCCATCTTGATGTTCTCCAGAAACCTGGAGGAGTAGGGTGGTAGGAAATGGGATGAAACCTCTCTTCCCTAGCATTTAAATAAGACCACTGCTAAGCATATCACACAGGTGTGGGTTAATGACCCTCCGGAAGGGCCCCTATATATGATTTTCTGAGTCATAGGTCTCTTTGTTACCGAGGAAAGGAGGGAAATGAGAGTGTGTTGACTCTCTGATCACATGGGCAGAGCCGGGTTCTTGTTCTTGGGACTTGTGGCAGAGGCTGATAATTGCCTACCGCAGTATCCTCACCTTCCCAACTGGAGAAATGACAACATTTCCCAACCTCCACTAAGTGCTGGCCAATGTGTTATAAGCAGAAGTGATATATGGCAGCTTCCCGGAAATCTCTTTGTAGGACAGTTGTCAAGTACCATTTCCTCTCTTCATAATTCTCCCTTCCTTCTTTCTGTTGTTTAAAATGTGGATATGATGGCTGGAACTTGAGCAGCCACTTAGTACTGTGAGATGGAAGCCACACGCAAAGGATAAGAGTATTAAGACTGAAGTCTGGAAGAGTTAAACAGAAATCCACATCTAGGAGACAACCAAGATGATGCGATAGGTAAACGCTGTGCTTACCTTCTCTCACAACCACATCAAAATGACAACTAATCTACAAAACAATCATCATTGAGAATCGCCTAAAATCAAGCTGAACTAATCGCCTAAAATCAAGCCTTTCAACTAAGGACTTGCAGAAGAATCCACCTCCAGACTGGTAAGAAGTTCAGAGATGCGGAACGGACTGGTCCCATACCCGCTTGTGACCTTTAAAGACTGGGACGGCTATTTCAGCTGTGGGGGTCCCCCCTTACCCTCTAGAGGAGCAAGAGATACCACCCCACCCCAGCCCAGGTTTCCAGTGCCGGGGAAAGAAGTCCCCATAATTTTTGGTTGTAAAAACCAGCGGACAATGTGACTGAATGAGACTGAGTGGGGCTGCACTCCCAGGTGTTCCTCTTAAAAGGACCGTGCATGGACTTACCCACCAATCACTCACTCTGAGCTCCAGCGCTGGGGCAGCAGCTGGAGAGGCGGCAGGGACAAATGGTGGGGACTTGAGTTATCTGGCTTGAGACAGGGGCTGGAGAGGCGTCTTTCTCCTAGACAGAGGAACTGGTGGAGGCCATTGTTTCTTTGTTAAGCCCTCCCCCTTCCCAGTGTGCAAACACAGGCAACCATCATTTCTGAGTCTCCACCGTTAGTTCACCTGCCAAGGTGATTTGAGACCTGGCCCCGCCCAACTTTCAGCACACCCAGGCTGCTTTCGGTGGCTTTCTCATGCAGACCACCTGCTTTGGCTCAACCTGCAGACTTTCCTACGGCCTCTCAAAGGTTTAAGGAACCCAAACAAGCAGCATCTGGCTTGAGCATGTCCTGTACCTCTGGCTGAGCGCCCTAAGTCGGCACTAGTGCCAGCTGGCCTTGATTCATGGCTTGGCCTCTCAAGGTGCTTCCAAGCACAGTACGGGCCTCAGACATCTGCGGATTTCTTTTTGGCTCCCACTGGGTGGCCCTAGGTGAGGCATAGGCTGTAGCTGAAGTAGACCAACAGTGGATCCCCTCAACAGTGGTCCTGGGACTGGCATCCCCAGTGGCCAGCTTCAAAATGAAATGAAGCCTCCAAGTACAACATACCCAAGGGGCAGATTAGGGAGGCACCAGGGTCCTGCTGAGGCAGATCCTGCTCCATAGAATCAGCCCCTGCACAACAACTCTTCCACTGTAGTCAAGGCCAGTCCTCACAACCAGTGAGCCCAAGGGTCAGTCCCTCACATTGATGTGCAATTATCAACCAAGGCTCAACAACAAGAAAAGGGCACACACAACCCACACAAGGGACACACCTGGAGCACGTGGCTCAGGTGACCAGAAAGACTGTGCCGCTGAACCCCACAACACACCTTACTACATAAGGCTACTCTACTAAGACCAGAAGATATAGCAACCATACCTAATACATAGAAACAAACACAGGGAGGCAGCCAAAATGGGGAGACAAAGAAACGTGTCCCAAATGAAAGAACAGAACAGAGCCTCAGGAAAAGAACTAGCAAAACAGAGATAAGCAATCTATCAGATGGAGAGTTCCAAACACTGGTAATAAGAATGTTCAATGATCTCAGGGAGAACTTCAACAGAGAGATGAAAACCATAAAAAATAAAAAATAAAAAATAAAAAAAAAGTCAGAAATAAAGGATACAATAAAAGAAATGAAGAATTATTACAGGGAATCAACAGTAGATTAGATGAAGCAGAGGATCCAACTGGCAATGTAGAAGAAAAGGTAGCAGAAAACATCCAACCAGAACAGCAAAAAGAAAAGAGAATCCAAAAAATTGAGGCGAGTTTTAAGGGCCTTCAGGTCAATATCATGCGTACCAACATTCGTATTATAGGTATATCAGAAGGAGAAGAGAGAGAGCAAGGAATTGAAAACCTATTTGAAGAAATAATGACAGAAAACTTTCCTAGCATGGTGAAGGAAATAGACATACAAGCCCAGGAAGCACAGAGAGTCCCAAACGAGATAAACCCAAAGAGGCTCACACCAACACAAATTATAATTAAAATACCAAAGGTTAAATACAAAGAGAGAACCTTAAAAGCAGCAAGAGAAAAGCAGTTAGTTACCTACAAGGGAGCCCCCACAAAACTGTCAGTTGATTTCTCAACAGAAATTTGCAGGCAAGAAAGGAGTGGCAGGCAATAGTCCAAGTGATGAAAAGCAATGACCTACAATGAAAATTGCTCTACCCAGTAAGGCTGTCATTTAGAATTGAAGGACAGATAAGGAGCTTCCCAGACAAGAAAAAGTTGATGGAGTTCATCACCACCAAACCAGTATTACAAGGAATCTTAGAGAGACTTCTTTAAGATGGGAGGGGGGTTAAGGACAGGTGAAATGGGAAGGGATTAAGAAGTACAAATTGGTTGTTATATAGTAGTCATGGGGATGTAGGGAATAGCATAAGGAATATAGTCAATAATATTGTAATAACTAGGTATGGTGCCGGATAGGTACTAGCTCTATCAGGGTGATAGATGGGAATGGGGTTTGGGACAGAGTGTAAAAGGTGATGTATAGTCACAGGATGTGGAGTAGAGCATAGAGAATAGTCAACGGTATTGTAACAGCTATATAAGGTGTCAGAAGGGTAGTAGCTTGGGAGGGGGTGGTTTATCACTTTATGAGGGGTATAAATGTCTAACTAGTACATTGCTTTGCACACCTGAAACTAATTTAAAAATATATACATTTTTTTAAAAGACTGAAGTCTGACTCCCTGACACTGTGCATGACTGTACGAACCTTAGACTGCTTACCTCTAGACTTCTTATATTTGCAAGGAAAATAAATTTCTCTTTTATTTAAAACATGGTTATTTTGGTTTCTTTGTTATATGTGACCTGATCTGATTTTAACTGATAAAGCACCTCTCCAGGTTTAGGTACAACACCTAGGTCATCTTGAATAAATTCTAATCTAGAGATTCCATTGTCATTTCCTTAAAATCTCCAGAGGTGTCTAAAAATGGAACTTATTTTCTCTTTCTTCCCAAGGAAGTGAAGAAGGCAATATTTCCATGATCCCTAAAGATGTGCATCTAATGGTCTGAATGACAAAGTAGAATATGGAATCCATCTTGGTTCCCATCCAGGACAAACTCTGGTCCATGGGTTCCCAGAGAGCAGCTGTGCCACAGCCTATTAAATAGACACATGAAACCTACCTACATTTAGGGCCGTCATCAAGATTAGTAGTGATTCAATGTCTTCAGATGACTTGGTGATCCTTAGATGAAAAGAGGCTTAGGATCTAGAAACACATCCTTGTCTTCAGCTAGAAAACAACACTCTGTGAGTCAGAGCCGTCACACCAGGACTGAAGTGAAGAATGGTGTGTCTGGCCATTTCAGGAAGTAGTTAACAGTAGAGGGAAGTGGCAAGTGATGAGGAAGAGAGGGTAGAGGATAGTGGGCTGCCAGGGAGTGGACACAACGTTCCTGATCGCTCTTTCCTCTGGTTGTGTCAGCCCCTGGTGTGTTTTGTCCCCTTCACGATCTTCCCTTGATGAACCTCTCTTTTCCCATCACTTTCCACCTTCTCAACTAACATCATCCCTGCCCCAAAAATAAACTCTAGATCATTTCCTGAAGAAACTATGGTCTCCTAAAGCTATAGGGCTCTGTTCATGTTATTCTCCGTTTAGAAAGCCCTTAATTCTCCTCCACCTGTTTGAATGACACTTCCTCAGTAAAGCCTTCCTACATTTCCTCAGGAAAAGTTAGAGCATTTTCCCTCTGGGCTTTCAGAGCACTTTACACATTCATACAAACTTCCATTTTAAGGATAACCAACGGGCTGCATCATGCACGTTTAACTAGCACAGGTGTGACTGCACATACTCAGTAAACAAAAAGAAAAGAAGGAAAACCAAGACAAAGACATCTTTTTATTTCCTATCCCTTATAAAACATACCTTAGCTTCATAAAATAACGTTGGGGGGAAAAAAGAAACTCTAACTGAAATGCAAAGAAAAACGAAGGAAATTTCTTAGACTTGAATTAGGGAATTTTTGAGGAGGTAATTTTGTGGACTCTTTGTCAGTGCACTTTACATGCTGACTTTGGACTAAATCTCTGAATGAGGTGTGACTCTTTCTGCACAGCCTCATGTGGTGGCTTCTCTGACTGTCCCCAGACAGACTGGCGGTTCCAGACTGTGAGCTTCTGAAGCACAACGTATTTATTTTGGGGTCTTCTGGGGCTAGCACACTGTGTAGTAGACAGTTGGTGCTCAATAAACATTTGTTGAAAGAAAAGTTGAATGATTCCAGCTTTTTTCACTGTTTACGCCATAGAATCTGAGGGAACTGTCTCACCCCACTCACCTCTATCAAATCCTTCTCAAACTGTCTTTCGATCCCGTCTTTGAAGATACTTAGACACGAGCCATTTTATTTCCAAAGCAGCACACGTCACTGTTTTGTTAGAAAATGCCTGACAAAGTCCAATTATTAGAAAATGAGGACAGTCCAGAATGCTTATCACGGCAACATGAGCACCAGGGAGCTGAATTAAATGAATTCTGCTGCTGCCACCACCATCAATGAAATTCACTGCAGGAATCAGACGCTGCACAGTATTGAATAATAACACTGGCTTTCTGCTACGTGGGTTTGAGAAACTAAAGGTCCTTTCTATTCTCAACCAGGATCCTGAGATCAGCTTTGAGCATCTCAGTTATTCTGTGATAAGCCTTTTGGAATCCTCAGAGTGGCCACGAACCTGGAAGTAACAATGGAGTAAAAGAGAAAAATCGTTTTTGGTGGCTACATCAACTCTTAATCACCTGTATCATAATAGATCAAGAAGAGATGAGGACCTGATGATGCTTGGCTGAGGCAGGAAGAAAAAAAGATCCAGTTGCCGGTGGTACAGAGGGCGCGTGTGTATCTTTGGTAAGGAGAGAAATGAAATGGTGTTAAAATGGGTTTTATCCCCATTTTTTTCCTCCTCTTATCTCGTCCTTCTATTTCATTTTATAGGGGATTAAAAATCCTTGCTTTGGATTCATCCATTAATCCAAGAAATATTTTCTGAACATCTGCTCTGTGTCAGGTGCGATGCTGATCATTTGGGTTCAACAAAGAGGAAGTTCAGTCTCAGAGGCAGACAAGTAAAGGGAGATTATACAATAGAGTGTGGTAAGTGCTAGAAAAAGGTAAAAATCAGTATAATGGAAGAATATATGAGACGCACCAACCCCATCCTGGAAAAGAAAATAACAATGAGGATGAGAATAATAATAATAACTAAAGCATTATGAGTATTTACTGTGTATCAGATGCTGGCCTATGTTCTTTATGTATATTAACTTATTCAGTCCTAACAACTTCATGAGATAGGTAAGCTTATCATCCCCATTTTCAAAAAAATAGAAAAGAGAGAGAATGAAACTGACCCCCAGAGAAGGTACGTAACTTATGCAAGATCATGTGGCAAGTAAATGTCAAAGGTGGGAATTGGACATAGTCGGTCCAACTTCAGAGCCAGTGTTCTTAACAGCTACGCTGCTCTGCCCTTCGAAAGAAGAGGGGAAGGTCATCCATGGGAGGTGACCTCATGGTATCTGATCTAGGACCTGCGGGAAAAGTGGGCAAGGACACAGGCCAAAGAAAAGGTAAGTGATGGGAAGGTGCTGGGAATAGTGAGTGATGAGCCGGGGGCAGATCATGAATGGCTAAGAAATCTGGTCGTTAACCTGAAAAAGATGAGGAACCGTTGAAGAGTCAGAAAAGCATTGTAGAAAGGTCTCTCGGCTACAGTGAAGATGATGGATTACTTGGGTTCAAACTGGAGGCAAGAAGACCAGAGAGAAGAGAGTTGTTATAGTAATCCAAGAGCTGATGGTCACCTGAAGTGAAGTGACAGTGAGAGGAAAGGAAGTAGATATTAAAACCTGTGAGGACATGGCTCAGTGATAGATTGGATGAGAGCAGGTGAGGGAGAGGGAGTCATCCCGGGGACACCTGGCTTGAGTGATGAGTAGATGGTATGGCAATCACTGACAAGAAATCCCATGGAAGAGCTTATGTTCCATCCAGAGCAGCCCACCATTGGGAGGAGAAGAGGGGAAGTCAGAGCATCCCTCACCCTTCCTCATCCGATTCTCTGCCATGGTCAGGTGCATAAAGCCATTCTGTGGATGTCTGCCATCTCTGGGAGATTCCTGTTTTAGGACCTTCAAGAATCCAGGAGGCAGAGTGGTCACCTCAAGGAAAATAGGGTAGCTATTGTAGCAGTAGAAGAAAGATCCACTTAGAGGCAGAAGACAAACCCTGTCTAGAGTCTGGCTGACCAAGGGCCACAGAGCAACTCTGAAGCTTTACCACCACCAATTCTGAGAGTGCCTTTGCCTAGTTACAAGAATCATGGGGCTGAGGGGGGATCTGT
This sequence comes from Rhinolophus sinicus, assembly GCF_057876585.1. Lineage (NCBI taxonomy): Eukaryota > Metazoa > Chordata > Mammalia > Chiroptera > Rhinolophidae > Rhinolophus > Rhinolophus sinicus. The sequence continues at coordinate 29,775,583 of NC_142501.1, read as the reverse complement.
GCAGTCCTCCGTCTAATAAGTTTATAGAATAGACACCAGGTGTCAAGTACTAGCTTGAAACAGCCTCTGTCAACCCAATGGAGTAGGGTGATTCCTGGAAAAACTATGGTTCACTGTATTAATGTGAGAGTATAAACCAAATATGCAGTGTCAAGGAACCTGAATGGAACAAGAGAGATAGAGACAAGAAGAGACAAATAGGTGACTTTTCATACAGAGAAAACATTGGTGCTTCTTGATGGCAACCCAGAAGAGAGGATCACAAGGCCAGGGGAGCAGTTTGGAGAATGGTAGAGGTGAGCTCAGGTGGAAAGTAGATAGAAAGCAGAGAAATATTCAGCAATAAGAAGCACAGCATGGAAATTTACTCTTGGAGATTAGGGTCTTTTTGGTGGCAGATGGGAGGAAGTCTTTAAGAATAAGACCCAGACGAAGAAGAGGTAGAAGATTTAAATAGCATAGATCTCCAGAGACAGGACCTGGACACCTAAATATGAAGAAACGTGACCCCCAAATCCAGGCCCTCATCATTTTGAGACTACAGTGGGAAAAGGAACATCTGCCTCAGGAGATATTAGTAGAAAAAAATACTGTTAGTGGTAAAAAGTGGGAGCTGGATGACTGACCTAAAACTAGATTAATCAGAGCAGAGAACTAGAAGAAAGAGGCAAGAACATAGGTAGTAATGTAGAAGAAGATTGATAAGGAGATACGGCAAAATGGGGGTGGGCATTTACTACATGAAGTTATGACGTTGGCAATGGTGGTAAAGCCATTGGTGAGTTTGGGAGAAGAGGCAGTGTGGCCAAGGGTGAGATTCTGACACTGATAAAATCTTTATCCATGGAGAGAAACTGTATCTGTCCCTATAACATTCATGTTGGTGGCCACCAGCAGCAGATGGCCGAGCCGCGGGATCCCGCCTGATGTGGCCCTTCATAGGTTGTCTCCAGCGGTACTCAAGATAAGGAACTTGCACCAGAATGTAATCAGAAAGTTTCCTTCACCTACAACAGAGGTTGGCAAACTATAGCCCTCCCCCACACCCAAGCCATATCCAACCCGCTGGGCATTTCCCACCTGTGCCAACTTTTGTTTTAAAAAACTGATAGTACTGGAACACAGCCACACCCATTCTTGTATGTGTTGTCTATGGCTGCTTTAGCACTATTAAACAGCGACCTTGAGAAGTTGTGACAAAGGCGGCCCTGCAAAGCCTAAAATATTTGCTACCTGGCCCTTTGCAGAAACGGTTTGCCAAGCTTTATCTAGAAGGTCTTGTTATAAAGAGTCAATAGAACCTAACAGTGTTAGGGACAGGGTGGGTTTACATTTTGCTGCAAGCTCCTTCACTGGTAGTAGATTGGTAGCAGTTTGTGGACTGGTTTCTGCGGACACTTTGAGTAGTGCCATCTATCGACCAGTGGGGAAGGACAGTTACATCTTAGCTGTGGGCCCAACTGTCAGGCTCCAAGGAAGCAGAGTCACCATTCTGCCTCCTTAAATGCAGTCACCCCACACTACAGATACCCAGAACACACTGACATCTTGGGCACCATATTTAAAAGGTTGGGGTGTTTGGAAGCCATAGAACAGAGGCCCTGCCTGGAGATAATTTTGGTGAGAGAAGAACTTACGTGTATTTATGCTTGTTTGTCTTCATTATAATTAGACTGCTACCTCCTCAGGGTAAATCTTGTGTAACCATAAACTTCTTAGTGTGCACTTTATTACTAAGGGTAAATAAAGTAATAACAGGAAACCACCACACTCTTTACTAGGAAAAAAACTAAATATTTGTTTTCATTCTATGGAAACTTTTGTGAAGTAGTGAGCAATAAGAATGTGGGGGTAATTTGCCTGCTTTTTCCCCAGTTTTAGCATCTGATAATTTTCTTGAATCTGACTGTGTGAGACATTCTAGGCAAAGGTGAAAGGTTGTTTGTTTTGTTCTTGGGGGGTGTGTGTGTGTGTATGTGTGTGTGTGTGTGTGTGTGTGTGTGTGTGTGTGTGTGTGTTAAATCAGGGATGGCAAATAGTTTCAGAAATAATGTTTGTTGTACGGTAAGAGGGTAGTAAAGAGGTTAGTCCTAAGTCCATTCATTCATTTATTCATGTATTCACCATTACTGAGAACATCTTATGCCAGGAGCTGTGCTAGGTTCTGAGGGTACCATGATGAGAAAAATAACAGAAAAGATTGCTGCCAAAGTTAGTTGGGCAAGGAGAGGTCTCATTTGTGGATTGATGCTGGCCCTGGTTCTGATTCTGGCTCCAGACTAGCTGTTCAATCCTCTTTGGGCCCACAGAGTTCCCTGACACAGACATGACCCCGCCAGAATGTGGTAACAGTCTGACCGGATCCCTCTGCGGGTCAGATTCTCTCCCTGCCCTGACATCCCTGATAAACTTGACTTACTCCCCAGAGTCAGGCCACAACAGCAGGCAGCAGCAGGGCGTGGATGCCAGGAGGAGATCTCCCAAAGCTACGCCTCCTTCAGCCTTTCCAGAAAGGCCCCTCAAGGATTCTTGCATTCCAGCAACCAGCCCTTCCAGTTGGGCAGAAATTTCCTGCCTTGGTAATCAAGAGGTATTTGTTTTGTTCTATTTTAAATGCATGGTACCTCCCCAGGCGGCCCCACCCTCAGTTCTAATTCCATTAAATCTATTCATTTTGGAACTTTATTTTTGGGCGGTAGAAAGGGGAACTGGGAGAGAGGTGTGAAGAGAGGCTGAGAAAATGAGGGACCTCCATCAACAGGTGACAATTGAGGGTCCCTTATGTCCCCATTCTGTCTCTTTACTTTCTCCTCGCTCAAATGTGTCACCTCCCAGCTTGTGCCCAGTCTCCTCACCCCAAGGAGGAGTAGGCTGCCTTAATTGAGCTGAAATATATAATGTCACAGGAGTTGGCAACAATTAAAGGATGAAGCAGACATATGTGGCTTCAGAAAATAACACATATGCATACCACACTTAATTCAAAACTAATACCAATGTCATACTAATATAATTATTGCCTCATTTATTAGGCCCAGTGGGGAATGAACTATTCTAAATAATTGATTTTCCCAGAAAGTTAGAGCCCAAAACTTGGGAAATCAAATCATGTAAACATTTTTCCATTGTTATGGAACTCTTTCTAAATGCATTGTATTATTCACTATTTTTCAAACAAAACTCATCCAACATAATTCATTAGCCTCCATAAGGACAGATCCATTTCTGTCATTACACACCCAGTTCCCGGTGGAGGAGTACCCAGGCCCCCGATATATGTTTTAAAACAAATAATTATAACCTCCAACATGGAATTTTGATATAGAAAAACGAGCTGTTGGGTTTTGGAATTATGGAGAGCTATTTGCCCTTACCTCATATCATGTTTTTTTGCATTTTTACTTGTGCTTTTATAACTCTCCTGTCTCCTCCCGCATCATGAAGCTGCCAGCTTCTTGCTTCTGTAACTAAAAGTTCCTCCCTGCCCCATTAATGCACTGAGTCTAATCTGCTATAGATCAGAATGAAGCTTATGAAATAAAAGTTTGTAGTCGCAAAGAGAGGCGGAGTAGCTCTGTGAATTTTTGGTGCCCACATTGGCCGCCCAGAGGACTTTTTCCTTCCTTCTTGTTTCTCAGTTGTGTTTCAGATGGCTGTGCCTGCTGTATGAGTAATTCCCAGATAACTCAAGCATTACCATGAGAGCTACAACAGAAACTCATCGTAAATGAGTCTTACATGGGTTAGCACCTCTCATCACATGTCATCCAGGAAAAGACTGCTTCTGATCATAGGATCTGACGTATAAATTAACTGGTTCCTCCACACTTGTGAGCCAAAGCCAACAGAGATCACATGGGACAAGGGGGAGCCCTGGATAGACTACAATATTCCTCAAAATTCAGGAGTGCTCCTTTCCCAGGATATGCCAAGTCTTTCATTTGCTGGTGTTCTGGGTCTAACAGGCTTTTCTCTCATTGGGTCCCAGAAACTCCAAATTTATCGCATAATCAATCCAGCAGGATTGAGAGTTTCCTAGAGTTTCCACAGAGTTGAGAGAATCTCTACTTTGTGTTAAACAGCTCTCTGAAAACAGAAGAAAAGCAAATGGGTGAAAATCCTTATTCTGAGTTTACCAGGAAATCATTTAGCCTTCAGTGATATATTGTCACTTATGAAGAGTTCAACAAAGACAGCAATGAACTGGTCCAAAATACGGAGGGAGGAAAGGAGGAAATGAAATTAACATTGGACCCATTGGGTCCCACCATTTGTGTGCCTCTAATACCATCTCTATTCCAAAGCAAACTGGTTAAGGCATGCGTTTTCTTCTCTCTACACAGTCTGGTTTAGGGCCAGAGAATTCTTTGGTGGTTGGAGGAAGTAAGGGAAAGGCCAGGAGGCAGCACTCAAGCCTCAGGCCTGAGTCTGCAGCTTCCTTACCAAGTGACGTAGGTCAGACAGGCTGTCTGAGCCCTTTTAGATTCTGAATTCCCGGTCAGTAAAAGGAGTGATGGTTGCGCCCTTCTGCTCCCAGCACAGTGTGAGACTTTGTTAATAGATGTTTGGAAAAGGTCGTATCTTCAGATGAAAGTATTTACCTGTTCTTAGCTGAGTCTTTGTTAAATTTCCTTGAGTGTGGCAATGGAACTTCTATAATTTTCCTTTGGAGAACTAATTCTATAACCCTAAGAGTATCATGGTGAATATAAAGTCTTTATAAACCTCTATGTTTCCCTCTGACTCATTTTTCACTTCACAGATGATCAAGACTCTTTCAACTCTAAGAAAAATTCTTTGAAAATTTTTAATTCTAAAAATATGTGGTATAAACTGGAGTTTTCTAAATCAAATTGTGGGTTGAATGCAAGAGTAAGTCTTGCTTGTTTTGAATCTTTTAGAAAAGATTGCTTTTCAAAGTAAATAAGTACCTTCTGATTTTTTTAACAGCTATATTGAGGTATAATGGACATACGTGTACAATAAAATACACTGTTTAAGTTGTACAATCTGAAAAGTTTTGACAGACATATACATCCATGAAACCATCACCATATCAAGATAATGAACATACCCATCCCCCACAAACTTTCCTTGTGCCTTTTTGTAATCCCTCACTGTCTCCCCTTCCCCCATAGTTTTCATTTTCTAGAATTTTGTATAAATAGAATCAAAATGCCTGTGCTCTCTTTTGCCCGGATTCTTTCACTCAGTATAATTATTTTGAGATTTATTCCATGTTATTGGTTATATCATAGTTCATTCCTTTTTATTGCTAAATAGTATTCCATTGTGTGGATATACCACATTTGTTTATCTCTTTACTTGTTGATGGACATTTGGGTTGTTTCCAATTTGGGGCTCTTACAAATAAGGATGCTATAGACATTCATGTACAAGTCTGCACAGATATATCCTTTCATTTCACTTGGGTAAATACCTAGGAGTGGAATGGCTAGGTCTTATGGTTCAATAATATCTTCTGACTAGATCCTGAATAAATAGATACTGTGTTTGGGAAAAAGCATGATACATGTGAGCCCCTACATACAGTTTTCTTGATGTCTGCAAGTGTCTATCATGGAACAAAAAAATTATACTTTCTTCTTCTTTTCCTACACTATGATAATCGTAGAAAGAATTTGTTTTTGTGTTATACAAGACAATTTATAAAATGCTTTTGCATATATTATCTTAACATATCCTTACGAGTATTTTCTTCTTCTTTCCCTCTGACTGACTTCAACTTATTGACCTCCAGCATAACAGTAGCATCTCCAAGACGGAAGGAAGTAGTCCAGATACGTTCTCAAAACACGTTAGGTTGGTGCAAAAGTAATTGCGGTTTTTGCGATTATTTTTAACCTTTTAAACTGCAATTACATTTGCACCAGCCTAATACATATCCAGATTACTACAGTTCATATCTTATGAACTTCATATCTTGACTCCAAGTCTTTCACAGACATCTCCACTAAATAGACACAGAAACTGTTCATGTAATTCCCAAACTCTGAATCATCTTATCATGTTGTTTTAAGTTATGAAATAATATTATTTGGGAGATATTTTTAAAAACCAAACTTGCATTTCACTGTTTTAGGCCAGAAAAAGACTTTTTTCATTGTTGCAGAAAATTTGTAGTGAGATCTTTATAATCATCACTCCGAAAATCTTATCCTGTCTCTCTCTTTCCCTGCTGCTCTGGCTTTTGCTTTCTTGGTGCATTTTCTGTCTCTACTCTTCCAATTTTTTCTAAGGTTTGGAGAAAATTGTCAGTCAAAGATTACAGGAGGTAATTCTAAAAAGAGTGTTTGGCTTTGGGACAACTGGTGTCCCTATTGCAAAAGTTAAGTTATAGCCTTCCCTACACAAAAATGTAATTTAATATGGATTTTAAAAATTAAAAATAGAACTACCAAAGCACTAAAAAACATATGGAATTTAAAAAATAATACTAGGATGGGAGAAGTATCCCTAAGGAAGACATAAAACCTAGAAAGCATAAAGAAAATTATTGATAGATCGACTGTAAATTTTCCATATCTGTATGTGAAAGATAGCATAATAAAGTTCAAAAGTAAGAGGCAGAATGGGAGAAAATACTTGATATATATATATATTACTTTTCTCAATATATGAAAAGTTTCCTACATTGAATTGTACCCTTAAGATTTGCACATTTTACTATATATAATTTTTTTTATTAAAGTTTATTGGGGTGACAATTGTTAATAAAGTTACATAGATTTCAGGTGTACAATTCTGTAATATATCATCTATATACCACATTGTGTATTCACCACCCAGAGTCAGTTACTATACGTAAATTTTACCTCAAAAAATAAAAAGGACTGTAAATAAATATTAAATTCTGTTATTTATAAGTATCTGAAGCATTTAGTGTACTGATATCTGCAACCAATGTTGAAATGCACAAAAACTAGGTGGATTGATAAATAAACAAAGGGATGCATAGATGGAAAGATACATGATAAAGTAAATATAGCAAAATGTTAATTATCAGTTCTAGATAGTGGATATATGGATGCTCACTACACAATTCTCTCAACTTTTTTGTATGCTTGAAGATTTTCATAATAAAATATTGGGGGAAAGCCTAAAATAAATAAGAAAATACATGTAACTCCTAAGTAAACAAAGCATCTAATCTTTGGCATTTAGCTCAGAATTTGAAATAAATTTATTTTAAAATATAGAAATAATTTGAAATTAAGAAATCAAATGGAAAAAGAAAAACCACAGAAAGGATGTTTAATATCACTTGAAATCAGCAAGGACTTACTACAAAGCTTGATAACATCCAACAGAAATACACACACACAATAAAATATATGTGTAACGATATTTGTTGCCTTTTTGTTTACAATAGAAAGGGGGGAGAAAGGAAAAAAAGAAAAGAAACAATCTAAACACCCCTCCCTAGGGAAATGGTTCAATGAATGACAATGTGTTGTGATTCAGAACAAGTGTCCCCAAAATGTGTCATTCTGGCATACAGATCATCTCAAACAAGAAACAGTCAAGGCTCAGAAGGCTAAAGAAGAAATTTTGGCCTTCCCCTTTTATTTCCTAAAAAAATGTGAGCTAGAGGAAGGAAGGGAGCTATCATCATAGATAACTGTAGTTTAATATGCGCTATATGTCACAGACCTAGCAAGAATCATTTGATCAAAGTCCTCCCTGAGTCCCATTGTTTCGAGATGGCCCAGCAAACATATGTTTAATAAAAATTAACTCTTTTCATCCCATTGTAAATTTGCCTTACTTCCCTTTGAAGTTCTATACCCCTGTTTCCTCCTCCCTGGTCCAGAATGACATACATACCTCATTTCACCTTACTGTCTTGGAATTGTCATGCTTATGTGAATGCACTATATGCACATATTAAAACTTGATTTTCTCCTGTTAATCTGCCTGCTGTCATTGTAACAATTCTACCAGCCAGAAGAAGCAAGAAGGAAAAGGAAAAGTGTCCCCATCCCAACAGTGTCCCTGGTGCAGAACCCTGTGCAGCAGTGAAGAATCAGGTAGTTCTATAGGTACTGACACGAAAGACTTCCAAGGTCTATTGTTCATTGAAAAAAAAAATGAACATCACAGAATGAATGGTATAAAATGACCATTTACACAAAAAATAATGCTAGAACTATGACTATATGCAAATATACAGAAAAAATGTCCACAAAATTACTCGTACATATTCAATCTGTGCTTGATCTTAGGAAAGAGTGAAATTGGAGGGAGGGAGAGAAGACACTAAAAGGATATTTAAACTTCTACTCTGTAGATGTCTATATTACTCGGACTTTTTACAACAAGCATACAATACTCTGGTAAAATTTTAAATTACTAAATTGATCTAGGATGCTAATAATGACTATTATCTAGATAGCCCTAACACACCCTATGAAAATTGCAAAATTCAGCTAAGAATCCACATGTTTTTCCTGCCTAACATCAAAAGGCTGATGTGTTGAAAACAAAACATCTGGTGATCTCTTATGGGCCTTTTCTTTACTTTTCATCTGAATGTCTCAGCATTCATATCTATTAAGCCAAATGGTCACAAGCCTATAAATCATTTGAAAGTTCTTTCTTCACCCAACTGCATCCCCCTAGGGCTTAGCTCAACTCTGGATGCTGACTCTGGTCCCAATAGAAGCCCCATTGAGAGAAAACTGTTCTTAAACATAAAGGAATGAATTCTGAGCTAAATGCCAAAGATTAGATGCGTCAGTGAGAGAAGAATTTACAAAAAACACTGCAAGTCCAAGGAAAGATGAGAAGTAAGACAAAGCAGAAGGAAGATTGAGATAGAACAAGAAGAGAGCAAGGAAAAGGTTTTGATTTAAATGTTTGCAACATTCTGACCTGTGAAAGAATTCAGAAGGAATTTCGCCACCTCGGCACACACATGTACACGCATGTACAGCTCCATTCAAGAAACCAGAAGACATTTTCTGGAGGCAGACAGAATGCTCATTTCTTCCAAGTGGAGATTCTAGTTGTGCAGATATGCAGACATGGAAGGAGAAGCGGGAAGAGTTGAGCCAGGACACATTCTCTGAAAGATTACGTGCCAGCGATGAACAGGTCTCCTGCCCATGGACAGCCTCAGAGCTTTTTATAAACATTCTTATCCTGAGTAGGGAGGGCATTCAGCTTCTTGCCCACCTGTGGCTTCTCTGGTAGGGATTGCACCTGGGATCTGGCAAAAATACCTGTGTTCAGGTTAAGATGCAATGCCATTTGCAGAGCTTGTTTCTCACCCCTTTTCTTGAAGGAAAATCTCCTCCTGTGCCTCTAAGGGCACCAGGGTGCCCTTTCACATATGCCCACATTTTACATCTCAGTTCACTCAACACACTGTATTTGGTATTAATTAGTGCCAGACTCTGTGCCCTGCTCTGAAATTGCAAAAATAAGGGACATAACCCTCTCTCCAAGAATCTCACAATCTGGTCGGTAAATATTTACAATACCACTGATGTTTGTGAAAAGTACAGTGATAGCACAAAGTCAACAGAGATCAACTGCTAAGGAAGGGAAGATACAGGTCTAGTGTCACAGAAGGTGAGCTCTGAGCTGTGCTTTAAAAATGAGTAAGATTCAAGTGTACAATTCTATAACACATTATCTATATATTGCATTATGTGTTCACCGCCCAGAGTCAGTTCTCCTTCCATCACCATATATTTGACCCCCTTTACCTTCTTCTACCATCCCCCGTACACTTGAAACCTATGTAGTTTTGTTGACCATTGTCACCCCAATAAATTTTAATTTAAAACAAAAGAATCAATGCTAACGGGGGGGGGGGGGGAGGAAGAATAAATAAATAAATGTAGGAGCTCAGGAGAATGAGAAGATAAGCCAAAGACAGGGAGAAAATACTTGCAAAGACATCTGATAAAGGACTCTTATTCAAAACATACAAAGAACCCTTAAAACTCAACAAGAAAATAAACAACCTGATTTAAAAATGGGCAAAAGTCTTAATCAGACACCTTACCAAAGTAGATACAGCAGGTCCTCGAATAATGTCACTTCATTCAACATCATTTCTTTATAACATTAATGAGAAAAATAAATCGATTCCCACTGGGGCCACTGTCAGTGCAGAGTTTGCACGTTCTCCCCATGTCTACGTGGAGTTTCTCCAGTACTCCAATTTCCTCTCACATCCTAAGATGTGCACGTTAGGTGAATTGGCATGTCCAAATTGTCCCAGTCTGCATGAGTGTGGGTGGGGGATATGAGTGCGCCTTACGGTGGAATGGTGTCCTGTGCAGTGTTGGTTCCCACCTGGCACCTTAAGCTGCTGGGAGAGGCTCCAGCCACCCATGACCCTGAACTGGAATAATCATGTTGGAAAATCATTAATCATTCTTATATGTATGTATAGCTCACATTTATTTCAATGTTTAATATTAGAAAAGTTTGGGGTCTTTAGTTTTGTGCGATGTTTTGGGGATTGAAAACATGCAGTTGTAACTTAACTCTTGTTTATATTAATTAGCCTGTGGTAAAATAAGTTTCATTATATTTAGTTTCACTTAAAGTTGCAGTTTCCAGGAACCTATAAATACCCTTAAGTGAGGACTTACTGTATAAAGATGGCAAATAAGCACATGAAAAGGAGCTTAACATCATATATCATTAGGGAATTGCAAATTAAAACAACAAGGTACCACTATGTACCAGTTAGAATGGCCCAAATCCAGAACACTGACAACACCAAATGGTAGTGAGAATGTGAAACAACAGGAGCTTTCATTCATTGCTGATAAGAATGCAAAATGGTACAGCCACATGGCTAACAGTTTGACAGTTCCTTACAAAACTAAACACACCCTTACCAAATGATAGAGTAATTATTCTCCTTGGTATTCACCCAAAGGAGGTAGAAATTTATGTCTACAGGAAAACCTACACATGGATGTTTACGGCAGCTTTATTTATAATTGCTAAAACTTGGAAGAAACGAAGATCTCATTCAGTAAGTGAACGGATAAACAAATTCTGGTACATCCAGGCAATAAAATATTATTCAGTGCTAAAAAGAATATGAGCTATCAGAAAAAAAACATGGAAGACAGTTAAATGCATATTACTAAATGAAAGAAGCCAATCTGAAAATGCTATATACTGTATGATTTCAATGATATGACATTCCAGAAAAGGTAAAACTATGGAACAGTAAATAGATGATCAATGGTGGACAAGGGTTGGTGGGAGGGAAGGATTAATAGGCAGAAGATGGGATTTTTAGGGCAGTGAAACTATGCTGCATCATTCTACAATGATGGATACATGCCATTTTAATTTGTCAAAACTCATAGAATGTACAACACCAAGAATGAACCCTAAGGTAAACTATGGACTCCGTAATAATGATATGTCAATGTTGGTTTATCAATTGTAATCAATGTACCACTCTGGTGTGGGATAGATAGTGGAGGAGACTGTAAGAGGGAGTCGGCAGTGTACAGGAACACCCTGTGATTTCCATTCAGTTTTGCTGTGAACCTAAAACTGCTCTAAAAAATAAAGTCTATTTACAAAAGAAAAATAATGGGCCGGCCCGGGTGGCTCAGGTGGTTAGAGTGCCATCTCTTAACACCCAGATCTCCGGTTCAATTCCCACATGGGCCAGTGAGCTGTGCCCTCTACAGCTAAGATTGTGAACAACGAATCTCCCTGGAGCTGGGCTGCCGTGAGCAGCCAGAGGTCGGCGTGAGCTGCCGTGTGCTGTCATGAGCGGCCGGTGGCCAGAGTGAGCAGCCAGCTGCCAGTGTGAGTGGCTGGCAGCCGGTGAGAGCTGCCATGAGTTGCTATGAGCGGCCGACCAATGATAATACCAGCGTAGGCCAGGGAGCTGTGTCCTACACAACTAGACTGAGAAACAATGGCTTGAACAGGAGGTTGAGGGAGAGGCAGAAGAAGGGGGGAAAATAAAGAAAAAAAAATGAGTAGCTATTACAGCACTGGCTACCACACTTGGCAATATGGGCTTCCCCGTAGGTAAGAGACACAGGCAAAGTCAAGCCCTCTGGATTACAAGGAAAACACTCATGTGAATAACTACAAAGATGTATTTTGAAAGATCATAATTACATGTGATGAGTTCACCAGGTGACCAAGGTTAGGGAAAGGCAGACAACGAATGGAAAGCATGGAGCACCAAGAACAGTGTACTGGAAATTCCAATACATGGTGGCTGTTATTCTTATTGTCATCCTCCTCCTCCTCTTCATCATCTTTATTGTCATCACCGTCGTCATCATCATTATTATTAACAGCATTCCATGGAAGGGAAGTATCATGTCTGAGGCACAGAGACTGAAAACCCCATAAAGCTGTTGAAAGTTCAGAGAGTGTCGTACCTGCGGAACACAGGAATCTAAGTAGGGGCAGTGAGAAGACAAGCCAGGTCTTGCAGAGCCATAATTACTTCCAAAGAACTTTGCACTTTATTCTGTATATAAACAGAGATAGTCTTAAGCAAGAGAGTACAATGAGATCAGATTTGCTTTTCGGAAAGACTGGGGATGGGAGCCAGCCTGGAGGTTGCTGCCATCGTCCAAGAGCGGAATTATGCCATTCTGGGCCAAAGAGCAAGGGTAAGAGGGGAGGAGATGGAGACGGAGCTGGAAGAATTTATAGACTTTAGTGACCACTGAGATGTTAGAGTAGAGGGAGAAGAGAGAAGTCTAGGTTGGTATTTGGGTTTCTGGTTTTAGTAAACGAGAATGATGGCGACATTAAGGGGAGACACAGTTTGGGAGAGGGCAGTGATGTAAGGAGAAGAGAGCAAAGGGCATAGGAGTTCTCTGCTGAGAGTACTTCTTGGATGGCCATGGACATGCTGTCACAGCGCCACGGAATATCAACAGAAGCAGCATTTATGAAGCACAAAGTATGGCGTTGTACTCTGCTGAGCCTCCTGCCCACATTGTCTCATTTATCCTTCCAACAGCCTTATGAAATAGATATTGTTATTATCCCTGTTTTATAGATAAGGAAACTAAGGCTTACAAAAACTTGCTCCAAATCACACAGTGAGTGGTAGAGCAGAGATCTAAACCTATGTCTCCCTGAGGGTAAGCCCACATCCTCTAAAACACTGTCTAGACTCGCTGAATTGCCACCACTTCCAGCCCTTTCTCCTTTGCGTGACTTGGAAGCATGTGGCCTTGTGCTCATAGCAGAGCGAGGCCCTACCTGAATGCATAGCTTAGCAAGAGAGCTGGGGGCCCTTGGCAGGGTGCAGCCTACACAGCTCTATATGGTATCCCCATGCCCCGTCTCCTAAGCACAGGTCCCTTGTTCTCACCCTGAAGCAGAATTGGGCCCATCTGAAGGCACCATTATCCATGAAGGGATTTCAGCTACTATAGGGGGTCATGTTCCACTCCGGTTAAGTGACACTTCCCAGAGGAATGGCCCTCTTCTGTATGGGCTGCTACCTCCCTTGTCCAGACAGTGTGCACTGCCCTGGGAACTAAATAAGTCACCAAGACAAGATGTGGTTTTCATAAAAAAAAGAAGAAGAAGAAGTAGGAGTAAAAATTGGACTAATTGGAAATAAAAGATGGATGTACATTTTGGTACATTTGTCATGAAAACCTTTGGGACTATGAAATTTGCTTTCCTCAGTAATGTGGAGAAATGGCAATTGCTACCGTTAATTAATGGCTATGACTTTTACCATAGCAGTTTCCAAATACCCGTCCTCAGGCCAAATAAGTTCACAATGAACTGTCACTGCAGACGAAATGAGAAAAATTAGGGCAACGCGATATGCTTGTGTGTGTGTACACATATTACATAAATTTGTACATATTAGTATAGCTTTTATAATTGCCTTTCTTGGGAAGAACTTTCCTTTATTCTGAAACTATTATCTTCCTATTTTTAAAGTATTTTTGACATTCCAAGCAGCAATTCCAAAATTCTGGAACTATTGCAGTTAGAAAGTCTTACTTAATCATTTAACCCGCATTCATTAAGCATCTACTCTCTGCCAGGTTCTGGGGATGTCCCAGAGAATAAGACCAGCTAACTGCTGCTCTTACAGAGAGTACGCAGCAGGAAAAATGGGTGTTAGTGATGTCATAAGAGCACAAGGAACACTGTGAAGAGAAGCACAGGGCATCACAGGAGCATATGACCAGCCACCTCGCCTTGCTGGGGACATCTGGGAAGACTTCCCTAAGAAAAATGGCACTTAAGCTGAGAAGGATGGGTAGCAATGAGCTGAATGAAGTGGCCCTATCCTAAGTGGCCCAAAGCAAAGAGTGAGGCAGCTTTGAGGAATGGAGAAAAGGTGGTGAGGCTCAGACGCTGGGAGGATGGCTACATCACAGGAGCACTTAACTGGTTTATTACATCTAGATAGTCTGTGACTAAGAAAGCACGTTCCCCTGGCACCGGGCAAGCCTGAATTAAACCCATTGCCTGTGTCTCTAGATGATGCTCCTGACTGCTTACAGCTAAGTCACCAACTAATAAATGGCTGACCGTACACTATCAAGCACTGTTTAATAAATAATGTGTCCCATGAGTAAGATTGTGTCACTAGCTGGCAAGGTCAGACAAACGGATCACTTTGCTGACCACTCTGTGCCTCATTTTTTCTCATGTCTAAAATAAGAGAGTTAGGCTAAATAAATGCTAAGGCCTCATCCAGGGCAAACATTCCATAATTATAAAATGTATAACAGGTCCCATTTATTGAGTATTTAAAATTTGAAGTCACTGCTCTAGATGTTGTACAGGTGTCCTCCACTACCTGAAAGTAGAGCCTTCCTATGAAGCCTTTTTAAGCCAAAATGACATAAAGTGACAAAGCAATCACAGTTAATTTATATGGAAAAAATTGAGTGTTCCCAGGCCCCAAAAATAACCTACCAAGTGACACCTAATATGCTTAATGACACCCAGGTTTGCGCTAAGCATGTCAAACATCCTTATGAGATCTCTTAGGCTTTTCTGATACCTCAGGACACATCTTGCTAACTGAAACACACAATAAGTAGCGATAACGCCCAGATACTCACAGACACAGTTCAGAGCTATGGTGGGTTGGTGCTGAGATGCTGAGTGTGGGTCCTGGGAAGAAGCTGGGTGGGGCCACACTTGCTGCTCAGGGTGTCTGCTGCCTCTATCATGGCTGGCAGCAAAATGATGGCTGAACGCTATTTTTGCTTTTCACCTTTTTTCATAAAAGTCAAAATCCTCTTTGGACCTCTTTTGGCTAGCGAAAATAGGTCCTAATGTAGGTCTTCTGTAAAAGGGAAGTGGCGAAACATGAACTTCCAAAAAGCAGGGCACACCTGTATCTGTATTACAATAATCTTCATCACTGCCCCTTGAGGTATGTATGATCACCACTATTTTATCGCTAAAAAACTCTGAGACATAAAGCAAAAGTTCCCAGGTTGTGCTGTGGTATGCAGTAGATCCAGGACTCAAACCCAGTTCTGTCTGACTGCAAGCTCCAGGCCCTCTCCAACGGTCTGTGCACACCACCATGGAGTCTCGTGATGTCCTGTGATTCAGTCATTGTGTTCTATTGGTATGTTTCAGCCTGGCATTCAGCATCTCCTCTGTGCTATTCTTCCCTTTGGCTCTAATCAGACTGGCCTCCTGGCTGGTCTACTACGCTCATCCCCTGCGGCACTCTGTCCATGCTGTGCATCCTTGTCTCCCATCACCACCTCCCTCTCTCATGAGAATGAAATCAAAGAAGCAACTGGGCCATGACCCAGACCCAGAAACAAAACAGACTGGACAGGGTCAACAAGCACACTGGAGTATATCATCAAAGTCCAACTGGGCCTAAGGGACATCCTTAAAACAGTAGAGGGAATGACAGGATAAATGTCTTGGTGGGCAGGTCAGCATCAAGGAGCTCCAGCAAGTATGACAACTGGACCAAATACACCTGATAAGAGACACAAAGATGCAGGCATGATGCTGGCCAAGAGTGGCCTGGGACATGTCAGTTGAATTCCTGGGACTGTGGAACTGGGCCGAGGACCAAAGCTGGCACTTCAGCCCTGAGGAACATGGCAAGAAACACCACAAACATGGAGCCGAAGATCAGAGCTTGCCCCCAAGGGACAAAGAAAGAGCCCAGTCATTGACGAGGTGTGATCCAGATGAGCCAGATCAGCAACAAAACTCTCCAAAGAGGAGGAGAGGTGGTCCCAGGTGTTGGGCCAAATTTGAGTCTGATGTCTGGACAGGGAGCCAGTGAGATCATTGCATTTATCTTGACTACTTTGGTTCCAATCCTAGCCCTGATACTTACTAGCTGTGTAACCTTGAACAAGTTGTTGGGAGACAAGTCTCTGTGGGTCTCTCACACATGTGAACGTCCTATGAGAGAGACGCTGAATACTCTTTGTTCCAGATTTATCTTTTTGAAGACATTTGTATAATAAGCTACCTTGGAAGGTACCCTTTCTTTGGAACAAAAATCAAGAAGGCATACTGCCTCGTATAAACAATTTGGGTTCCCTAAATTCAGGATTCCTCTTCTGTAATGAAACTCATTTCATGTGTAGGTGTCATCGGTCTACTTTGCATATTTACTGAATAAATTCTATTATTTCCTTTCACACCTCTCTCAGAGAGATGATAGAAGGATCATAAAAAGAGCTTACTATGAATGCTAATATGCTCCAACGTAAGTAATTATTATTAATACAAGCACTACACCTTCTTCAAGACCCAGCTCATTTCTTTGTCTCCTTGAGGACCTTTTGAAATGCTCCAGGACAGAGTTTAGTCACATAATGTATACATATTGTCAAAAATGCTTATGTTTACTTCTTAAGTGTTATCTTTACCTCTCTGACTTGGTTATTAGAGTTTGAAGGCAGAGATCATATCTCCCTCCTCTTCTGCATCAGGCATCTATACTTAACTTTATGGTAAAGATGCTCAGTAAATACTTGTAAATTGATTGAATCTCATATGTCACTGTTCTACATACCTATTACCAGGAGGAGCTTAAGAAAAGTCAATAGGAAAAAATGTTAATTGTTTTAATCGGTTTTACTATCTCTGTAATACAGGCTTTAGAGCTTAGAGAGGGCAGGCTGGTAAAAGCAGTTTGTGTGATGGCAATCCCATTGAACTTACCTGAAAGGCTGATTTAACAGTTAATATATTCACAGGATATTTGCATCAAGGGTATTATTAAGCACAGACTTAAATATTTATATATGCAAAGTAAACTTCAATAATTCATATAGTCCTTTCCAGCAACTCATCATGTAGAACATGCCATCTGATCACCCACAGAAAACAGGATCACACCTCAGAAGCCACATCTTCACCCTGTTCCTGGAATCTCTGAGCCACAAAGCATGTCATCTATTCCAAAAAGATGTTAATTGAGTTAACTTCTGAGCTATTATGGTTAGCAAGCAAAAACTCTTATGAGCAAAAGCAAAACTAAAACAATAAGAACCACAATTAAGTTACAAATAATACTCTGATAATACACATAATACTACAAATAGTTACTATGCTATTGCCAACATTATACATGTTTAGGGTTCTCCAAGAATCTTGTCATACCAGATGGGAAGCAGGCAGTGCCATGGTCATGGCCTCATAATAGCTGTGCATCTCAGACACGTGGTTAACCAAGAGCTGAGAATGCTCTCTCATTGAGTTACGATAAAGATACTAAATTGTGTCTACAGTCACCAGCACAAATCCAAAGTGCTACTGTCATTGGGTATGATAGTCCACAAAGTAATATAAATCTATCATTTCACAAACCTGCAAACAAGGATCTCTACTCCCCAAAAGTCCCCAAATGTGAAAGTCGATCAGTGTTAGAATCTGACAACATTTCAGCCTTTTCATCTCCTATAAGTAGAAAGAATGGAGAGGCCCTACAAAGAGAATCTTCCCATCCCCTTTTCTCCTGTGTTCTGGTCTAAAGTACAGATAGCCCATCATGTTTCTTAACTTGGATTTTCCATAAAACAGGGCTTTGGAGTAACATTACAACCTGTGAAATTAAGTGAAATCATGTATGTAAGGTATCTGATTCATTGTAAGCATTTACTGAATGTTAATGCACTTCTCTCTCTCCTTCTCCCTAAACCAGAAAGTAGGGATACGAATGTGCCACCAAACCCAAAAGGCCAATGACAGTGAGACACTGATGCTTGTTTCATTAAATGCTACCTCCATCCCGGCCATCCATGTGTGGTACAGAGGCCAAGAGGAAAACCCAGGCATCTGTTGCCACTGGAAATGGGAACGGGTCTTTCAAAGCCGGAGTTGTGGAGAGATGTGCCTAGATTAATAGACCCTGATCTTTCTGATAGGTTCAGGTTATCTCCAAGCAGCTGACACACCCTATTGAGAGTGTTCACATGGGCCATCAGGAAATGGGATTTTGCCATCTCTTTCTGTCACCAGAACATGAGGGATTTGCAATGTGATTGAAGGCTAGTGAGCTAGACTGAGCGCCAGCCTTCACCACTCACGGTTGTGCACTCACATCACACACTGTGGGGTCACTCTGCCGCAGACAGCCAGGCCAACCCTGCCACCCAGAACCAGGACCAGAGCAGCCCTCAGGCACATCCTTAATTGATGAACATTGCAGAGTTAATTAAAAACCAGAAACAAAAATAAATAAATAAATAAATAAATAAATAAATAAATAAATAAATAATATAAAAACAGAAACAATGGGACTGATCTCCAAACCAATATATTCTTGTTGCTGGTGCTTACACCTCAGGTGAAATTCTAACCTTGGGCAAGTCAAAATACTCTCTCTATAAATTAAGTACTATTACTCCCCACAGCAGATATTAGATATCTCAAGTATAAATACCTTTGAGGTCTTAAGATGAAAGGCCCAGTTGTCTTTGCTATTTGTGATGTTCCTTTGCAGGAATCTTTTCCTCTTTCCCCAGCTGAGGAAACAGACCTGGGGGGACTGCACAAAGCCGGCATCTCTAGAGGGGAAGGAAAGAAAGAAGAGAAAGGAGACTCTGGGTTAAGCTCTGAATTCAAGGAACTGAAATTTAAAGATTACTTGGAGTAAGCTAACCTCTTAAAAAGCAAAACTTCAGATAACCAGCAATTTTATGAGGTGTTGTATCTGAACAACTTGTACCTGCCATACAAATGTTAATGTTTTAATGAGTGTTTTTGCTTCTTTTATTCAAGGGCCTTGGAATCCTTTAGGATGAAAGGCCCCGGGAGCCTGAAAGGGATTAATGACAGGCTTTAGGCATTATTATCCTCCCACAGAGACACCTGCAATCTAGAGGGCAGAAGGTGAGTTTTCAGCCTGAAGCGCTCAGATGACCAGCAGTTTTTGCTGATTCAGAAAACCTCCCCGGGAGTGACCGACAGCACCAAGAAAAAAGGACGGCAGGGAGAGTAATAACACTCGTAACAATGATAGCATGGGTGAGACTTACCATGTAGCCAGATCCAACATGTTTTCAGCACCTTTAATGTAATCCTGACAACAGTAGGATTTTACATTCTCCAGAGGAGGAATCTGAGGCACCGAGAGGTTAACTTGTTCAAATTTAAACATCTCATCAGTGGTACAAGACAAGATTTGCCTCCATGTATGGTAGGTAGTCTGATTCTGGAAACTAAATTCTTGACGGAAAAAGTGACAAAGTTATTTCATACTGTCCATTTCATAAACGACTTGGCTGACTCAGGTGGGAGCAGAGCCCCATATTCCTGCCCTCGTTCCTCCCTCTGCACTTCTGGTCTCATCACTGATGAGCGCCAATTCTGTCCGGGGCCCAGAAGATAGGTGGAAGGAAGCTCAAGAATATAAGGGGTGGGGGAAGGTCGGCCGGATGACTCAGTTGGTTAGAGCATGAGCTCTTAACAACAGGGTTGCCGGTTCAATTCCCGCATTGGCAGTGAGCTGCGCCCTCCACAACTATATTGAAGGACAGCGACTTGACTAGAAGCTGATGGGTCTTAGAAAAACAACTGTTCCCCAATAGTCCCAATAAAAATGTTTTAAAAAAGACTATAAGGGATACCTGATGAGTGTCTGCTCCTCTGAGTCTAAGAAGCTGCTGTGTCAGCTCAGGTGGAGACATCTAATAGCTAGAGGCTGAAGGAGAACTGCACTTAGCTCTGGGCATGCACTTTCAGGTGCAAAGCAGAGCTCATTCAGAAGAGCAACCATGATGGTGAAAGGCCAGGAGATCATAGCAAATGAGGAACTGCTGGCGGAACTAAAGATATTTAGACTGGAGAAGAAAGGACTTAGAAGACACGAAAACTGTCTGATCTGATGAAGCCCTCCCTGCTTGATCACGCAAGGGAGAGAATTCACACAAAGGCAGAGAAGCTCATTTCTCAGCATCGGCTAATGCTGCACTATCTACAGACAGATTGACTGCTTAGTCTTAGTGTAGGTATTTCAGTTCAAACTCAAAGACCACTGCCATCCTTGTTGGTAACATATCTTTCAATCTCAAAAGAGTCTTACTTTGGGTCTAAATGACTGGTCACCAGGAAGAGAAAACACAGCCCCTGAACTCCCGGATAACTTAAGTAGGTTTCAAAACATTTTCACGCCCGTCATTTTTAAATTTGCATATACAAGATTTCTTTGAGTTTATAGTCCTTTCAATTCATTTGTAACTACAAGAAATATAGTTTTTATCTACATTTCCATCATTTCCACTGGGGTAATTGAGTCTGGTTCTTCCCAGCCTTGGCTCTTTTCCTCCATCTGTGAGCTCCACACCAGCAGAGGAAAACAAGTCTAGGAATGTTATGCTGAATGGAAAGGGCAGGAAAGCACTGTTTGACTTGGAATTCCATGGCATGTGGCAGGCAGGGTGGAGAAGTGACTGAGCTCTCTGAACAGGGTGTTCTTTGGGGCCTAAGGACTTGGTGAAAGAATCTAAGTTCAAAACAAATGGGAGGGAAGAGCAGAAGGGACACAGCGGACCAGGCCTGGTGTCACTATGTGCCAGGGGAAACCAGCGCTCAGGGAGGCAGTGGTCTTTTCATATTGCAGCACTGTTCTGTTTGGTGTTTGTGCTTTTTGTTTTTTAAAGAAAATACATCACAAGCCAAAGCGCTAAAATAGTCACTTTTAATTACACTTTTGGGGGAGACTTATAAGAGACCTCAGTTAAAAAAAAAAGTCACACTAGGAAGATGAAATAAACAGATTGTCATACTTTTCATCATCGTCTGGATGCAGGTCAATGCCGCCTCAGTCAGAGGACTAGAGCAGAAGTCAAGTTTCCTCCTAGTTTGTGATGCTTTGGTTATTGCAAAGAGGAATGTCAGCCTCGTGCAAACACTATGCAGCACTGTGAAAGCACAGGGAGCACTTGGCTGGGGGTTACCTCGTCCCCTGCTTGGCTCTGGGACTTCAACTAAATCACCTCACCTCTTGGAGCCTCAGGGTCCACAGGAGTCCCCATGAAACCTTTAGAATAGATGTTTCCAAGGCCCCTTCTAACTCTTAAGTTCAATGATTCTGTGATTAAAGTCTAAAGGAGTTTGTAGCTGCCCTGGAAACATCTTCCTCCAGGTTGAGTAATGAAATGAAGAGTGTGGCAGGAAGGGAATTTGCCCAGAAGCATCTTGAAGTGTTTGTAAAAAGGACTCAAGCCGTGAGACATGGAAGCAGGGAAGCCACAGACTTTCCCAGGGCATTCATTACCTCTGTCCCACTCCATGTCTTACGATCACCAACGTGAGGGACAAAAGCAACCTCAGATGGCCCCCTCTCTGCTGGAAACCTCCTCCACAAATGAGGTGATGGGTGGTAATGGTGACAACTGACCGGGTTCCTTCTCCTGAGAGACCTGGGGAAGCACAGAAAGGAGACCTCTGAGCATGTGGCATCAGCAACTGATTTTGCCATTAGCCAGGTCAGGCTTCAAGCTCCATGAACCAGGTGTACAAGTGGGTCAACCAGCGCTATGAGTTAAAGCAAAGCACTTTGAAGGAGAAACCTGGCAAAATGTGGAAAGGGGAGGTATTAGGGTAAAAGACCCTGAAAGCACAAGGAAGCCAAAACAGTTGGAGATTAGTGACCTTCCCGCAGGGAAATTCTGTTCTGGGGTATACGACAGCACCTCAGACACAGCCAGTTGCCACCTAAATGCCTGCCATTGGCCACGGGGGGGTCTGGACAAAGCAGTGGCTAGACAGTGCAAACACATGAATGTTGGAGTGAAGAAAACATATCCTAGCACATCCCCTTTTGCTTCTGAAGAGCCAGGTTTGAGTCTGTGGTGCTTTGGAGCAATTGACAGCACAATCTGTGAGCTGGAGAATGAGGGCCCATGAGAGGGCACATCGCCTAAAGTGCTCTGTACATACAGCAGTGCCTCCTGGAAGCTAGTGAAGAGCATGATGCTTTGAATGTAGCTGATTGTCATCTCTGGGCAAGAAGCCACCAGTAAAGACCCAGGCCCTTAGGTGGGTGACATCATAATAGTACCTGTGTGGACTAATGCCTGTGTATCAGGCTTTACAGTGTGCTTAGCTATTATGTGTGCTATCTCATCGGATGCTTATGACAACACCATGAAGTAAATAGATCTGATACTATCACCCCTGTTTTAAAAATAAGAAAACTAAGGTTCAAAGTGACCTAATGATATGGTCAAGCTCCCACGACTAGGGAGTGTCAGAGCGTAAGCTTTGGTGTCTAAGTTAATGAAAGGCTGTACTACAAAAAAGAAAGGGGGCATAACCAATCATCTTTGCTTTGCTTCAGAATCTACTCTCTTTCATGCCACTGTGGGTGTAAACCCCAGGGAGAGAGGTGTGTGCGCTTTCCTGGGTAAGAGGTTCCGAATCCCTGACAAGTCATAAGCCTCTCTGCACTCGGTTCCCACTCTACCCAACTCCCCAGAATCACGCTGGGTGGGAAAGTTAATGGCAATTCCTGCTGCATTTTAGCACCAATTAGTACTTAATGTGTTAAACATGTTAAACACCCATGCAATCCTCACCAAGCCCTGCAGAGCTTTATGGCCGCAGACAAAATGCTGTCTTTATTCTCAAAGGAATTTACAGTCGTAAGAGGAAGTGGGAAAAGACACATACGAAGTTACACATAGGATAAAATGCTTCGCAAAATGCCAGGATTAATAGGAGAACATGAAATCTAGCCATTGGTGGACAGTGTCACACTGGGGGAAAATCATTAAGGTTTGGGCATAGTTCTATGTCCAAAGCTAATTGCTGGAACAAGAATATTTACCTTGCTCACCATCATTAGTAAATAAAAACATATTTGCAGAGTTTCAAACCCATGCTTAGATTTTGCAAGCTTTGCATTCACTAAGACTTACAACTAATACACTGCACCATTCCTTTTAACCTTTTTAATTCCTTTCATGTCGATTATGACGATTAATAATAGCCTCCCTTAATGAGCTGTTTATTCTGTGCCTGCACTATTAAGTGCTTTGTATTTGTTATCTCATTTAATTCCCTCTAAGACCCTATGAAGTAGCTTTATTATCTCCGCTCCTCACATACAGAAACTGAGGACGAGAGAGATTTTGAATAAACTTGCTCAAAGTCATATAGTTCGTAAGTGAAGAGTAGATTTAAACCAAGATATCCCTAAATCCAAAGCTCTTAATTTTATATTTCCTCATTTTAGCTTTATGGCAGCCTTATGAAGTAGGAAAGTTTTTATGAACCCCATTTTAAAGATGAGGAAACAGATTTATCCAAAGTTTCAGTGACTTAACTGAGAGTTTGAGCACCCTGCAACTCCGTTCTGCTTACACTCTATCCCATCATCTTCTACGGAACCAGCAATTACTCACCTCAAGAGGAATGCCAGAATATTACAATTAGCCTTGAGTCTGAAGTATGAGCAAGAGTGCAATCCGTGCATTTTGTAAATTGTTCTTTGCTACATGGGTAGTATCACATCCAAATATTAAAAATTGCACCCCTTACCCAATAGAGAATGCAAATGGTTTGCAATCTTTAAAGACAAGCTGGAAATTACCTGTATTTAAGAAAACGCCTGTCTTGGACCCTTCAAAGCCACATGATACCAGAGATGGTTGGAACCTTGAACAGACTCCCTTGAACACTATCCTCTTAAAACTAGCAGTTAGGTTGGAATCGCTGATGACTCAACCCACACCAAACTCTACTGGAATCCCTGTCCACTCTCAGGTTGCCTCCATGGAGACTCACCTTCTCTGAACGGCTGCCATATTTGTTAGCCACCCTAATAAGGTGGGCAAAATGTGTGCCCACGCCTAGTACTCCTGCTCACACAGAACACTGAGGACTGCAGTCCTGATGTAATCTGTATAGTCACATCCTTAGTTTCCTCATGGGTAAAATCATATTCATAAGCCTACTTGACTACATTATGGGGATCGAATGAAACAATGAACAAAAAAGCCCACAGAATAGTACATTGTAAGTCATCAATAAATATTAGCTAGCCAATATTATGTATATTATATTTATTGTATTATATTATATTATATTAATTACTACTGATGAGGCGTTTAAGTTGAATTTAATTAAGGAGAATATGACTAATCAGTACATGCAATTGGATTTTAAAAACAAAACAAACAAACAAACAAAAAACTCTGAATTGGATCCTTTCTCACTCAAACAATGACTTAAGAAAGAAGGGGCGGCCGGATGGCTCAGTTGGTTAGAGAGTGAGCTCTCAACAACAAGGTTCCCGGTTCAATTCCCGCATGGGATGGTGGGCTGCGCCCCCTGTAACTAAAGATCAAAAACGGCGACTGGACTTGGAGCTGAGCTGCACCCTCCACAACTAGACTGAAGGACAACGACTTGGAGTTGATGGGCCCTGGAGAAACACACTGTTCCCCAATATTCCCCAATAAAAAATTTGAAAAGAAAAAGACAAGAGGTAGAATTATTAATATGGACAAGTGGGATCATGTTGTGCCTGTGATGTCTGAATGGATCAGAGAAAGAAGGCAAGGATGGGAACCACCTACCTTTTAGAGAGGGAGGAAAGGCTCGCATGAAAGGTGGTATTTTTGAGGCCTTTGTTCCTTTACTCACCAAATACCTACATACTCAGTTTTTCTATGTTTTAAATTAAAAGCAGTAATGCTCAGAGAGGACATGCCTTTTAGTAGACAAAACTCGAAAAAATATACATGTATTTACATACATACAAATATTATACACATACACATATTGTTTATATATAGATACATACAAATATATGTGCATATATGTATATTTATGTGTACTCATATGTATATATGTATAAATGTGTATATATGTATTTATATACTTGTATATGTGTGTGTGTGTATATATAAAATCATGAGTTCACAATGATGCCTCTAATTCCAGTCCACCCCCAAAGGGTTCCTTCTTGCCCTCCCCCATTCTATGTTTTGATGTCCCCTTCTCATATGGGAATTCTAGCTCCCAGTAGCACTAACACATTTCCTCATTTGCCCAATGCCACAATACTTCTAAAATAGTTTCAAAATTGCTTAACACTTGCACCACAAGATGAATAAGGTATGTATATATCAAAAAGAGTGTTCAGGAGTTGGTTGCAATTCTCCCCCATTCAACCTCACCCAAGACAGAGGTAAACAGTCAAACACTGTTCATAAATTACTTGGATTTATTCCTTCTTTTGCTTTTTCCTCTTCAGTGTGGTTGCAGTATTTATTTGAAATACAATTGGGTTCATTTGTTTCCATTTGTTTTCAGTTCTAGGTTTTTCTTTCCCTTCCCATCTTGTTTTAATTTTATTTTTGGATATGTAAAACATTAACATGCTTCCAAAACTCAAAACTATACAAAAAAAATATAGTTCTCAGAGAAGTGTCACTCCCTGTTGAATTACTTCCATTCCCTCCCTCCAGTAAGTCATCAACTTCATTGTTTTCTGGTTTATCTTTCCTGTGTTTCTTTTGGTAACAATGGGCAAATATATGTATTTTTTATTTCCCTTTCTTTCTTACACAAAAGATGGCATACTATATATATATACTCTTTTGCACTTTCCATTTTTTAAGTTAATATTTCCTGGAAATCATTCCTATCAGTTCACAGAAATCTCCCTCGTTTCGTTTTTTGGGTTTGTTTTATACAGCTGCACAGTACTCCACTGTGTGTACATACCATATTTTATTCAACCAACCTCCTATGCTTGGAGATATTTTACTTTACAATTACAAATAATGCTAAAATGAATACTTTTGTGCATATATATTTTCATATTGTTGGAGGTGCATCTTCAGGGTAAATTCCTAGAAGTAGGATTTCTATGGTCAAGAGATAAAATGCACATGTAGTTTTTTTCAATTAAATATTGCCAAATTCTCCTCCGTAAAGGTGCTACCATTTTGGATTCCCACCAGCAATGAATGAAATTGCCTATTTCCCCACAGCCTTATCAGCAGAGAACATTGTCAAGCTAATTTTTAATTTTGCCATTCTGACAGATAAAAAGTGATATCTCATTGTAGTTTTAATCTGCATGAATCTTACCATAAATGAAGTTAAACATCTTTTCATATATTTAGGGACATTTCTATGCCTCTTTTTCATGAATTACCCGTTCCTGAATTTTGTCTGTTTTTCTATAGGAACTTTGGTCTTTTTCCCCCCTTAATTTTTAAAAGTTCTTTATATATTAGAGATATCAGCCTTTTATCTGTCATATGTATTACAAATATTTTCTCCCAGTTTGTGATTTGTTTTTTATTTTGTTAATGGGGATTTTTGCCAAGAAGAAGTGTTTTGTTTTGTTTTTAATGTAGTTAAATTTATCAATCTTTTCTTATCTACTATTTGGATTTTTAGTCATAGTTAGAAAGCCTTTATTTACAACCAGTTTGTAGAGGAATTTATCCATGCTTTCTTCTAGTACTTGTGTAATTTCATTTTTTAACATTCTTTAGTCCATTTGGCATTTATTCTTATACATGCTATAAAAATGGATATAAAAAATTTAAAATTTTTATTTTTCTAAATGGTTATCCAGTTTGTCCCGATACCATTTGTTAGAAAGATCTTCTTCGCCCTAATTATGATAGATATCACCTGTAATGCAGGGTGTCACGTGGGGTCTCTGGTCCCGCTCCCCACATAAGAATGCAGGACATGGTGAGGCCAAAAAGCAACACCCACGGAGCCATGGATAGGGGAGTCATACCACTGTATGCTCGCTGGAGGCTGGGTTGGAGACACAGGAAGCAGGAACCACACGATCCGCAATCTGACATCCACGCTTGCTAACTGCAATCCGCTCTTGCTAGATCAGCCACCATCCGCTGCTAGTGTAGCCACAACAGTTATATAGGGGCCAGTGGCTCACTGGTTACAGCTGACGGCCAACTAGCCACAGCTGATGGCCATCCAATCAAAGTTGATGGCCATTTACTACCAGAGCCAGCACCTTTCCACGTGAGGCCGAGAGCCTGGAAACTGCATTCCTGGCTCTGTCCCCACATCACCTTTGTCATTCACTGGATGTCTATGTGTTTATTTTTGGACTTTCTTCTATTCATTAGGTCTGTTTGTCTAGTCATATACCAGTAACACATTGGTTTGATTATAAAGGCTTTGTAATATACCTTAGTATCTGTTAGGCTAGTCCCCCCTTCAGAGCGCTTTCTTTCCAATGTTGTGCATTTGTTTTTCCATACAAACTTGAATATCAACTGTCTGGCTCTTTTAAAAATGTTCATTAGTGT
The DNA here is from genome assembly GCF_057876585.1 of Rhinolophus sinicus. Classification (NCBI taxonomy): domain Eukaryota; kingdom Metazoa; phylum Chordata; class Mammalia; order Chiroptera; family Rhinolophidae; genus Rhinolophus; species Rhinolophus sinicus. The sequence continues at coordinate 29,747,810 of NC_142501.1, read as the reverse complement.
TTGCATTAGGGTTACATTAAATTTATAAATTAACTTAGCGAGAACGGACATCTTGATCAAGTTGAAACATGCCAAGAACAAGGCCTGTTACTCCCTTTGTTCAAATTATTAATATTTCTGCATTGATGCTCTCTCTTCAACACTTACTTAGGTATCTTAGCTCATTAAATACAATAAATATTCATTGAGCAGCTATTATGTCCTCAACACTACATTAAGCATGATAGAAGTAAAAAAGTAAGTTCTGTTCTCAAATAGCTTAGAATTTCATGAGACAAACAGACTAATACGCCTAAGGCAATGAAAGCAGTTCAAGACCCCATGTAAAGAAGCTGCCATTGTACAGCCAGACCAAACATTCTATGCAAGCTCAGAGGAAAGGGAGAGAAATGAGATCTAGAATAGCAATGGAAGACTTTTGGCTGGATTGAGACTGGAATTATGTGCCCTGAAAGTTGTGCAGGATTTAGGTGGGGTGGCAACAAAGAGAAAGGAATCCCAGTGACGGACACCCAGGTAAAAGCTCAGAGGTAGACTTAGTCTGATATGTCTCACCAGGCAGAAAGAAGGGCCTCAGACAGACTCTTAGCGGCAATAGTGACGAAGCCACCACCCTTTTCTTCAAGCTTCAGCATTAATAGTTCCCAAGTCCTCATTAGGTATTCATTAAAAGTATATTAGTGAACATATACCAGGTTTCCAGTTACTAGTCCTTTGGTCATTTTTGTACATCGTTACCTTTTCAGGGAAGGGTCTAAAGCTGTGCTATCCAACACAGTAGCTACGAGACACATGTGGCTCTTGAGCCCTTATAATGCGGCTAGTGCCACTGAGGAACTGAATTTCTCATTTAATTTAAATTTTAAACATGGAAGTGGTGTAAAATATTTTCCATTGAACCCATCTTTATTGTTTTGGGGAGGACTACATTTTACTTCAGCTATGACACTGCATAAGGTATCACTGTTGTATTAAAGTGTGTATGTCCACTTTATTTTGTTTAATGTGGCTACTAGAAAATTTTAAATGACATATGTAGCTCATGTTGTATTTCTCTTTGACAGCACTGGTCTAGAGCCTTACCACTCAATGTGGTCTGGTCAGCATGAGGTGGGAGCCACCCCAGACCTTCAGAATCTACTAGTTTACAAATATCCCCAGGTGATTCAAATGCAGTCATAGAAACACTGAGCTGGATGACTTAGAAGACAGTCAGACTTCTGGTGGTTACCCTAGCATGACTCCCATCCTTCTGGGGAGGAGAGGGGAAGGATGTAGGGGAGCAGCAGGGAGATCCCTGCCTGCCACTGTGATGTCACAGAGTAAACCTTATGTGTCAGCCAGCCCCACCCTGACTGGTGTTCTGACTGCAGGACATCCTCTCCATCCCCTCCAGCCCACCTCACACCACCTTACCCCTCTGCAGGCGAGAGGGGACCTGATTCATCTTCACACTAGATACTCATTCCACGCAACCAGTTAAGACAGAGCAGAAGAAAAACTGAAATATCATTGCCTCCAGAACTTCAAAAGTGAATGAGCAATCCTCAACTGACGCAAAATGTTTGTCTCACCCAGAAGGTGGGTACCTTGATTTTTGAAATCTCATGACTATCTCATGTGTAGTACTCTTCATGTGGGATTTGTAAGACAGGTTATAAAAATTAATCAATCTATTTCACAGGCTCACGGTAAGGAGCTTGTGAACACACTACAGGATTATACAGAAGGGAATAAAAATGTATTATGCAAGACCAATTTTTATTGATAAACCTGAAAATGTCTGTACCTTGGCCTCTTCCTTTTTCAGCTTCTTCCCTTAAAACTTTCTTTTCTTTTTCCTTTACCTCTTCGTCTTTTCCTCTCTGCTACCAGGGGTTCTTAGAGCCCTCTAGCTTTTCTTTTTTCCATCTACCTGTATGATTCCTTTGCTAAAATCTGGTCCCTGGTAAAAGGCCCAGTGGTGATGGAAACAAAAGAAACTTGTATCATTCTATGGAACTGAAAGAATAGACAGTGAGTTCTCTGCCAGGACTTAACGGCGAGGCATCCCCATGGGCCTGCTAAAAGCCAGCTCTGGACCGGAATCTGCAGGAACTAATGAGGAGAGCATGACCAAGGCTCTTTCTGGTCTCAGAGAATCTGAAAGAATCTGCAGGGGTCCTTCCACACCCAAGAAGACCCTCACAGCCAGCAAAGATGTCTTGGCTTGTTTAAGGTAGAACCCACATCTGGAAGTGATTTGCCTCCGGTTTGAAAAAGTTGGGAACTGCCAACTTGCAGCTCAAAGTGTTCCTAAAAAAGCAAATGTTGTTCATTATCATATATCTTGCCTTTCTCAAGAGAGAAAAATGAAGCTTACAGTTAACCAGAGAAATACACATACACACACACACACACACACACACACACACACACACACACAGACACGCAGGTACACAGAGCAAATGTGGTGTGCTGTTCATTGGCTGGAAGTTAGGGATCCCAGAAGAAAGGATAAGATATAAGACCTAAAAAGGGGACACATCTGGGACTGCAGAGCAGAGCTAGTGGTTCTGAAGAGCTATCAGAGTATGGGCTCAGCCAGCCCCCTAGCTCAGAAGCAGCCCAAAGTGAATAGCTCATCAATAGAAGAACTCTCAAAAGTGGATAAGATGATGATAGAAAAAGCCAGCCAGAGTAAATTTCACTGTTTTATTATTGGTTTATGAGGAGACACACATAGGGAATACAGGAGAGTCTGTTTATGAGTCTCTATGTAAAGTATAAAGTACATTTCATCCATTGCCTCATTCTGTGTGACTTTCCATAACCTGCCCTGCAAAGTGATCAGCTGGGTAAGGTATGTACTATGCTTCTCCTTTACCAAGGGGCAGCCTGGCGTTCAGTCAGGAAGTTTTGACTATTGACTCCACCATGCACTAGCATTGTGGCCTTGAGCAAGTCAAACGCTCCAATCCGATTCCTCCTGTCTAGAATGGGAGCGGCCACCTCTCCCTCAGCGTGGTGGTGACAAGGCAATGAGATGTTTGCGAAGAGTCCAGCAAGGTGTGTCTGGTACACAGTGTGGTTCCCTTCTCTTTCCTTTCCACTTTCATTCTACTTCTTTTGACCTTCACAGCAGAACTATGAAGGACAACTCATTCTCCTAATTTCTCTCTGAGGAAACAGCCGCTTAGTGGGTAAAGTAGTGACTAGAACTCAGATCTGCTGAGGGAGGGGTTCATGGTCCCGACGTTTCCCCTGTTAGATCCAAGAAATGCGGCAAAGACATAGCCTTACTTTAGAAGAGGGGCCGTAACTGTAGGGGAAGGGCAGGGGGAGGGAAATGCTGACTTTGCATTCCACAGCAACCCAGCACGCCCTGACCTACAGGCCTGGGTGTGAGGAATTTATCGATGACCCAGTCTCAACACTCCTTTCTGCCAAGCCTTGCCAGGGCAGCAGAGCAGCCGCCCGCCCTGCCAGCCGGCCAGCACTCGCGGCCCGGCCCCAGCCCCAGCCCCAGCTTGGCGCCCATGTGGCGGCGTCCTCTGCCGCGCGCGGTCTCATCCCCAGGCCCAGTGGATCGCCCTCCCTCCAGTGAGCTCTAGACAGTTCTCTGGGAGGGCCCCGGGACACGGTTCTCATCAGACCCAGGAGGACCCACAGGAAGAAAGGGCCCCAGCTCCCCGCCCCACCCGCTGGGGAACTCTAGGCTGTTCGCCAAACAATTCAAAACAGGCTCGCGGCGCGTCGCCGTGGCAACGCGCGCCCGTTGCTAGGCGACGGGGCGCCGTAGTAAACCGAGAGAGGGTGTTATTCATCCAGCCAGCGCGGCGGAGGGGAGCGGGCGGGGAGTCTGCTGGGCTCTGGCACCGCGACTGCCGGGGCGGGGGAGGAGGAGAGAGCAGGAAAAGAAGGGACCAGGGCGGTGCACGCAGAGTGGAAATGGGGCGGCGCAGCCTTGCCCGTTGGTGCCCGCGCCCAGAGCATTCCTCGAGAGACCACTTGCGTTAGGACCCCGTCCTGCCCCGCCCCGCGGTCCCCAAGAGCCCCGAGTCCCAGCAGGCCCCGAGGGCTCAGTCACCCGCGCGTGAGCGATTGCCCCACAGGATGTGCAGATGTGGCTGCGCCTCTGATTCACTCCAGCTGCTTAGGGCATGGAAGAAAGGCGGCTTCCTCTCCTGGAAATGACTGCTAGAGCAAAAGTCCTCAAACAATTATACTGAAAAGCGGAAAGGGAAAGGCGACAGAGAGGAGAGGCCCCAAAATGCTGTTCTTGGGTCCTTCCCACTGAGTATAACTAGAAGTGTTCCCAGAACTCGTTTTTATTCTGTGAGCATTTGAGGCCATGTGGACATTAAACATGGTTACAGTTGAGATTAATCAGAAGCTGGGAAATCCCAGAGCTAAATGTCCAACAGTGATGTCAATATTTTGGCCACTCAGTATGGGCATTTTGGTGGCATTACTCTTCCCTTCCAGCTGGGAGGCCAATATCAAAATGTTCTGTGTGACTTTATGTTATCTTCATCAGTGAAATGAGTCAAATATGAGGCATTGAAGTAAAAAATTGTAATTAGAGCTGTAAAAGCTCAGATGGTTCAAGATACATCATCCATAAGGGCTCTAATCCACAGGGAATTACGGAGCTTGGGAAAGGACAAAACATTTCCAATCTGTCACTGGCATTTAAGCAATGTGTTTGTACCCTGATCTCTGTGAACTAAAGATAATACTCACTCATGAGATCATTGCTGTTTTTTGGGCTTTGCTCATCAATAAGCAGGAATGTTTCCACAGGTGGGAGGAAATGTACTGGCAGAGGATTTGTTTGAGGACAGGACAGCGCATCTGTATAGAAAGGCAGAGGGTGTGTCTGTGGACCTATGGACCCTCTTTTTAGCTTCTCACTGCTAAATCGGGAGGATTTGTGTCTTCTTTAGCAATAGACGGCTGTTTGGACACTTTACTCACATCTTCACCCCTAGGCTTCCTAATTGTATTCATGAGTCTCGTTTCCATTACAAATTTCATTCCTTCATTCATGGATGTTAGGGCTAAGTTCTGAGGATCCACAATGAATAAAACATAGCTGCTAATATTTCTAGCTACTTAAAGTCAAGTGAGCATAACCGACAAGGAAACCATGTGATGAGTTACATGAGAGAGGCACACAGTAGAACATGCAGGAACAGACAACAGGGGCCTGTAGATCAGAGCCAGTGAGAGCCCAAACATTTACACTCCACTCTAGTCTTTTATCTGCTAACAAGAAGGAGTTAGTAAATGGGGCACGGGTCAGAAATCTGACACCTAGAAGAAGGACAGGGGTCCTACTGCCAGGGAGGGCAAGTGAACATTTCTTGGGAAAAGATGCCAGTATGGATAATGTGGAAAAACCCCAGTGAATCCCTTCGCCCCAGGCTTTGACATTAGGGAATGATGCGCTGTACACTTCTCTGGCCCAGTATTCTTACCCATTGTTTTAATCACCTCTTATCTACAGTGTCATCACAAAACAATAATTTGAATCCCTGTTTACAAAGCATGTGTGGGTATCCCAAGACCAGTGTTTCTTTTTATGAATACCTACGAAATATGGTTTTGTACAGTGCAGGGAACAGTGACTGAGAACCTTAGCAAACATAGGTAGGTCCCAACCATTGGCTTTGTGATGTCTTAAGTGTTGAGTTGCATATCTATTCCTGTGGAGATTATTCTAAGATGGTAACAATCCATCATGCAGAAGTTAAATACTGCTTTGAGATGTGGAATCTTCATGTCTGTGCTGAGTCATGAGCTTCTGAGCTGAACCTAATTATATTTATGTTGCATTGACCAGCAATTACTTCTTCTGTTCTAAGAGGGGAAAGAGAAGAAAAAAATATTAACATGCCTAAATTACAATGAAAGGAAGTGAGTGGGACGCCGGGCTCTGATTTGTGTGGCCAGGCAGAGAAAACTCATGTTTTGTAAAAAAAAAAAAAAAAAAAAAAAAAAAAAAAAAAAAAAAAAAGAGGAAATTAGATGTTGTGTCCGAGGATCCTTGGGGAAGGGAGGATTGGTCAATTAGTAGCCAGCCAGCCAAGCACACACACAAAATGCACAGCCTCCCAAGGGGTGGATTCAGGCTTTGGGGAAGGCCGAAAATAATAAAATTTTGGAGGCCCTCTTTAAGAAAAATAATATAAAATGACAAGTACAAATTAGGCAACAGGGTCTTGGAAGGGGCCTGAGTAGGTGGGGGACCACAAAGCTGAAGTTTAACTAGTTCTATTCTAAATCTACCTCTTGGCCTCCTCATGGAACCCACTTAGGACTCGGGCCCCTCCCATCCCCTTTTCCCTGGAGAAGGCAAATTTCAGACTATTAAGTCAAAGGGGGTGCGGTTTATGAGCAGAGGTAATAAAAACCAAAGACATAAGACTGTGCCAAACGGTGACTCAAGCGGGATATGAGAAGTGTCTGCAAGTAGTTGAAGGGTGTCAGCGGAGAGAGTGGGAAAGAATTGTTCCCTGTTCTGAGGTGAACAGGGGATGAAGATACGATTAAAGAAAAATGTGCACAGAATTCATCAGGAAACATTGGTAACTGTATTTTCTCATACTGGGGTGTTGCATTTCCCATGGGATGTTCTTAAGGATCTATTGCATCACTGAAAACTGTAACTGGCCACAAAAAATGTGCAACAGAAAACAATCCTACAAGACATCCTCCAGGGAGTGCCTGGCTGCCCCTAGTTCATTCTGAGCTCCGAATTCCACAAGGCTGACACATACCTTCTATAGATTAGAGTGTGGGGAGGAGGCCAAACTAAGAAAAAGACAAGAGTCCAGCAGGGAGGAGCTGCCACTTCCATCCATATTTGGGGACTGGTGTGTGTGGGGGGGTGGGGAACACATGACTGAAGCGGAAATATCTGAGGAGATGGTGCCACCCAGTGTTGGGAGGGAAACTAGAGCCAGGAGAATAGCAGCCAATTCCACCGTGAATAGTGACCACAAAATTCTTGCTCCCTTCTCCCAAAAGACAGAGAGTTCTGTCACACTGAATAAAAGGTCATCTGGGTGATACAGGACCCTGGGCACAAGCTTATGTGTGTCAAATATGCTGTTAACATCAGTCTGAGGAGAATAGAGGATATATTGGGTGACAGAAATGAGATCCAGAGAGACTTGTTTGGCTAAAAGACAGACTAATTCAAACACTGAGGGGAGCCTGTCGTTGATTTCCTAAACTTAATGCACAAATACAGAATGGGGAAAACCAGACTTGGTTGGTGTCGAAACTGGAAGAGGAGGGGGTAAGGCAGGATCGGGTATACAGGGTTTCATTAAATGTTAGCCCCAAATGAGTCAGTCAGGTGTCATGCTGTGCTACATTAACTCCGTGGCTACATATTTGTCAATCTGTTCAGCTTTTCACTGGTTGTTAGGTCAGAGTGGGACTTCCAAGCTCCTTACATGCAGAACCAGAAACCAGAAATCCATCCTTGGGTATATACTAAGAGCTTCCTACACATTACAGATTCCTGGGCCTCACCCCAGAACTAATATGGAATCTCAGGATGGGGCCCAGGAATCTGAATCTTTTCCAAAGTTTCAAAGATTGTTCTGATGCTTAATCAGAAATGAGAACTACTGCTTTCCAATAAAGAAGAGGACTATACAATCAAGACAAATAATTAAAAAAGAATATAGAAAGTGTTATGAGAGGGGTACAGTGTGATGAGGACATAGAGGAGGGAACTATTCTTAGGGAGAAAAGAAACATTTTCAAAGAATGTGTGACTCTCAATCTTGATGAGAGGCTTATCAGCAGGTAACAAGTTTGAAGACATTCCAGGTAGGTGAGCATCTACAAAGGTCAGAGGATGAAAATTCATGGGGTGTTTAGGGAATCCATGGGGTGCAGAATGTTTCCCACTCTTGTCATCCCAATTAATTAGTACAATTTTTGAGGACAGAAAAAACAACTTGTACTTCTAGGGGCATGGGTAGCAAAAATATATACAATGAACCTCTCACTGATTTGTCAGATTCTTTTTTTTTAGAAGCCCTTTTTAAAAAAATAAAAATTGTCATTCCTTTGCCTGAAGATTGGGAGAGAAAAGGTAGATAGCTGTAGCATTGCTGGCCTTGGAATTCATTTCTCTCCTATCCTACTCCATCTGCATCCCCACCTCCACCCCCACCCAACACTCTCAGCATTCCATGGGGAGGGATGGTGCTAACAATCCTTATTAATGAACTAACTGGGGGGCGGAGACCACCATGACACAAGGGAGCTATTTTGCATCCATGGCTCCATGAGGCCCTGACATTGCAGATAATAGAGCTTATTAAAGGGATGGAAAACCCTACACAAGGGAATGGGAACCTTTGTAACAACGACCCTATCCTATTTTCTGTGTTTGCCATAAAATCAAGCCCAGTCCATTCACACCAGTTACCTAGGGAATAGCCGTTAGATGGAAACTAGATCATCATTGACTTTTTGAAGCAACTTCCCTCTGTGAATGCAGGTCCTTGCTTCTATGTGATTAATCCCAGATCTCCATTGGCAAGCTCTCCTGTGTAATCTCCCAGAACAGCTGGGCCATGATTACAGTGTCAATTATTAAATGCCCAAGGTTCCTGCAAAGCAGCATTTAATCATGAGGCACTCAAAAAGAAAAAAGAAAAAAATGAGCTAGAAGGGGAGAGGGTTAGGAGGGGCTGAGGGGAGGGTGGCAAGCCTAGTTTTCATTCTTTCAACATTCAACCAAAGAGACTTGGAGCGCAGAAGGCATCCTGCGCTCCTTCCAGTCCAAACAAGCTGCAAAACTCTGACCATGGTCAAGGTAACCAGCTTCCCCCTCTATTGCTCAGAACGTACACTGCTTAATTATTTTGTACCTGGTTCTTTTACGTGGTGTGCCTGTCTCATCATTTTGTTGTCTATGTTAAGCCTATGTTAATTCCGAGTTTTTCTGTTAATTTATGTTGATGGAAGAATTAGTGACATTTTGGCACACACTATGCACTTCTTAATGATCTGAATCCAAGTGTCAGGGAAGCCACTATTTGTCCCTTTTCTAGACAGTAGAATCACTTTGGCCTGGGGCTTGTCAGCATATGCAAAGCTATAACTTTTCTTATAGCTGCTACGTCTTCTGATCACCTTAAGAAAACCATTGCAAAATTAAATTTGTTCTTCCAATTCAAGAGGTATGTGGATCTTGGAAAGAAAAGGCATGTTTGGGGGAGGGAAATAAAATATGTGATGAGGGGTACTATAGGTATTAAAGATAATTCTTAAAAAGGCTCTTGAAGGGATTCCCATTCGATTATCAAGATAATCTTGAATGAGTCTCCCTGTGTCTATCCTTGGTGATCATTCCTTCTGGAAGCAGCCTGTTTGAGCTTCATTCCAAGCTCTTTTTCATCCTGTTTCTCAAATCACTTATTCCTTAAATAGGTTGGCACCCTGGTGCTGCAAAGTGCTTGTACATGGTGTGCGGTTCATTATTTCTGAGTAATAATAACTTACAAATATGTGTAACTTGAAATGTACTAAAGGTAGAATTAAAATCTGATGTGTTGTGATAGTAAACAAATTTCCAAGCCAAATAAGATTGAAAATAAAATTGCTGAAAATGCAGAATTGCCTAAATCCTTAGTTCAATCTTTATACAAAATGATTAAAGAAGATGTTTCACCTAGAAGTCTATTTCCTATTCAAGCAATGGATATATTAATATAATTAGAAAGGATAACTCATAGTAACAGAACAATGACTAAAACCAATAGCATTTTCATAACTAAAAACAAGTTGAAAACATTCTTTTTTGACTCCCGTATCTGGTAATATATTTCTTCCTACCACATGCTGTATTTTTCAGTTCTTACCAAGGTCACCCAGTTTTGCAGTGTGACCACTCCTGGTGGATTTAATTTGTTGAGTGCTTAAAAAAAAAAAAATCATATTAGCAGATTGCTTTCCAAACTCTTTTCTCTTTGCATACTGGTTTTTACATACATATGAATCTTGTATATTCCTTACTGCCAGAAAATAATCTTGCACTTTGTCTGCAGTATGCACTGTTTTAGTCCCTGTAAATTCTGAAGAACAAACTGTTATATTTTGCAGATAAAGTTCTCTGTTAAATGTAGAAACGTTAAGCTCTGGAGATGATGAGAGAGGCAGATTCATGGGCCTATCCCATTTAGCTATGGTTTTATTTGTATCTGTTAAACTAAGCAGATTTGGGTCTGATTAATTCTGATATGAGAGCTCCCCTGGGAAGCTCAAGGTGGTTTACTTTAAGGAGCATCTGTCAGCAACGAATTGCGGGCTTCGTTTCCATTCAGGATGTATTACTACAATAGTACACACTGCTCTATAACAAAGTGTAAGACCTGTCAGATCTCTTTATTTTTCTAAAGCAAATTCAATCTGGCTCCAAGTCACCACTCCCCAAAGTTAAAATGTCTAACATTGGTCATTTTTCAACTAGCCCTCCTCTTCTCTTAGACTAAAACATGAGGAGGCAGTCAGGGGCTCCAGCGAGAGCCACACGGGCCACAGGTCTCTCTGCTGCCACTATGAGTCAAGCACTGGTACTGCACCGAGCTGTGGCAACGCCCCTCCAGGTTCCACCCCATCCACCACGGTCACCCTTGCTGTGGCTCCAGGCCACAACACTTGGGGTCCAGCCTCCATGGGCACCACGCAGCCACCTCCCATTTGAGATTCTGCCATCTCAGTGGCAGTGGATGGGCGATGGACCCAGATAACCACATTTCTCAGAACCCACAGCTCCCTCCCCTCTCCAGGGGCTTCAAGAGCCCCACACCCCAGTGGGTCCACTGCTCTCTTTTATCCTCAAGGCCCCAAAGCCTCTCTCTGCACACACCCCCCCACCCCCCGTCCCGTGATTCGACTTAACATTCGCTAATAGGACATATCCCCCCTTTACTCCTCTCAGAGGAATCTATAATGCAGGGAGGAAGATACCAAAACCTCACTTTCTCACAATAACAAACACCTCAGCAAGTCACTGCTACCACCTTTCCATGCAGGCAAAACCACAAATAATCACCAGCAAGAGCGTTTAGAATGCTCCCTATTCTTTGTCTCCACCTGATATATACTGGCCTCAGTGGCTTAGTCACATTCTGACTGAGATTACCTGATGTTTACTCAGAGCATCTTCAATAAGCCTTTTAGTATAAGAAGGTCCAGCTTAAATAAACACCACTGCTATGGCGCCCACTCCAGGCCACTCCTGAAGCCACGCTTCCACACGGCTGCTTGGAGAAAACTCCCAGCAGCTGGCTGTGCCTGTCATGTTGGAGGAAAGTGGCTTGAACTTAGGGGACCGTAGGGAAGGGTGTCCAGATCTCCAAGGAGGCCCGGAAATCAGGCTCTCCACCTGTTTGTCTGTTACAGATGGAACTCCCGACGGGCCTCGCTGGCCAACGGACATTCCTATCTGCCGTCCTCAACCTGCTGTCACTCAGCCTCTCCACAGCATCCCTGCTCAGCAACTACTGGTTTGTGGGCACACAGAAGGTGCCCAAGCCCCTGTGCGGAAAAGGTCTGGCAGCCCAGTGCTTTGATGTGCCAGTGCCCTTGGATGGGGGCAGGACCAACAACACATCCTCCCAGGAGGTGGTACAATACAGCTGGGAGACTGGGGATGAGCGCTTCTCCTTCCGTACCTTCTGGAGCGGCATGTGGCTATCCTGTGAGGAAACAGTGGAAGAACCAGGTAGCCTCCTCACCCCAGCTGCCTGACCTTTCCCCCTCAAGGGATCTTCTGTAGGCAGAGAAGCAGTGGGAAGCAGACAGCACTCCCCCACACCCCGCCGGCCTCACCCCCAAGCTCACTGTCTCCCACCTCTGTGTTGTGTCCCTTCTCCTTAGGTCGAAAGTCCATCTGGCTTTTCAGCTCCTGCCTCATAGACTTGCTGGTTTAAAATAGCTTACCTTAAAGGGTTTCATTTAGACTTTCAACGTTATGAAAATTTCCATTCTAGCAAACTAGAATTGCTGTTCAGAGACAAAACAAGGAGACGTAACAATTACCGACAAAGCCCTGCTCTGCCCAGCTGTGACCTCATCTGTGTAATTCCGTTTCTACAGGCCTTGATTTTATCATTAGTGAGATGGAAGGATCAGAGTAGATCACCTTTAGAGTCCCTTCCTCCTCCTCTCCCTCCAACAGGGTTTTCTTATTCTAAGTATTCCTGTTACACCACTAATTTAAAAGGCAGGGAACCACAGCTCAGAAAGGGTAACCAGCGGCCTTCGAGGAGCTGCTGACAGAGCCTCGCAGGGCTCCTGCCACTCAGCACATACAAAGTGGGGACTGTGTCAGCACGCCTCAGTTACCGTGCAGGCTTCACGTTAGGAGTGTAGGAGTTGGCCGAGGACACCCCCTCCTCCCTGTTCAAAGCACTCAAAGGTCACCTTGTAGTGAATTTTTTCTATAGCCCAGAATCGTGGCCATTTGCGATCTACTACTTCTCCCAATTTGGGCTAAGGGAAAAAGGAGACAGCAGAGGAATACGAGCTGTGTGTGTATTTAACTTTTATAGCTATTATCGTGCCACTTAACACAGCTCCAAACCACAGTCCCTGTAACAATTCAGAGCCATTCAGACCAGTGGTACAGCGGCAGCAAATGGTATTGGTTAACAATAGGATCCTTAACTCTTCCTGACATGGCAACCGGAACATTCCCTGCGTAGGCACTCTCAGGGAAATGTGGTCTTCATTGTCAGGAACTGAGGAGAGAAATGAATCTTGGGTGACTCTTGCCTTACATTCCTCCATGCATTCTTAACTGCTTTCAAGGAGACATTTACTGCCTGCCTACTACGTGCTGGGCAGGCACTGTGTCAGAGGAAATGAAGCAGTGCCAGGTATGGGGTTGGGGCAAGTTTTCTTCCCGGTTGTCCAAGGAAGCACCTCCAAGAAGCTGGACCTTGTCTGTTTCAGGGGAGAGGTGCCGAAGTTTCATTGAACTCACACCACCAACCGAGAGAGGTGAGAAAGGACTACTGGAATTTGCCACGTTGCAAGGCCCACGTCACCCCACTCTCCGATTTGGAGGGAAGCGGTTAACGGAGAAGGCTTTCCTCCCCCACCCTCCCTTGGGGCTTGTGGCAAGTATGTGGGTTTGATAACAAATTTAGTTGCCATTGAGTTTGGGGCTTCTCTGGATCTCAATCGTGCTGTGCTCTCCTGCTTTCTCTTCTTCAGAGCCCCACAGGGTGACACAAATTCCTTCTAGAGCTGAGTTTCATTCATATGCAGGAATGCAAAACAAGGAATAGCAGAAACAAATCAAGTTCACAAACAAAAAAACCACCAGCAGCTCTAACCCACTCTTGTTGCCAAGTAACCATGTTAAAAAGCTTAGGATTTTCATCCAAGTGTGGAAGGAAGGAATGAAGAAAGGAGGGAGGGAGGAAGGGAGGGAGGAAAGAAACAAAACTGACTGTCCAAAATAAAATAAGGGAATAAAGCAACAAAAAGAATAGGAGTTATGTCCTGGCACGATTTTGTGAAACTTGGATGATTTCTTCTCAAATCTCCCTAACAGTTTTAGTCAATCAAGTTTACTTGATTATGTATTGGGCACTGAGCAGAGTGAGAGCTGTGGGGCGACTGCAAAGAACCCCAAATTAAGAAACGTTCCCAGCTGATTTTGGTGTTGTCTTATTCTCTTCTCTGATGCTGCGAGGCTTTGCTCCTCTAATAAGCAGCATTTGTTCGCCGTTTGTGCAGTTACTTAACTGGCAGGGTGAGGGTTCTTCTTCCTGTGGTTTCCCGCAGAGATCCTATGGTTATCACTGGGAGCCCAGTTCGTCTACATCGGACTTGAACTCATCAGCTTCCTCCTCCTGCTAATGGACTTGCTGTTCACTGGGAACCCTGGCTGCGGGCTCAAGCTGAGCGCCTTGGCAGCTATCTCCTCCGTCCTGTCAGGTGAGCGCCCCAAAGCTGGAGAGGGTGGCTGTCCTCTGCTGCCTTTGAAGCATTAGCTGGCAGGCTGGAGTCTGTCCAGAAGGGAGGGTGGAGGCGCCCAAAGGCAGCATAAAGAATGGAGGTATGAGGTACATTACAGGCGTCTTTCCTTTTCAATTGAAATAATACAAAATTTTACATGGGATCATTATGTACTTCACAAAATGATTTAGCTCTAGGTTCTTCTCATTTGCAAATGTTCTCAATATGTAAATTATTTGGTTCACTTTTCAGTTGTGACATACACACAGCTTTGCAAGCCTGTTGGCTAAAGTAAGAGATGCATATATAAATCAGGAACAAAGCTCACATGGGGGTATGGGTGGGAGGTAAAGTGAGCAGCAGCCCTGAGTGCAGAAACTTTCTCCATAGGTCCAAACCTCAAGTCTAGGGCGGCCTATTGCAATGATACACATTCAGGGAGAAGCCCCCATTACACATTAGTCTTCCTGCAAATGCGGTGGCATATGGGAAATGGAACGCCTCAACACAGGCTGCACCCGATGTGAAATGAGGCGGCTGCTCCAAAATCATGCTCCCTGTAGATGACGATGCCAGCCTTTCTCTAACAGTGCTGCCTTCCTGTTCCCTCTGCAGGCCTTCTGGGGATGGTGGCCCATATGATGTATTCACAAGTCTTCCAGGCAACTGCCAACTTGGGTCCAGAAGACTGGAGGCCACACGCTTGGAATTATGGATGGGCCTTTTAGTAAGTGCTGATCTTCTTTTGAACCTTTCAGCCCCTTCCACAGGCAACCTTCAGTAGATTTGCTCCCCTTAACAATATCCTTGCTCCGTGTCCTTCTGCCTTTTCTTCATCCGTCATCCCAGAAGCCTGTCAGTCAGGAGGCTGGACCATCAGGCCACACCCATTCTTCCCCCACCTTCTGAAGAGGTAGAGAGAATTCCTCTAGCTTGTTTTCTGAGGCTGTTGTCTAGTCCAGGGTTTCTGCTGGTACAGCTATAGCAATTGCTTCTTTACCTGATAATTGCCCTTGGGAAAGGAGATTGATTTTGTATGGTTTATAGAAATGATGCTCTGTATTTTATATATTTCATGATTCATGGTATTGAAGGACAGAGAAATGGAGAATTAGCCTTGAAATTTGGATTGAATTCCATCCCCTTTGGAATTGCTTATTCTCCAATAATGAAGAGTAACTTCTTCCTACCTCCCTTCCTATCCACCAAACTGTGTTAGAAATAAAACTTTGCCTACCAGTCATTCTCTAACCCTTAAGAAACTAAAGGGTCAGCTGTTTTAGGTTTCTCTTTAAAAATAAAAAGCAGCAACCATGACAAAACAAGTACAGTCGAGGTAAGCATGCCCTTTATTTAAGAGTCCCTCCCTTCTCCCCTGAGGAACACTATTCACTACAGGTGCCAACTTGGACTTGCATTAACTGTCGGGATAAGTGCCAAGTACCTTAACAGTGTTCGAAAGAAACAGCACTGGGCTCCAGCTGCCACGCAAAAGGAGGCAATACGGAAACCCAGCCATGTCTGTTACGAGATCCTATCCCTTTTCTTATAGTGTAACATGTGCATCTTGATTGCGTCTTTGGTCTACTCCACCAGCCACCTCTCAGTTTAGCTCATTTTCCAGACCCACCACTTCTCACCTTTTGTCTGTCGACATTTTGTCGTCTGAGCTTTGCTGTTGCTGCAAAGCTCAGACTACAAACCTCCCATTAGAGGCATCCAGCCTGAGTCTACTCAGTCTGTCAGAAGCAGCAGATGGGAACACGCAGCACCAGCGTGTGGCCTGGCTTTCACCATCATCACTTGGCCTCATGAAATCCCTCACTAACCTCACACAACTTCCTGTTTCCTGGGCTTCCCAGAATCACAGGGAGACTTAGGGGTTTGGCTTTCCGAGTTTTTAGGACTGTGTTGGATCAAGGTCCCTGGTGTCTTTCCTTCTTTGTTGAGTCCATGCAGCTTCTCTTCATCTTCGGCTTCAATTCTATGTATTATAAACTCCCTTAAGCCGAGAACATTGTTTCCGTAACAGGCAAATGCCACTAGTGCAACCTATAATACTGCCCAATTTGTAGCAAATGTTTCCCTAGGGCTCTCACAGACTCAACTGTGTCCTCCCTTAAGACTGCTAAGCCCCAAACAATGGGAGAGGAGGGATGATCACTCTGGTATCTGAGTGAAGGAAAATCTTTGGCAGGGTGTGTGTGTGTATGGGGGGTGGGGGGAAGGGGAGGGAGGGATACATTGGACTCTGTACACTGCATACAGCTGAGCTGCAGGTCTATGGAATCTTGGGGATTATACAAGGGTAACTGCAGCTTGAGAAACAGTAGTCAAAAAAACTGTGTGTGTGTGTGTGTGTGTGTGTTTATATATGTAAAAAATAGGCACACCAAGTATAGAAAAGCACAGCACTGACAATTAACCAATTCGGTAAAAACAAATCCATCGAACTCCCAGTCTGATTTTACGTGAGTCTCTCTTTTACCACAAAGCATCCAGAATGTACCTAAGACAGACCGGATTAAGTCCTCCTGCCCACGTACCTGCAACATGGGGGAAGGCAGCACCTCAGGCCCCTAAATCCGTAAGAGGCATCAGCCTCATTTACTAGTAGGAAGGGATCACAGCATTTTTCTTACAAACCTGTGAGAAGGACTCTTACTGTCCAATTTTTTGGTATGTTTGTCCCTAGCACGGCCTGGGTTTCCTTCACCTGCTGCATGACATCAGCTGTCACCACCTCCAACACATACACCAAGCTGGTGCTGGAGTCCAAGTGCAAGCACAGGAAAAGCTTCAAAGGAAACCTGAGCTGCCCACCACATCATCACCAGTGCTTCCTCCAGCAGCTGTCATGTGCAGCCCACCCAGGGCGGCCTCTGACCAGCTACCACCAGTTCCAGCATCGCCCACCCGCTCTGTCTCTGAAGGAGTTGACTTCTACGCAGAGCTACACAACAACGAATTCCAACAAGGCACCAGCCAGGGGCTAAAAGAAGAGCTGGCTGGGTCATGTGTAGAGGAAGAACGGTGTTAGCAGTATGTGGGTTTGGAGAGCAGGCTGAGCCCAACCTTACATGTGTGCTTGTTATCAACATGTGTTTAAGCCAAAGTCTGTTTGTTGGGCATGGTTTTTAGAGGTTAAGAATAAGGGTACGCTACAGGATGAGTCCAAAGGCACGGTGTCAGGGGCCACTGTCCCTGCTCCTTCACAGCTCTGCCTCTTTTCACTATCCCCCACCTATCGCGTTCAGAATTCCCTTCTCTCTCTTACTGACGGCTTATTATGTGCCAGGTTCTGGATGAAGCATTGAAGATAAAGAGCAGAGTAAAATGCAGTTCCTGCCTTTTAAGGGCTAATCAATCTGGTCATCTGTCTGGGATCTGGTGAAAGGGAGATGGGCAAATCAGCAGATGATTGTGGCTCAATCTTGCATGATGCACTTGAATTTCCTAGAAGTCACGGAAGGGAAGATGAAGTCGCTTTGACACGTGTAACACGTCCTCCACACTGCCTATTACATGGCCTGCATCCAAAGAGTGGGTACCCAATGAAAATTAGATACTATCACGGAAGCCATCAGGAGACTAGTATAGATGAGGCTTCTACCCCATGCAGGGACAGGCCTGCTTCCAGAAATGGGCACTGAAGTTATTCAGATAGGACTATGGTTCTCCCGTGGAGAACCACATGGGAGACTTCCGCAGTGAACAAGCCTGTGGCACACACTCCTCTCTGGATCCCCACCTTCTCATCCATCCACTTGCCCTTTCTCTTTTCCATAAGGGAAAACAAACCATCCTTGACGACTAAGAAGAATGACAATGGCACACAAATATGTTCCTATTACATAGTATTTATTTGTTCTGTAACAATTCACATTTTAAATGGTGCTTCCTGACAATATATATACCAGCTGCCAGGGTGCCACTGTCCCTGTTCCTTCACAGCTCTGCCTCTTTCACCATCCCCCGTATCTCATGGATAGCAATTTACATTCAAGGGGTTGGTATCACCATACCACTAGAAGGGCGAGGAGAGACCATCTGCGGGAATGGGAATATGGTCTAGGGCACACGGGAGGATGTGTGAGGGAAGGAAGGAGATTGCAAGGAGGATGATCCCTGCATTTGCAGAAGTCGTTACTACTTCTAGGTAATTGTCATACTGGCTTTGCTGGCAACCCCACGTTGGCAATGGAGAAAGAAAGCAGTACTTCCTATCTCACATATCTGGGTGGGTGGGTATCTATGAGGAAAAGGAAGTTTGGGGACACACTGGACAAGGAACCAGCACCCACATGGGTCAGATGAAGCTTCCTCAATCTTCCACCATCATTTATACCCTCTGACTGGTTGCAAGAGGGAGAAGAAACCTGAAACCTGTACTGTGTTTAGCAAAGAGATTCAAACAGTCAAAACAATCTATGTTAAGTTGGTTTGCAAACACACCATGAAGAATTTAGGGACATTATGTTTTTCTAGCTTCCTCTTACATATTTCTGGAACTCATCCAGGATAAATACAGTCTTCTGCCCAAAACAATGCCCCCAAACCAGGTCCTCAGGAAACAACTTTGCACTTTACTCCTGCCTAAACTGGCTGCCTTCCCAGAAAGCCTCAATATGGTGGAGAACCGAGTGTCAGCCTGGAGAGCTCAGCCCAGGCTGCAAGACCACCACCCAAGTTGTAGGCATTCAGTCACCTATAAATTAGTCCTTAGAATTCTCTACTGGAGCAAACTAGACCCTACGCTCTGCTAGCCAGGTAGATTCAAACCCTAGAAGGGAACCTGGAATCATCCCCATACTCTTGGGTATCCTGTAATTATTTCCCCAAGTTTACAATAAGCTTGACCACACATGCCTTTTAAAGTGTTGAAACCAAATTTGTTTTCACAGGTTTAAGGCAGGGGGTGCCCAGAAACCTGGGAATGCCAACCTGTAGGCCAGGCAATGTGCCTGCGTGGAGCTATTGCCACCAACCTCTGTGATGTCATAATGCTTACCAGTTGGGCAATTAATATATATCCCCTAATTTTCTGGAATCTCTAAATTTTCTGGAATCCCATTATTAACACAAGCTAAAAATATATAAGTTCAAGTAAAGAGAGAACCTGAGTTGCACTCAGGGATGACCTATCAAAATTATTCAAGAAGAAAAGTAGTTTTCCACCAGCTAATGTGGGACTTTCTGCTAAACAATGATCTAGAAGTTTAGGAGAGAACTTAATAGAAGCACTATATTTATATAGAAGAAGGGAGAATCACTGGAAAAAATTCTAAAGAACTTAACCAATTATAAAAGTTACAGTATTTACATAGGAATTTTCTCAAAATACAATGCTTTAAAGGCTCTACAAGGCAGATGTACAAGACAAAATAGTTGCATACTGGACTCATGGAACAGAAGTCCAGAAACAGCTTTGCTCTCATGCAAGCAAAGCAAAAATATCCCTGAATAAAAGAGAGCAAAAGAGAAGCAGTAAGGAGCATGCCCAGGAGAATATGCTAAGAAAGCAGTGTAGATATGAAGCAGAGATAAGGATATCTGCCTCAGTGGTTGCTGACTTCTGGTTTTCCAGGAAGTTGGGGATAACATACACACTAGAACTTCTTAAGTGACTGCAGTAAAAAAGATCATGACTGGCAAAACGAAAAGACCACACAGTAACATACGGACCTCGTCAGAGGTGGGTCATTGAAACTGTATTTCTCTTGCTCCTCTTCTGATAGGAATATGGTTCTTCTTACGGTCACTAAATATATAGAGATGGAAAGTGTGAGAGGAGACGGGACACGTCAGACAAGGGAGAGATGAAAATGCTGGGGTGGCTAACTCCGTCTCCCGCTGTCAGCCTTTCGCACTGCTGCTAAGAGTGGGGAGAAGCTGAGGAACAGGTGGGGAGAGAAAAAGGAGAGACATGAGTGGCCCTCAGAATTAGAGGCAGGCCATCTGGAAGCCTTAAGATGACCACACAAACCAGATGTATTTCAGAAGGACAAGAAACGGGGTCCCTGAAGCTTAGGACGTATCTAGAAAATGCTTTATCACAATGCTAAAAAAATATACACATACGGCATAATGCAAAACAAAATGTTCCAGGGAAAAACTTCACTGGAATTTCCCAGTAAGAGTTTATAAATTAGACATACAAAATATAAAACACTTATGTAAGATTCACATTTCCAAATTATCCACACAGAGTGCCTAGAGGGGGTTAATACGGGGATTGAAAAGGTAGGTAAAATACCCCAAGCAAATGGATCGTGCCGTTATCAGAGAACTCCAGCGTGCCTTCCGAAGTGCTCTGCAACAACCACACAGAGGTGGTGAAATGAGGTTGGAGATGTCTTCCTTCTCTCCAAAGAACTGATTTTACACCGACAGGAGAGAGACGGTATCCATTCTGTTCGCTTCTTCTGAAACTAAAGATTCCATCAGACTAGATCTAGGGAAAAAGATGCAAGTATCAGTGACTTTAATTTTTTCCATGGCAGAGAAATGGAGGAAACCTGAAGGTCAGAGTATTCCTCTATTTTCTTGTCTTTCTGTGTAGCCCCAATAGCTCACAAGTGTCCCTCCAAAAAGGCCCAGAGAGTTTATCTTTTTCCATGGTAAGCTCTTAAATATTGAACTAGACCACAGTACTCATATTTGGGAATAGGCAAGGGGGCGGCTTTAGCATTTTGAGCAAGATAATTCTTTGTGCTATGCAACTGCCTCAAGCCCTGCCTTTTAGCATCACTAGTCCCTACTCAGAAAATACCACACCCCCGTCAGTCACTGGGAGAATCAAAACCATGACCCCACATTTCAAAATGTCCGTTAAGGGAGTGGTACCATTTCCACCTAAAAACAACTGAGTAACATTTCTCAAGGGTAATGAAGCACCCATAGAAAACGGCACTGATCCAAAGCTGCTGGTTCTTGGTACCCAGCTACTCAAGAAGGCTCCCATTCTCCCTACTCTCTGAAGAGTAAAGTTGGAATTGGTAGTATTTGTCCTAAACCTCAACAGTGACTAAATATGTCTGTCAGAAGCTATTCACCTGCAAGGGAGAATCAACAAACTTTATCCTCGAGAGGAATCTTCGCAGCTCCCCACGGCCAATTTTGGGGGTAGTCTCCTTCAGCTGGACCATTTGGCCCTCCATCAGTGCCCACCGTAGACTAAGCTTGCTGACCACCAAGGGTGCTGAATGGCCTTTGGAGCTTGGCCCTGTTGTCCTGGTAACATAAAAGGCATCTTTCCAGAGGTCGTTAATTCCAACTGAGGAAGGACAAAAACAAAAGCAGTTAACAAGGACAGAAAACTTCCACTAACAGGAGAGTAGTTGGGTTCCGCAGCTAGATTCATTTATTCATTTACTCCTTCATTAATTCACAGAAGTTTATTGAGCACCTAATAAATGTAAGGTACTGAGCTAGACAATGGCTGCATAGTGGTGAAGGTCTGGATGCCGGCCAAGCAACTTCAAGGCAAATAAGTTTGTAAGGAGACAGCAAGTCTTTGAATGGCAAGAGAATATGGAAAGAAGTGAAGGAAACGTGGCCAGTCTGGCCTTCCCCACCCTCCCCCAGCAGGAACAGCGGATTCCCTTCGGACAGCCTGAGGCAAGGATCCCTGAGGTGGAGACCATCAGACACTTCCACACTAACAGGCAGCAGTGGCTGAGTTTTCAGGGTCTCGGTTTCCTGACTTACGGTCCCTAGCACATGATCCCAATTTTGCTATATGATATTATTTAGCTACATTATATAAAGTAGAAGAATACTTCCAAAACGTTAACAGTGGTGAGGAGTGGTCAGAGTATGGGAGATTTTTCTTTTTCCCGTTGTCTCCTGGCTGCCATTTCTATGCAATGGGCATGTTTACTTTTACTAGTCAGAGAAAAGGCTCCACTGATGCTAAACCAAGGCCCTGAGAAAACATTCTACCTGCATCGTATCCCTCTCAGTTAATTCCAAGTCCTGAGCTCCTATAGGGTCAAGAAACTACTATTATTTGCAATCCTAGCCCCTGGCACAATGCCTGGCATATGCTCAGTAAATGTCTGCTGAGTGAGTGGCTGCAGGAGTCATTACCATCTTAGACCCTTTGGGAATGGGACTGCACGTTCCCCTGGGCTTGCCGCATATGCAGAGGGTATGGGTCCTCACCCTGGGGGAACACTCTGGCCATGGCTCCGGGCAGCACAGACCCCAGGGAAAACGAGGGCAACTCAGCATACCGCCCCCTGCTGTCATCTGAAAGCACACATCCTTCCCTGGGTAGGACAGTGGTGTCCTCACACACAGCCAGCACATCCTCTCCCCCGTATGCGTACACAGACCCCTACCGGCACCGGGACTGACCCTTCGATGCTGTCACTGTGCCAGTGGCATTGGCCAGATCCAGAAGAATCAAGGGGAATGCTGGATGCAGGAGGTAAAGGTGGTGAAGGCTGGGTGGCTCAGCTCGGACGACATCCTGACAAGGAGAAGTGAAAAGGAAGAGCAAAGGTAACTCTGCATCCCCACACATCACGGTCCTCAGATGAACAGGGCAGAGGAGACAGGGGTGATTCGTAATTCCTCTCAGATGCTAAGGCCTGACCCCAACTACAATGATGTGTTGGAGAGAAACTCCCCTATGCAGGAGACATAATTCAAAGAGCTCAAAACACTGACTGATCGCGAACTTCTTCAAACCACTAGAGCTAGAAAATGCTTTCTCCCTTATGAGGAAAAAAAAAAAAAAAGGCAGAAAGGAAATGTACATGCCCCAGGGAGAAATGTAATGTGGAGACCTCACAGTCGCCCGCCTGCGGAGCATTTGAGTGCAGGTTCATCCCCTGTAGCAGGTGGGCATGTATGGAGACAAAATCTACGTGTGAAAACATAGTGCACCAAAGACATTTCCTCTCATTGGATATTAAAGCCAACTGCAAGTGTCAAGTTAAAAATCTTATCAGTTCCAGAAATAAACAGAACGACAGAAGCAAGTTATTAACTGTAAAGCAAAAATTGCAAGGCCTCTGTGTCAGTCTCCAAATTCCCTACAGCAGAAGAAATGCACATTGGAACTTCCTGTAACAGTTCAACTTCTGTGCAAGGATGGCATTCGGCAGGCACACATATATGCCAGTAGGGCGCTGCTCTACTGGGCTCCCCGAGTACCACCCCTCCTGTGGGACCATTTTGGGCCTCCCCTCATGGAGGAAATGGAACCGGGAGGGATGACTGGCCCCCTGCTTCTACATTGTCAGCATGGGAACGAGTCCACTAAGCAAGAAGAAACGTGCACGGGAAGCCTGCAGCTGCCACACTCCCACCGCACGCCCACAAAGCAAAAGAGCGCTTTGCCCACACCCGTCGGAACCCCTGCACGGTGGGACAGATCTCTGGCTTAGACAACAGGACAAGAAAATAGCCAAACTCCGTCCTTACTGCCTACAGAATAGCCCAAATTCTTTAGCATGAAAACCAAGATCTTATCTTCCACCATTTAACCTAAATCTGCCTTTTTCCAGCCTCCTCCTCCAATTATGGACCTGCCCACTCCATGCTTCAAGAATGTCTCATGATTACCTAAACTCATGCTCCACTTCGCTCAGTCTAACCTTTGCCGATCTTATTTCCCCCTAAGACTGTCTAACAACCATCTTCTCTAGCCCATTGCCACACATTAAAACACTTCTCGTCCTTAGGTCCCCAACTTGAATGCCACCTCTTTCATAAAATGCTCCCTAGTCTCCCCCAAATTAGTATCTCCCTCCTTTTGGGCTTCCATTTAAACTTATTTGTACTTTCTATAACTGCATTTGTAACATGCCTTTGTTTTGAGGTTATTTTTAGACGACGCGTACATTTAAGAGTCACCTGCTCCAATCCCCTCATTTTATTAAATGAGGAAGGCAGGAAGTTAACATGTTAGGTCAATTGCCAATGGTCCCATGTTAGGGCATGGCAGAGTTAAGACTATAACCTACATTTTAAGTCAATCTGATCCTCACAAGGAGGGAATACATTTGCATCTTCACTCATGGATAAGAGCACAAAGCTGAGAAAAGCTGAGGGACTTGTCTGAGAGTACGTAGTCGATGAACTCAGGACTCTTCCCATTCAGGCTCCCCCATCGGGGACCACCTGTCTTTTCTAGAAGGCCAGCACTGTTTCCAGTGTATCCTCAGGTCCCGACAGAGAATATGGTGCATGGCACGTAGTAGGTACTGGTCAAGATGTGTTTAACTGAATGAAATCAGGGTGGGTCCCCCTAAAAACTCCCAGGCACCTATTATAGGAGACCCCCCCTGACTCATCGACCCCATCAAAATACTGAATATAGCATTCAAGACTCTCTAAGATCTGCCTTCTATGTGTTAGAACTTCTCTCCCATAATCCCCCGCCCCAGGTGAACTCTCAGCTGCTGCCCCATCCATGTCCCCCCCCCACTGCTTTGCCATCCCCACCCCCACACCTGTTTCTGCAGTCTCAGTTTATTCAGCTCAAAGCCCAGCTTCACCTTCCCTGAAACTTTCCCTGCGCCTTCCAGACCAGGCATAATTCTCTCTCTTCAACAACTGCAGCACGTATGAATCATCTGTCAATAAGGACCTGGTGTCTTGAGAGGACTTTCTGTCCTCTATCTAGCCTCCTACTAGCCATACCAGGTAGCCAGGGGCTGCTGTCAGGTTTCACGCTGCTTGGCTGAAAGGTGACAGAGGGAGGCGTAGCTCAGGAGGAAGCAGGTTCCTGCGTTGCCCCCTCAAATGCTGTTTTCTTCTACCCATAACCACTTGGAAGTGTGGCTGGTCTAATAACACTTCCGGACCCAGTCAACCCCACAGAAGAGCTGCCACCTGACAAAGTGACAAAGGGACCCTCTGAGCTCACTCACAGAATTGGGAGATGCAGCTGACAGCCCTTCAGCCCAAAAGAGGAAGACAGACTTCAAGTCTGCAGTAACCGCTGAGGTGGTTGGCGTTTCTCTCATGTGACACGGAGCACTGTAATTCCAAACAACCGAGCCAGTGTCCCCATCCACCACCATCATCTGTAAGACAGTGAGTACAGCCGGGCCTTAGAAAGTCAGCAAGTCAAGAAAACACACACACACACAGATATTCAAACAACATAGTAACAGGTTGAGCTTATCAGATGTGAACAAATTCGGTGTTCAGAGAGCATTAAATAACAGCCAGGATCAGGACCCAGTTTTCTGCAAACCTTGCTACCATCTGACAGAGTTTAAAGCACCATAGGATTTTCAGATGAGAAGAAGACATAAATTATCTAGTAAATTTGGACCTGGTGTCTTGAGAGGACTTTCTGTCCTCTATCTAGCCTCCCATTATCCACAGCAGGTAGCCAGGGGCTGCTGTCAGGTTTCACGCTGCTTGGCTGAAAGGTGACGGAGGGAAGCGCAGCTCAGGAGGAAGCAGGTTCCTGCGTTGCCCCCTCAAATGCTGTTTTCTTCTACCCATAACCACTTGGAAGTGTGGCTGGTCTAGTAACACTTCCGGACCCAGTCAACCCCATAGAACAGCTGCCATCTGACAAAGTGACAAAGGGATCCTCTCCTTTTATAGATGAGAAAATGGAGGCTCAGACACAGGAGATGACTTAATTGTTCAGGTTTCAGACAGTCCCCGGACAGAGGAGCCAGCCATTCTGTAGTGGTGGTGCCAACAGCAGTGCCTCACTCCTGCTCCTTCCCTCCCCCGACTGCAGCAACATGTAGAGGGAATGATTAAGTCAGCTCAGCACTAGGCCACAGTGCTAAGAACTTTCTCGTTTGACCACTGGTATTGTGACACAGGCAGCCCAGCCCTAGGGACGTCTCAAATTTAAAAGAGCACAGTTGAAACAGGCGAAAATAAATCAAGAGATTCTCTTCCTAGCTGCATCTCTCAAAGGATAATTAAGGGAGCTGAATTTATAATCCTTGGCAGCACTTACATCTCCCATCACCACAAACACCTCACACCTCACAGTTCTAGAGCCTGTCACTTGCCAAAATCCCCAAGAAACTCTCCCATTTACCTCCAGCCCCAATGCCTTTTGCCCTCTGTCCTCAGTGTCTTTGTTCTTCCGTAAGTAGAAGGACTGCACGTCTTTCAACCATCACCTCCCTATTCCTCCAGTCTCTCAGGTCCTGCCCTTCTCTGCCCACGCTCAGACGCTGCCTCACAAAAGACCCTTTCCTCTGAGGAAGCAGAGAGGAAAACAGCCAGCAGTTCAAGATTCTGCACTAAACAATTTTATCCAGTCACACATATTATTTCATTTAACTGTCACAATACGCCTATGAAGGGAGGCAGTACTGTTACCACTGTTGTACAGGAACTGCAGCGAGGTGAAATTATATCATTTGCCCAAGGTCACCAGTAAGTAGTGGAGCCAAGATTAAAATCCGGTGTGAACCCTCAGCATCTCAGCTCTTCACGGGCCTACTATATCCACTGTTTTCTTTTAATTTTCCTAGGAATGGCAATGAAAATTCCCATCTCTACCCAAAGTTCCTTTGAAATACAATCAGACAATGCTTCCTTACAGCACTGCTGGAAGACTCTTCCTGAAGTGACTCTGTATCATCAGACCTGCTTGTGACCAAATAGCCCTACTGCTTCCAACACCTCACCCAGATTCTGCAGCCTTGCTTTCTGATCTCCCTGGCAGGAACGCCTCTCAGACCGTCCTTATTTGTCCATCCAGCAAACCTCTGCTCTGCTCTCGTGATTCTGCACATTCGACCTCTGAGCAACATAAAGCTTCTCCATCTAGTCCCCACATCCCCGTGGCACTGCGCAAACCTCCATGACAGCACTTACCACAACGCGGGAGACCTGTGTGCACAGACACCCCAGTGATACGAGCAACACAGATGGTGGCCTTGTCATTAGTGCTGTGTCTCCAGACATCACCTGTGTGCCCAGCACAGAACTTGGCACACACCCGAGGTGATGAGTAAGTGTTTGTTGCACTCTCTCTCAGGGAACAGTGTGCAATATATAGATACATATTTTACAGCAAAGATAGGCCAAAAAGCTAGGTCAAGCATTACAAAGAAATTTTAAAAACTCTAATTCTACTTGTAATGTTAAAGAAATGAATAAACTGTCTATCCAATCATTGCTATGCTCACCATAGGCAATCTCATGTACAATCAGAAAGACCCACTGTGTCCTTGGGACCTGCCATCACATTCTGTCTCTGGCTCTCTGGCCTTCCTGACCCGGCATGCTTCCCCATCTACCCCCTCCGCACAGAAATACAGTTCAGCTTTCAAGGCCCGGCTCATCCTTCCCTCCTTTATAAAGCCCTCCATAACAACGCAGCAACGAAAATGTCCTGCCTTCTCTGAAATCTCAGGTGTATATATGTATGTCCTAAAGTATTAAATTGATTAATGCCTGTCTTTCTGCACCAAGCGACTTCAGAAGGCTCCTATTGCTTAACTCTACGAGTAAGTCAGGAATCCAGAAGAAGGTCCTCCTGTGCAGGAAGGAGGTTAGCGAGAAAAATTTCCAGAGCTACAGGTTTAGCACTGAACTGTGAGGTTTCATTTGATCCACTCAGCTAGGCTTGGAGTTCTTGGAAAGAAGGGACCATATTTTAGGTTCTTTTTGTTTCTCACAATGCCTAGCACAGGGCTGGAGACAAAGTACATACTTGATATATGTTTGGATTGATTTTGAGTCCCAAGGCTTTACCTTTTTCAGCCCAATGCCATCCTGTATCTGCAGAAGGAAGTCTAATGTCTGATCGTCAGTGAAATACCCAGAAGTAGGCTGGCTGCAAATGAGAACAAAGTAAGTGATCGACAGCGAATAAGAAACAAGAAAAACAAGGAACTCCTTCCCTCCCTGCTCTTGCATCAGCCCCAGATACCACACCACTGTTCTGGGCAGTTGGTGAACATGGGAGAGTGGATGAAAACAGCACACGCGAGGAGGAGCTCTGCAAACCTGTGCAAGCCGTCAAGGCTCAGTGTCCAGGAAGGCAGAAGGCTGTGCCCCCGAAGCAGGACAAGGCCTTGTCGCGTTGTGATCAGGAGATTGCTGCAGTTGGAATCCGGTGCCTTCACCAGCTGGAGCAGCTCAACACCATCACTGGATGAACAAGACCCCAGCAGTTAGCCTCCGGCTTGGCTGAGATTCCTGACCCACCTAGTTGGGCTTTTTCTCTCAGTGAACATGTTTGTACATGCTCTTGGAGTCCGCTCCCACCATATCTTATCAAGTGGGACACTCTGCCATTCCAGCTGAATCTCATTTTCTTGACCTTGAAAAACCAAAGATCCCTAGAAAACTCATATAAGTTCAAAAGGAACTCACAGAAGTGCCACAGAGCCATACCTCCCACGTTGGATACTCTGGGAAACCCAACAGAGCCACGGAGAATGGTAGGGCAGGCAGATAGAGATCTGGACAGAAGGCTTGAAACTGTCATTCCGCTTGGATAGCACTTCATGTATACACTTCATCACCTTATTTCTTTCCCTGTACAACTGGGACCATTTTATTTGACATCTACCCAATTCACTAAAACATGATACTGCCCGAGAAAATGCTAGAAAATGATTTTAAACTTCTGGTAGAAAACAATAAAGACAATTATCACCCAGGCCTGGGTTTAAATGGGTAAAAATCCACAGCATATGACAAATTACATGCTTTTAGTTAAAAAATAAACAGAAATTAAAAAATAATATTTCATGGATGCTTATGCTTGCTTCTTCCAAAATGATGACTCCACT
Organism: Rhinolophus sinicus; assembly: GCF_057876585.1. Lineage (NCBI taxonomy): Eukaryota > Metazoa > Chordata > Mammalia > Chiroptera > Rhinolophidae > Rhinolophus > Rhinolophus sinicus. The sequence goes on along the minus strand of NC_142501.1, from coordinate 29,719,077 downwards.
AAGAGAAAAATAAAGAGTGGGGCAGATACTTCAGCACAGTTTTACAAATAGTTATTTTAAATAAATCTACAGTTTTACAGTTATTTTAAGTAAATCTATCTTCCTACCTGAAGGTTCCCCAGCCTGACCCTGCCCTACTCTGACTCAGAACCCTACACAAATATCCTTCCTTACAACTTATATGCAAAGGGATCACATATCACAGTCACTAACGAATACAGAGGTACCAAACAAATGTATACACATGACCTGTATTCATCTCTTGTTATCTGTATGGCTTATTACAATTTAATACAGTTTTTTCCTTTCTTAAAATGTGTATACATGTGTTTGGCACCCTCTGTAGATATCAACACATTATGTTATCAGGAAAAGAAAACTTCTCGTTCACATTAACCAGATCAGAAAATAGCATATTAAGGCTAGCACTGTTTCCCCCTCAAACTCTACCCACATATTCACCAGCCCAACCAAACTTAGAGACTCCACGGCATGTGAGAGATCAGGGATGTCAGTGACAAGGTCAGATGTCTGCCCTACCTGTAAATGTCAATAAGCTCAGACAGGTTGATGGACCTTCGCTTCTCCCATTCTGGCTCTTCTATCTGCAGAGAAGGTGGTGAGCTGTCTCGATTCTGTGCCTGAACAAAAATGTCCCGCAGGGCGACAGCCTGGATATTACCTAGCACCACAGGAAGAACCAACACTGAGAAGTTGAATTTAATACAACTCTCCCAGGGTGAGGATCTGAGTGAGAGACACGGAGCCTGTCAGATATAGCCCGCCCAGACTGGTCCAACATGGAGCGAACCTGGAAGTGATTTTGTAAATGCCGACCAAAGACTCTTCTCTTTGGAGAAGGAAGCAAGGGAAAGCAGAGTTAATAATGTGCAATAGGTGGGGGCACTGAGCAGTGCCTGCGACAGGAGGTGATGAAAGGGCTCATGTCAACAATTCCTGAGCTTTCACACTGCTTCACAAAAGAGGCCTAATCACATACACTAATGGGGAGCAATAGCAAAATGATCCTTGCTTCTTACCAAAGCCAAACAGGATGTAGACAGCCCCATTTGTGGTGATGTAAACCTGAGGACCAATCAGATTCCCCGCTCCCACAATGCTGTACTTCACAGGTCGGCCCACTGGACTCCCTGTCCGACCAGACACCAGCAGAAAGCACAGATCTGGCTGAAGAGACAAAGAAGGGGGTCAAGTCAATAGAAACCCTAGCGTTTCCTAATCAAATAGTTTCTATACATAGTCATTGCTTCCTCGTTAGCTAAGGGTTCAGAAACACTTCCCAAAGTTGGAAAGCACAAAGCCAAACCTGCTTCACTTAACTTCCCAGGAAGTAAGAGGCAAATGTCCCATTCCCTTGTTAGATACCTGCAAAGGGCATCTTCATGGTAGCTCAGGGAATTTCTCTGAAGCAGTTGTTGCTAATGAACAGAATTCTAGCCCAGAGCTAAGTATAGGACAGCTGACCCCCGCTCTCCACTCTCATACCCAGGAGTCCCCAGTAATATTTGGTCCCAACAAGAAGCCATGCAGGTGGTGATCTACCATCATAACATTACATGTCTGGCCTGGAAAATATCAACCTCACTCTCAAGCAAAGATAAGCAAACTTTTTCTGTGAAAGGCTAGATGGTAAATATTTCAGGTTATGCAAACCAGATGGTTTCTAGCAACTGCTCTGCTCTACCGCCATTGTGTGAAAGCAGCCATAGGTAATACATAAATAAATGGGTGTGGCTGTGTTCCAGTAAAATTTTATTTACAAAAACAAGCAGTGGGCCAAAGTTGATCTGCAAGCCATAGTTTGCAGACCCCTGCTCTAGAGGATTTTATTTGGGGAACAGAGTTGCTGGTTGGGAAATATGAGGACTGACTGTATCCATATCCTGACTTCAGTAAACCTTCTGACGAAGCTTATCATCATGAATTCTTATGGACAAATAAAGAGAAGTGGTTTTTAGCATACCCAGAGTAGAGTCAGTGCCAACCCAGAGGGAGGTTTTAGAGAAATGGCACACACTGTGCTACTCTCATTCCTATTCATCATTCTTTTCAGACTTGAATGAATAGAATTCACGCTGATCACAAAGCTGAGAGGGACAGCTAATATACCATATGACAAACTCAAAATTCAAGAAAGTCTTAGGCCAGAAGATGGGTCAAAATCTGGAAGAAGAAATCGGCCATTAATTAATTGATTGATTAAAAGACGTGGGTGTTTTAATTGATTATACACAAAAACTAGATCTTAGAAAGGCTATCACCATATTTGGCTGCATTAACAGAAATACAGAGTCTGTATCACAAGAAGTAACAATTTCCTTAGGTCACTATAACCGGTCATATTACAAACAGAATACTGTTTTCAGATATGGAGACCACATTTTACAAGAGATATGGACAAACTGCAAAGGGAAAGAAATTAAAAAAGAGAGACTTCATGTAGCTTGGACTTCATGTAGCATGAGGAACAGTAGGAGAAATTAGGAATATTCAGCCTTGAAAGTAGCAGGCTTAGAGGGATGAGGTTAACAGCTAAAGGCTTTCATGTAGAAAGAGGATTAGATTCATTCGGGGTAGCTCTGTGGGGCTGAAGCTGGACAATGTACGGACGCTATGAGAAAGCAGATTTCTCATCAATATTTTCTAGACCTGACCAAAAATGAAAGGGACTGCCTCACAAAGTAGCGGTAGTCCCATCAGCCTGAGTACTCGGGGAGAGTCTGGGTGCCAAGGAGTCTGGAATACAGCATCAGGGATTACAGCCTGGTATAAGAGGGTAAACCACACGGCTTTTAAGGTCCCTTCCCACTAAGTTCTAGGCCAGATCAGTTCCTCGAACCCAGTTCCTCAATCATCAGCTGTCCTAAGCCCACCTCACTCTAAGCCCAGATCTCAGAATGCAATTGCTCTAAGTCATGGACCTAATATATTGCATTCCTTGTGAAGAGAGCCTTCCATATCTGTAGCTTAAACAGGTTCTTCAGATTCTGGTGGATGAGAGAAGTCAAAAAAAGTCAGTATAAAGACAAAGCTATTGCTTGCTCTAAACCCATCACTTCTCCGTGATTTTTCTAGTGTATCCCATCACTTTTTAGGCAGAATGGAGACTATTTTACAACTGTATACACTGTGCAAATGAGTCAATTCTGCGAGAACAGTTGGGCACTTTTTTTGTTTTGGTTTTTGGTGGAGACAAAACACAAAAGGCACAGCAGAACTGGCAAGAAGCCAATTCCTCTAGCAGAGGCCTCACTGTGGAGGGTCCCTGAAGGCTTAAACAATTACCCCATCAATCATCACCTGCTGATAAGATGTTACATGGGGTATTAAGGTCTAGATTATAAACTTGCTCAATGTCTTGCTATGGCTCTGCTAACGGTAATTCCATTAAAAAGAAACTCCCCATACTTTCTGCTTTGGAATGCCCTCCGTGATGGATATAATCACTGAAATTTCCCCTAGCCCCCAGTTTCTATTCAGTGACTGGGATAAAAAAAATTATGTGAATAATTCCTGAATTCTTGGTTCAGTCTAAGACTAATTGGCTAGCCGAAGAAAAACTAACAGAAAGTACTCTTAAAACTGACTTGCCTTCAAAAATTTTCCTCATCTCTCTTCTTCCCTCTCATCTCACAAACATAAGGCATTATCCGGTGAATTCGTGCAGTGCTCCTCGGAACGTGTGATGGGGGACACTGAGTGAGCTTATGGTGCTCTTGGCAGAAAGCCATACGAAATTTTGTTTACTTCTGTTCTAAGTAATATTCCTTGCAGATTTTATAACTCCACTCCATATATGCATTACAAAAATCACAACAGCAAATACAAGGTCTATTGAAATTAAAATAAGCTATCAAATGAGGCAAAATGGTCTGTATCCACATTTTTCCACAACCGTTCTCTGCCAATTCTTTTGAGTACAGGCATCTCCTGGCAGATGCACAGGAGGAAGTCTGAGAAACGGTCTTGGAGAAGCTTGGAAAAGAGCTTCAGAAACAAAAATGTGAAACTGAGATAAATCTGTTCATTCACGTATTCTTTCCTGTGACTTGCGGGGGAACCTATTATTTTACCTGGGCGGAGAATAATTAGTTCCAGGGCACTGGAGTTCTGGCGCAGCACAACTGAGGGGCATAATAAGGACCACTGTACTAGAATCAAACTCTGCACTGTCACAGCCTAAATTGTAACTCTCCTTTCTTTGGTCATTGTTGTTTCTTGTCCGACTTATAATTTTTTCTATATTTGTTTTATGGACTTTCCATCAGTCATTTTGTTTTATAGTTGAAATAAACGCTAAATACGTAAAATATAATAAAACTAAAAATACATACATAAGCAGTTAAAGCTATGTTAACTCTAACTTTCATAAGAATCCAGCCACTAGATAGAATATTCTTCCCATTTTACATACAAAGAAAACGAGGCTTGGGAGGTTCCGTGGCTTACCCAAGGCCACAAAGCTACCAAGTGGTAGGACAGGAACTCAACCATGGGCCTATCTGGCTGCAAACCTCCATCATGCCACGGTCAATGGAACCATTTCCCTGCTAGGAAAATGGGTTCACAATGGTAATTTATTTATTTAATCTCATAAGGCAAATTTATTTAAACCTAAGCCCTGGTAATAAGGTTTCAAGCAGCATTTCTAATACTGCTCAGAACTGACTAAAGTTGAAGCATTCCCTATACAAAACAAGGACCATTTAATACAGAGCATACCTGCAATTCCCCAATGGCCAGAACCACAAGATCTCTAACACCATCGTCATCCACATCAGGCAGCGCCACCCCTGGGGCAGCCAGGGTCCCATTGGATAAGTAGTTTGGGTTTAAAGTCCAAATGGCTTTCCCTAGAGAGGAACAAACAGGCTGATCACAATTCTGACTTTCTGCCTGTGAAAAAGGCTGACACGATGCCCCCAGGCCAGAGAAGAGGACCTCAACGGCTAAACAACAGACAGCAATTCCTACTTACTTTCGTTTTTTATCTTACTGGGGAGGAAGGAAGCAGGGAGTGTAAGATGAAATCCTCAAGTATCTGGGTACCAAACCCATGTAATAACTGCACACCTGCATTTTTTAGATAAAATGGAGGTGCTACAGTCTATCCAGGAGAGAGGAGCGCACTGATCTGGGACAGAGGAATCGATCTGTTATAGATTATTACAACTAGTAGGAACCACCCAAGGGTAGCCCACCAAAACAACTCTCTCTCCTATTACACGGTCACGTGAGTAAAGAAATTGTAGGTTTCCAAGATGATCTCAGCTCTAGACTTAACTCACATTCAATTTCTTTTCACTCAGAAGTACCCCATGACCAAACACTGACCTCTGAAACTAGAAGGAGCCTCCATTATATAGGATTCTTTTTTATTTCTTTTGTCATACATGTCTGAATGCAGTAAGCAGCTAAAAGGCCAAATCCACATCTCAACAAATCTTACTTCTTCACTGACACCATTTTAAGTAGTTAATGCCCAAATTTACACAGGGACCCTATATACATCAAATATGAAGGGACAACACTCAGCTATCTTGTACAAAGAACGGAGTGGAGAGACTATTTACAAAGCAAAGGTCTCAGGGTAGTTTCTGTTCTGTTTAGATAACTCAGCTTAGCCCCCTTCCTATCATCAAACAGGTTAAACCACAGGTCTGGTACTCAGTCCACTCCAACCCCTTCTGTACCTCCCTTAATAACCACCTCCAGAGTAGTGAATCAGACTTTTCCACGATGTGAGGCCAGAAAGCTCCCTCCCCCACCAGATTGTTCAATCCGAGATTACGGCTCCCTGGAGCGGAGATCTTTTGTGGAAAATGATCTTTACCTGATGTCGCATTGAATGCGCTGAGCATCTTGCGTGTCCCTGTCACAAGGCAGATGGTTTCAGCCATCCCTCCTGGCATCAGATTCAAGCACGTAATATCTCGAGCCTCCTCGGGGAGGGGACTAGACCAGAGAGTGCTGCCATTCATCCCCGACAGGCACACGAGGACAGCAGCTGGCCCGGAGACACCTAAAAGCACATAAGAGAGACAAGAAAGGAAAAGAGGCAGAGGAGAGAAGAGGTAGCGATGAGTAAAAGGCCAGGAAACCAAAAGTAATGGTGGTAAGGCAACAACTCACAGCTGTGTCCTCAGCGCCTTCCCATACTTCTGGCAACAAGGTCTGAAAACAGAGGACCTTTCATGTCTGCTCACACATCTCTCGTGCAAGACACGAGCTGTGGGCCTCCTGCAGGCTGCCTTCTGCAACTCTACTCTCACACCTCTCCCAACACATCTGTTTATGCGTCTGTCACTGCAGGCCCCACTAAATACTGATAACCTTAAAAATAAAGACTGTTGCATTAATTTCTGTATCCTCAGTGCCTCACAAAGCACCTAGCACATATAGTAACCATTTGCTGAATAAAAGACAGGTCTAAAAAAAAAATCAAGAATATGTAAAAGTAGTCGTTGAGAACAAAACAAACAAACAAAACAGGAGGGAAAGACATGCTCAGAAAAGTGAGAGTAATCTAGAATATGAACAGAGCAGGGAGCAAAACACCTGAATTCTAATCATCACTAGCAAATGCTCCCCAAGAGCAGAAAACAAATATTGTTTAAAAATAAACCTGAAGATTACACTTAACCATGATCAGTAGGTCTTCCTGGTCCAGGGTTCCATGGAATCAGCTGATCTGGCACCAGTCAGGAAAGAATATTTGGGAAAACGTAAGATTTCCGAGGATAGCTGGTAAAGGACTAAAGTAGCTCACCTCTTTAACAAATAATCCTTTATGTCACTTTACCATCAGAATCATACTTTTCTCTCGGGCCAGTTTTACATTCATGTTCAGGATGGGATACTGAACCCATCTCACACATTTTCTACCTCCGGTAACAATACAGATATGGAAATGTAAGCTTTAGAGGATCCTTGTACCTACTCCTCAGTGCTACTAATTAAATATACAACCTCAAAACAAGGGACAAGCCGTGGCTCACTGTTTCAGCCTGGGTTGCTAGAGGCAGTGACACACATGACAAACTGTGGTAATAAATGTTACCGTCTCCCTGGATGCTGATTAACACACTGTGCTGCCCTTCCCCCTTCAGGACCCTAATGACTCCCTATCAGCTCTCTGACTCAGCTTTTCCCAGGTGGTGGGTTCTCTCTTCCCCACTAGTCCATGACTCCTTGAGGCAAAAAAAAAAAAAAACCACACTCATCTTGTTTAGCTCAATATAACCTACGTAAGGTGCACAGCAGGCATTCAATACATACTTGTTGAATGAATGGATGACTACGAAACAAACAAATAAAAAATACAATCTTTCTGTGTTTCCCCAGAAAATAAGACCTAGCCGGACAATTAGCTCTAATGCATCTTTTGGAGCAAAAATTAATATAAGACCCAGTACTATATTATATATTATATTTATTATATTATATTGACTCAGTCTTACAGTAAAATAAGACTAGTAAAATAAGACTAGGTCTTAATATAAGACTAGGTCTTAATATAAGACTAGGTCTTATATTAATTTTTCCTCCAAAAGACACATTAGAGCTGACTGTCCAGCTCTTATTTTCGAGGAAACACGGTTCTTATGCTCAGTGACACAGATCTTTGAACCCACTGTCTGGGGTTCTGGGCACAGCAGTTTAACAGAAAGGTCAACGACAATGAACTCCAGAGCCAGACTGCCAAAATTTGGATCCCAGTTCTATCATTTACCAACTGGGGGACAGTGGACAAGTTCCTTAACTTCACTGTGTCTCAGTTTCCTCATCTGCACACAAGAGATAGTAATATTAGTCTACCTCACCTCAGGGGATTGAGTTAAGGAATAAATTTGTCCATAATGTGTTATGAACTTACAATGCTACCTAGCACACAGAAAGAACTGTGTGTTAGCTATGTTATTATTTTTTACAATCTGTGTCCAAACCCATGACCCTGTTATTAAGAGTCCTGTTAGCCAAACCATGCAAAATACTAAATGACTGAAAAAAAAAATCTCTAAATCTAAAAGTGGATGGAAGAAATTTTTACTTCAAAAGCTAATGAGTCATAGGCAGAAAAAAAAAAAGGTGCTTTAGGTTCAATCATATAGAAATCAATGTCTTGCCTGGAGGTTCTATGTCCGTAACAGATCTGTGCCAGAACTGCTTCTACATGGTGCACAAGCCCCAGAAAGGTATTTCTAGTAACATCCAAGAGGCATGCAGCCTACAATTCTCTGAAACAGACCTAGATGTTTATTCCAGGGCCTGAATGATGAAAAAGGAGTGACTTTTGATAAAAAAGGAGGGCATGCTCAGCCTCAAACCTGAGTTCCTGTATCAGTTGACAGACTGTAGTTTGAATCCACTTTAATGGAGGCAGCAGGACAAACCTAAGCCATGCATGACAGCTGGTGTCCCAGGAAATAGCTCACTCAATTAGAGTAAACTGTGGAAGGTTTAATAAAGAGACTATTTATAGATGTGGTCAGGGTACAGGGAAACCACAACAGACAGTACAGTCCCTCAGAAATGTTCCCACTCCCAGGCCCAAGGGACAGGAGAGGAAGTCACTACTGGAATCCGGAAACGGAAAGTCCTGTAAGAGGACCACCTTGGGAGGCGCTGCGACCTGTGATCAAAGATGCAGCCAGTCTAAACTGACCCGGAAGGGGAGGGACCCAGTAGAATACATACCCTTGCTTCACTCACTTCCTCTCCTCCAATTTCTTGCCTGGCTCCCCATTGGCCAAACCCAACTGGAAGTCTGCAGGCAAGGGAGACCCCTGACATAACCCAGATTGTCAGCCTCCCAAAGAGAGAGCAGGATGGAGAGCAGAGACAGAGGAATAGACACAAGGAGTAAAAGGAAAACACCCAGCCAAGATGTGTGCGTGAAAGGTGCGGGAACAACAGCTTTCTGCCAGGGACAGAAGGTAGGATGGTCGATCTTTATTATAATCTAAGAGGCTATGGAACACTAACTAACTGGGAGAAAACTCAGGAAACCTAAGTACGATGCTGTGTACTGCAGGAATGTGGGTAAGTCACTTTCTCTCTGGATCTCAGCTTCTTCGTTGGACTGGTGACCACTAAAACTTCCCTCCAGCTACGGCACTCTCTAATCTCTTGAAATGAACTTGAAATTTACATGCAAACTTTCTGAGGTTTGTCATGTATGACAGATCCACGGTGACTTTCTATTCACTACAGGCCCTTTTATACAGTGCCCCTCAGGAGACAACCCTAAGGCTTTCTCTTAGCTCCTAGCCCCTCCAATCAGTGAGCTGCTCCTGTAGCAGCCTCTAGAAAACACGTCTCTTACCGACTGCACTCCCATTCCCTGAAGTTACAAAGGAGAGAAGTACATCACGGAGGCCATCTCCATTCACATCAGCCAATTCCAACGGAGACAGGTCCCCACCTGATAAACACATTTAAGAAAAAAGTTTAAAAGGGAATGACTACATAGTGCCAGCACCTCCACAAAAATCAGGCAGACTTTCGGTTCTTAGACAAGAGAGCATGCACACAATTCTGCCTATTCCTCTCACTAAGTACAGCTAAAATCGCTGGATGTACAAACATAAGACGACTCTGGAAGGTGGTGAGCAGACAGACCTTGTAGGGACTGTGAGATCCAAGGAATGACAAGGTGATGACTCCCCTGGGTTTTCTTGTGGCCTCATATCCCAGACAGGGTGCTGCAGAAGCCGGCAACCCAGAAATACCAGGTAACAAGGCACCCCTCCTCTTCCACTGGGGTCATCAGAGAAGGCCCCAGGACTCTCCGACCTGGCAGCACTAAGGCCATCTGTGCAACCGGGAAGCCTATAGTTCTAGCCCACTAGAGGCAGCACTAATGAGGCAGCCCCTCTCTCAGCCCCGCCAGAGGCCTAGCAGAAGCTGGACTTCCATCTCTATCTGGCAGTGACAAGGTAGGTGGTGTCACCAACCCCCTCCCTCGCCAAATAGTGGGAGTCAGAGGCTGCCTGCCCAAACTAGGAGAGAGCTCATACATGCCTAGCGGAAGTATAAACTGGTACAACCACTATGGAAAACAATTTAACACAAACTACTATGATTGAATATGCACACACTATATGACCCAGCAATTCAGTTCTAGGTTTATGCACTAGAGAAATTCTTATGCATCAGAAAACAGGTACAAGAATCCTCTTAACAGCATTTTTTTTTTAAGTAGAAGCCACCTAAGTAAGTGTTCATCAACAGTAAAATGGATCAATAAATCATGAGATAGTCATACCATGGAAAATTACAGTGACGAAAATTAATAAACTCCAGCTATAGTAGCTCAATATGGAGAAACCTCAAAAATATTTTTTAATGTGTTTAACAAAAAAGCCAGTCACAGATTTTATGATTACATTTACATAAAATTTAAAAAACAGGCAAAATTAGAGACTATATACGGTAGTTTAGAGACACATATGCGATCAACCTGTAAAGAAAAGTAAACAATTAGCTCAGGACAGTGGAACCTTTTGTAGGCAGAGGGGGTATGGTCAGGAGGACGCATGGAGCATGCCAGAGGTCTTTACATGATGTCCTGACTCTTAAGCTGGGTGGTGGATGCGCCCAGTTTGTTACTGGTCTTTACATTGCATATAAATATTACGAGAGCTCACTTAGAAAAATCAAAAAACAAAGGAAGAGATAGTCTATGTGGCAGAAACAGAACTTAAGTCTTATCCACCGAGTTTCACCTTTAGAGCAAGACTAGAACACTGAACTCATCCGATGCTAATTCCACTAGGATCAGACAAATGTCAGAGATAAAATACTTCCAGATCGAGATGATGCAAGCGTGTGGGACTATTGCAGGGGAGGGAAAACTGTTCCTCTACCCTCTTAGGGTTTCTAGCTGGGACTGACATAATACCAATTAGTGAGAGAAAAGCATTCAAATTGTATTTAATAAAACTATACATGCACGTACTGGGAGTCCCCATAGGAAAATGAAGACCCAAAGTAGTAGCTAGGCCTCAGCGCTTATACTGTAGGTTAAACAAAGAGTGGCAACTGTAGAAAAGTAACTAAAATGTATGAAGGGACTATAAGAAGATAAGAGTTATTATAAAAAGGTCTGTTTGTACAGATTTGTCTCGGCCTCGACTGCCTGTCTCTGATGAGAAGACTGCTTCTTTCCTCCTCGTACATGGAGAACATCGTTCACAGGGGAGTTTCATCCCCTGATTTCAGGAAGAGCTGGAGGTCAGAGTGGACTTCTTGCATCTGCTGTTGCTCAAGTGCCTTTCAAAATAATATGCCAAAGTGCCATGTTTTGGGGTGGTGTTCTGAACCCCTTCGGCCTAATGCAGTTTACAAGAGACAGGACTGCTCGGCACTGACAGTTTAGATTGAACCCCCATTTGGACCCAGAGCAAGCTGTTTTCAAGAAGCCTGCTCCAAAATGAGACAAAAGAGCTAGAATTACTTGGACAGCACCGTGTTCACTATCAGGAGCAAGATAGGTAAGTTGCTGCAAGAAAACAACTCTCTTTGACTTGAAAAGAAATTGTTTTAAAACTCAAATTAGGTCAGGCTTACAAGGGAGTCCTACAAGAGAGCTGGGCCCTGGTCTGCCCAGGCCCTGAGCCTTCCTGTCCTCTGCAGACAACGCTTCCTACAGCTTTGTCCCCCCCGATCCAGTGGGGGCTGCACAGCAGACACCCAGCGAACCTAAAGCCCTGCCCTGTCTATGTGGAATGAAGACCAGCGCCAACAGAAGCACAACAAAGCAGTGATCTTCCCAAGTTTCTGGAGCTGTTATCGATCCATGCTGTTTCATTTCAAATCTTAACCTCCTGAAGGTACCTCCACACACAGCAGGAGAAATGCTGTAGGACACACACTCATTTATAAAGACTTGGAGGAATTTTTCAAGGCAATCAGAAGTGTTACAGAATTACATGTAATCATGAAGTTTCACAGAATTGGGGCTTAAAATCCTACAACTCACCTCCCTGGGGCCCCAAGTGGCGGCTCCAAGTGCTGTGCAAATCCCTGGGGGGACAGGGGATCAGGAAAGCACAAACGAGCACCAGGACCATTGAGACCACCAAGGTGAGCAGAAACACAGACGTGCGCACGTAGGACACAATGGAAGAGGCTGCCTTCTGCTCCAGGCCTGCGAGGGGTTCCGAGGGGTACCCGTCTGTGGTGACCTCCGAAAGGTGCGGCTCTGCAGGCCCTGCGACCTCGGCTTCTGAGTCCGGCTCCGGCACCTCCCCCAGAGGACCCTTCCCATTCCTGACCCCTCCATTCTTCTGCTGCAAGTCAAGCACAAGGTCATCTTCACTCTCGTCACTGTCCGCCTGTGTGAGCGGGTCATACTCCCCTAGGTCTGGGCTCTTCTTCCCTGGAAAGACAGAAAGCCAGTGCGTCAGGGAGAAATCCTGGCCAAATACACGGCCACTCTAACCACCCAGGAGAACACACAGAATGAAACAAAACAAAAGAAATCTAGGTTTACAAGCTTGGACCTTGGTGGCTCTCTGTAAAATAGATGCCGGTAAAGGGAGGAAAGAATGGAGGAAAAAAGGAAAATCACAGTGTTCTAGAATTACTGCTTTCATGAGTTCAAGAAATTGGAAAAGAAACAGAAAGTAGCAAATTTCAAATACCTTCTTAGTTTAAAAACAAACAAACCTCTCTTAATTTGTTTGATTCTCACTAATGAAAAAGACCACGGCTCCTCTATCAACCTGCCACATGCCTAATGTGCATATTTCCTTTGATTTTCTGAGCTCTGTGATGTCCCATTCTCTCCTGGGATTTCCCTAAACTTTTAGAACAACTGTTCTCTGTACACTGCTTCTCACAGTCCAATATTTGCGGCTTCCAATTATTTCTATGAAACAACTTAGAAAGTTGAACACTAAATGTCATCTAGAGACATTTTACTGAAAATTCACTTCTGAGAACCTTCCTGGGATTCTGATGCCCTTTCAGTACATGTTTCAGTGAACAAGTGTTTTTAGTCTCTACAAATGCTACTCTGAGCACATGCGGTGGGAAGGGGTCGAGCAGGAACACAGAGGTAGAGGACTTGTCTTGAAGCTGGTTTACACAAGCACCTGTTTTTACTTAGACCTTGTTTATTTGGGGTGGCAAAGAGGTGGAAATTACCGGGGGGCTTAGGCACATCTCTTCCAACCACTAATGACCTGATAATTTTCTGCCTTTATTTCATGCCATAATCAAGTAAAAATCAAGAAAAAGTTTCTGTTTTTTGGGAATTACTTGGTAAGCTATTACCAATGTAAATGCTATTGTTAAACTTTTTATTAAGAAGAACCACAAAAATCTAACTTAAAAGGGAAAAAGAATTCTTGGCGCTAATCTCTGCCTCTGGGTCACTGTGATCTTGGTGATGTCACTTCACATATTATGTCTTGTTTTGCTCAAGACATGAGTGAAACAGTAAAACACTACGGGGACCAACATGGGAAGTGAAATCTTTAGTGTAAAGTTTGGTGTTTGGTACATAGAAGTCAATAAATGTTTCATTAAAAAATGAACATTTCACAGAATAATTATATAACATTAAGTATTTTGCAAAAAACACAGAAGCTACTGAGTAATCTGGCATTCTGTGAACTAGAAATTTATATGTATTTTCACTTTCAAAGCTATTCCTTTTTTTCCAATCAATATTGTTTGATTTTTAAAGGCATAACTTATAAGAAAATAAACCAATTATTAGGAATTTAATTCAAAATAGTACTTCTAGGATATATACTATAACTTGAACTACAGGTTCATGCGAATCTCATGTAATTTATATATCTATTCTATGAACCAAATTATTTTATTAATTAGGGCACTTCATTCCCTAACCATCTGGGTAACTTTAATTTGCAAACAGAACCATTGGTTGTAATAATATTAACTCTAAAACTTATTAAAGTGTTTTTTTAACCAAAAGAATATACCTGACAAGATTTTTTTAAATGCTATAAACAAAAGTGGAGTATTATTCAGCCTTAAAAAGTGAGGAAATTCTGACACATGCTATGACACAGAAAAATCTTGAGGCCACTATGCTAAGTGAAATAAGCCAGTCACAAAAAGACAAATACTGTATGATTCCACTTTTACGTGGTCAAATTCATAGAAACAGAAAGTAGAATAGTGGTTTCCAGAGCCTGGGAGTAGGGGGAAATGGGGTGTTATTGTTTAGTGGGTATAGAGTCTAACGCTGCAAGCTGAAAAAGTTCTGGAGATTGGCTGCATAGCAATATGAATATACTTAACAAAACTGAACTATACAATTAAACTGACAGAGGAAAACATACAGCAGCCCCAGAGCCCAGGGGTGGGAAAGACTTTGAAGATCACATAGTCTACCTCTAACCCTATTCCAAACGTGCAGCTCCGTACAAAATCCCCACAAACCGCCACTCAGCATACACCTCAACACAGGCAGTGCTAGGGAACCCACGGCCCTCTAACCTAGAAGGCAGCTCCTCGCATTGATTCAAGCATCTACTGCTGAGCATTTGTCAACCTTCTGTCCGAGTTTTAATTTCTGGGATCCCTCTCGCACACGCAAGTCCTTTCAATACTTGAAGATACCAATCTTAAGAAACTAAGGTATGATATTTAAGAGCTCAAGTCTTTACAATAAGACAAACATAGAGTTAAATCTTGGCTTTATCTCGTATTAACTGTGTGACCTCAATTAAATTTCTAAACTTCAGCAAGCCTCAATTTCCCTATTTATGAAATGGAGTGATTAGTGAGTGTTCCTACCTCATAGGACTGTTATAAGTAAAATAACATAGGCATGGTTCTTAGTGAATCCCAGCTTCTATTATTATTCTGGGCATTGCATCTCCCAGCTGCCCTCCCTGTCTTCTCATCCCAGGTTAGGTATCTCCACCTAGTTCAACCCATTACTTGAAGAAGCAATTGTTTCAGGTGTTCCTGGCAGCCCCTCACTCTTCCCTGGACACAATGTGATATGTCGGTGCTTCATAAGGTGTGGTTCCCCGAACTGGATACAATCGCCAGGGTACAACCAGATAACAATCGCTGGATACAACAGCCTGACCAGGGCAGGGAGGGCAGAACCGTGTCCTCCCCAGTCCAGAGAGTAGCCTACAATTCAATTACATGTACCCTGAGATCTTGCCAGCTTTCTTCGCAAGCACATCACACAACAAACTTATTCAACTAAATCTTCCAGGTATTTTCCACACACACTCAAGCCATCCTATAATGATTATACAATGTTTAGCATCAAGTGAAAAATTTAGCATCAACACTTATTCAATTGCCATCTTGCAACAAACATAGCCTAAAACATAAAACAGTATCTTTATCAAAATGAAATTATTACTAAAATACTGGTTAACAAAACAGTTTAAAGGACATGCATTTTTAGGATAGCATATATTTGTCACAGGCAGGAAGAAAAAACCTGATTGTGTATGCTACAGAAACTTATAATATCTTCAATAAATCTATAAAGATAATTTGCAAGCATTCTCTGAAAAACAAAGCTGCTTGGTCCCATTAAAAAGATTATACTCTTTTAGTTAATGATGGCAAAGGAAGGGATTCCTGTCAGTCTCTTCCTTAAAGCCAGGGTGGGTGGAAATAGAAAAAAAAACAGGAAACAGCCACATTCCCAAACCGTAATTTATAAAAAAACTATTGCCAAACGCAGTGAAACTTGTATCCAATTGAG
The DNA here is from genome assembly GCF_057876585.1 of Rhinolophus sinicus. Taxonomy (NCBI): domain Eukaryota; kingdom Metazoa; phylum Chordata; class Mammalia; order Chiroptera; family Rhinolophidae; genus Rhinolophus; species Rhinolophus sinicus. The sequence goes on along the minus strand of NC_142501.1, from coordinate 29,703,338 downwards.
GAAGCAAACACAGTGAGGGTAGGCACATACATCTCAGTTCTCCAGCAATGAGCAGAGTCGCAGAATTAAAAATGATGACGATGATGATGACGACGGCGCCGCCGCCTGGGTATGTCCTGAGTGCCGACTGTTCCCGGCACTGGTGCAAGCGCTGACATGTATTAACTCCTTTAACCCTCACAACAACCCAAAGAGAAAGTTATCGCCATTATCCCCATTTTATCAACAAGAAACCTAAAACACAGAGAGGTACGTTGCAAATGATCACGGAACCAGCAAGAAGAGCCAGGATTCAAACCCAGGCAGTTTGATTAGCGTCCACAGTCCTAACCGGTGAGTTGGACCACCTTCCCGGTTCCATGGGTACGCTGCCAGAACAGTCACTTCTTGCTTGGGAAGACAAAGTCTGGGCTCCCAGAAGCACCAATGAGCCCCATTCAACGCCACAGCGTCAAAGGTGACGTAAGACAATGAAAAACAGCACAGGCTTCTGTCTTTACAGAAGCAGGCGGTACGGCAGGTTAGAAAAACAGCTGTGGTGCAATCCGTTCAGGAGAGGCGGGTTTCTTTTTGACAGTCTGGGTCCAATCAGGAGACAGAAACCAGACAGTAATTCAAAGAGGACAACTTAATATAAAAAAACTATTAAACAATGATAGGAGAGTAAATATAAAGCTGGGAAGAGAACACTAAAAGGCGCTGTAGGATTGAGACGCCCAGGCCTGAGGAATGACAAACTTGGCTTGTAAAGGGTCCCGATCCGCTTTCACAGATCAGGCAACAAAGGTGAATTTGGAGTTCAGGGGCAATAAACTGATAACTGGCCCAACAAACAAAGAGAAGTAAATGCTAAGTTGGCATGCGATAGCCCTGTCACAAACTGGCTGCCACCTGCCAGCCAGGACAGCGACATTCATCAAAGAGCAGTCAGGAGAAAGGGATCTGAGTTAACAAACCTAGATTAAATTCTTGTTTCCAGCTGCTTAGCTCCCTCCTCTGGCCCCAGCCTCAGCCCATACGTTAGCCAGTGGCTAGCTGTAAAACAACTGCACATTTAAATATGAATAATAGTCAATAGTCGGAAAGGAACTATCACTAGTAGTCATTCTGTAAGATACTACAAAGTTCTACAAATATTCAAGAAAGAAGTTACAAGAAAACAGCAAACAAAATCGCTAAAGAACAAATGCTGGACAAATGATACTACGAACTGTTAAGAAACAATAAACAGATCCTTCCCAGCGGAATCCAAGAAATTAAAGAAAATAGCCTTCTCTGAAATAAGAAAAAATATAATATTTCTAAGAAGTGACAATTCAAGAGAAGATGACAAGTAAACAAGCAGGTCTCAAGAAAACAATGGAAAAAAATAACAAAACAATTTTAGAAAAGATATCCTTGTTGGGATCAGCAAAAAGAACACACATTGCTGAAAACAGAGTCAGACACATAAAGGACAGACTGATGAAAACCAAGACAAATGGAATGGAAATAACAACGGCGGGCAGTTCTGAGACGTTACTATACACTCTTCCACACCCTTTTACTGTCTTACTTCAGTAAATCTTCATAACAACTCTTTGAGGTAGACACATTATTACCTCCAAAGATGAGGACACTGGGGTTTGGAAATTTAAGTAACTGGCCCATAGTTAAACAGCAAGTAAGTGATAGTGCAGGGATTCAAACCCAGGTAACCTGGTTTTAAAGTCTGTACCATCTATGGACCTCCCATGGAAAAGAGCAAAGCCTCTAAAGACTAGAAAGAAAGGGATGGATACAAAGATGGAAAAAAAGAGATAGGAAACAAAGGTGATCCAATAGGTGCATAAGTCAAGACAAGAACAGAAAAGAAAATGGAACCAAAAACAGTATTAAAAAGACATACAAAAAAGAGTTCCTGCGCTAAAGCAAGACCTAAATTTGCAGAATGAAAGGTACACTGAATCCCAAGAAAAACGGACACAGAAAAATCAATACTGAAACATATCCCAGTAAAGTCACTGAACTTCAAGGACAACGAGAGCATCATATGAGCAGCCAGGCCACGGGAAAACAATCAAGTCACTAACGATGGGGACAAAAATCAGGCTGACTTCTCACAGTAACACACATTTCTAAAAGACTGTGCAGCAGTATGTGAAAGGTCCTCAGAGAAAAGTCTTCAGAGTGCCAAGTACAAGAACTCTAACCCAGACACGACATTTCTAAAGTATAAATGAAAGCATGCAAGAACTCAGAAGCTAAGTATCTTACTTACTCGAGGACCAATTCTTATCAAAACTCTTAAAATAAATATTTACTTTTACCCTATTAATAATATGTATTTTTCCAGACAGTGTAAAGACAAACCTCAGCTTAATTATTACAGACTTCAAGTTTTGATTAAAAAACACCTAAGTAAATATTTTTTTTATCTATGTTTCACAGAAAGACAAAACCATGCTTCAAAGCTCAGGGTACTTTAGCACTTTCTTCTCTGCTGATTTCAGCCACCAGCTACATTTTTAATCAATGAAAGGTTTTCAGAGAATAATTTCATAATACATCAATATAAATGAGCTTTGCACAACTATCACTTTTCCTGTTAGGAAGTATGAGGGTGCTGGTTACAAATGCGTAGCATTCCCAAAATGGTATGGAGGAAAACATAAATACCGTGTTTCCCCGAAAATAAGATCTAGCATGATTTTTCAGGATGACATCCCCTGAACATAAGCCCTAATGCGTGTTTTGGAGCAAAAATTAATATAAGACCAGGTCTTATTTTCACAGAAACACGGTAGGAAAGAGATGGAACTGTACCATTCCCAAAGGTTTTCAGGAAAATATACTATAACATATACTATTCTATGACACGTACTATACTTCACATAGACTGTACAATACACTCTACTGCAACTAAAGGTAAAGAATTCACATCATGAATTAGTTTATCCAGGGTACACAGTCATTCTCAGTTACACAAAATAAAACAAACCATTACAATAAGAATTATGCTCTGATATTCCCTTCAGTGTTTGACCTTCATACTTTAAAATGGACTAAAAAAATATATACTTAAGAGATAAGATGTCCCACAGGCTACTTTATGAATGTCACATTGTCTCTCTGTTATTAATTAACCTCATTCTATGCATATGAGCCAAACATCTTTATCTGGAGCTGGATGACTGTCATTAGCTCACTGCTACATCAGACCTTCTTTCAGGTATTACATTTGTAAATGTCATGGTGCTAATGATGATAATAGTAACAGCTAACACCTATTGAACAACTAACATGTGTCGAAGGCTAACAAGGCTCTCAAGCATATCCATGTCTTTTACTATAACAAATAACCCTGAGGTCAGTATGTATCAGAGTGTGTGGCATATAGTCAATGTTCCATAATAATATTATTATTACACATGAAAAAACTAAAGCTTAAAGATGTTAAGTAACTCATCTGGTAAAGACTGGGTTTGAATCCAAGCCCGTCTCATGCTCTTAGTCACCATTCTAGGCTGCTTCCTTACACATAAAAATAGGAAGGATGTCACTATGGTGATCATTTCGCAATATGCTCGTACATACAAATATTGAAGCATTACATTATACACCTAAAATTAATATATGTCACTTCTACCCTTTTTTAAAAAATAAATAGTGAGGAATTTAACTAAGGTAACATGACACAGTAAACCAAACAGGATAGCAGTCTCACAGTCCCAATTACAGCATATCCAAAAGAGCGATAAGAAGGCAACTTCTACCTAATATAAAAGCTAAAAATTGTACTGGGAGTGGAAAGGAGAAAAGGCAAGAGGGAGACAAGCTAATGTACAAAAAACACAAAAAATCAAACCATCAAAAAAAACACACCTACATCACATAAAAAGAACATATGGCTGTTATATCTGGGCCTTAAAATGTATCAAACATACCTGACTGCTTAGGGCAAGCTGCTGTCTGAACACAGGCCCAAGGACCAGACTGTGTTTTCCCTACCCTATCAGTAGACCAAGTTACTGAAACTGAATTCTCCAGGGAAGAGTAATAAATGCCACAGCCTCGGGATGTGACAATGCAGAAGAGCTCAAAAGTTTCAAAAGCAAGATTTTCTTGCATTCCCTCTTCAGATACTAACAATTACCTATGCTGGGGATGCGGTGGGTGCGATGGGGGGGGGGAGGGGGGAATCCAAAAGAAAAAAAAAAAGAAAGCTAAGTATGTCTGATATCTCATTACCCCCTTGGGAGGATATAACCCTACATTAAGGCTGTACAAGGCTACTCTTTTCCAAGTTAATTAATCCTGCAGGTAAAGGGATACGCCCTCTCCCCCCATTTCATTCCAATGTTACATACACATTCTAAGATAGTTATTATCAATGTTTCTTCCAATGTTTTAATGAGCCCATGTGAAAAGAAATGTTTTAGGTCATGAAGTCTGGGCACAGAAATGCAAATTCGTATGAAATCCATATTCAACCCATTCATCCATGACTCCATGTAGCCGACTGGAAGCTCCTTGAGAAAACGGACACAGCTATCTCACTGCAGCCTTATGCTGGTATCCACGAGACACCCAACTAGCCCTTTCTGAGGATGCCTAAGCAATTGCTTTTCCCATTAACACCTTACGTTAACAGCAAACAAATGATTATAGCTTGCTGTTTAAATTTTATTTAGGGAGAACCATAAAATTTGTAAAGCCTTAACGTTTAAAATTTATTTGGCCAGAATATACTTTTACTAAAACAGCAAGTTTCTAACAGTACAGTTCCATCCTGGAGGTTTAAAAAAAAGAGGGGGGAAAAGAGAGAAAGAAAAAGGAAACGGAGTTGCTGCCCAAAGTACTGAATTAGCTCTGGAAGTTATCATCACCACTAGTGCCTCTTTAAAAAAAATATTCCATACATTATCTGCAACCCGCAGGTGCCAAATCATTCTGATCAGCTCATAAATGGGCCAAGTGGAATCAAAAGCCCAGGATCTAGCGTTAAAAGACTCCTGACATTCAAGTCCAGGTGTTTTCAATACTGCTCGGACGACCTTGGACAAATCAATTAGCCAAATGATTCTTATTTTCCTAAGTACACGAGGAGGGAAAACACCTATCCCACCTACCTCACGCCTGCTTCACTGTTGTCTTTCAGTGGAGAGGCTACTACAGGTCACACGCCGTCCTGCCACCCCCTCCTCCCTCCGCCCAGGTCCTACCCAGGAGGAAAGGAGGTGGAGACCCAGCGGTACCTCGTCCGCGGCGCCCGGGAAAGGATGCTCCCCTCACCAGCCCTCCCCTACAGAAGGGAACGCGCGCTCCGACATTCGCAGCAGCAGCAGCAGCGCCAGCCGCGCCCGGCCACCTGCCCCTCGCTCCTCCAGCGGTCCCACCCTTCGAGTTTCCCCGGCTCGCCCCGTGGCAGCGACCCCCAACCTGCCGGACGCCCCTCTCGCCCCCTGGTGGTGCTTGGACCACAGCCCACGGAGACTGCAACCGCTCGCCTACGCGCGCCTGCAGCGCCTGGGCTGGGGCCAGCCCCGGACAGGCTTCGCCCCCAGAGCCTCACCTCCCCATCTCCCCAGGCCCCGCGGGGGCGGGGTGGTCGCAAAGCTGCAACTCCTTACCCGGGAGCTTGAGCGCCCTGGACAGCACGGTCGCCATGGCGGAGGCCCCGGTGCGCGTGCGCGCGCCCGCGTCCTGACGGGAAGTGTAGTTCCCGGCGGGCCGTGCGCGCGGCGGGGACCTGGAAAGGTGGGAGCCGAGCGGCGAAGGAAGCAGGGTGGGGAGGAGGAGCTGGGCTGCGGCCTCCGCGCCTGGGTGCCTTCTCCTGCAGGCTCGTCTCCCGCCCACTCGGGGCCAGGCCCCTAACTTGGCAAGTGACTTCACCAGTCTGAGAGTCACTTTCCTCCTCAGTGAAGTGGGGAGATGGTTGACTACCACGTAGACTTGCAGAGAGAATGGAATGATATAGCAGGTCTTATAGGAGGCGTGGGTTGTGCAATGCGCCCGGGGCTCTGGAGTCAGAAAGTGTTTGAATCCTGCCAGCATCCCTTAACTAGCTGGGCCATCTTGGGCACGTCACTTGGTATGACTAGGTTTCAGCTTCATTTTTCAAATGGGGACAATACTATCTACTTCACAACCTTACTGTGAGAATTAAATTTTATAATCTGTTTAAAACACACAGCATACAATAGGCACCTGTTTCTTCAAGTTTTTCTTAGGTAAAGATCAAGGTTTCCTGGAGCTGTAACCCTCATCTTCCTTACCAGTTGATCTACATATGTGACACCCTACCCAGCAGCTTCTAGCTTGAAGGTCTAGGAAGCAGAAACTGACCTGCTTCTTCACAGGCAACAAGAGATCAGCATTTTAGTGCAGCAATGCTGAAGATGTTATCTAGTACACCCTCCTTGTTTTGTTGAAGAGAAAACTGAGATATAGAAAGGTGACGTAACTTCTTAGTGTCAAACAAAGGCTCTAAGATACTTCTCACTTGGAAACTGTCAGTAGGACTGTCCTGTGGGTGTAATCCGAGAGACTAACAACCATCCCCACCACCCTTTTCCCCACGAAGAAAATGTCACTGACTCTGACAAAGCATAGACTCTAGAGCCAGGCCATGAGTTCAAATTCCGACTTGGCCATTTCCCAGCTGCCAGATCTCAGGCTAGTTGCTCAAGGTCTCTCTGCTTCTATTTCCTTATTTGCAAAACGGGAATGAAATAGTTCCTTATTCCACAGAGTGTTCAGAGAATTAAATGGATACATGCAGAGCACTTAGAACAATGCCTGGCACTTAGAAAGTGTTTTATAAGTGTGAGCTCTCCTTTTATTAAGATAGTATCAATTTTTTGACAATTTAATAATAACAAATAAAAGCAAATTTAATAATAATTGAATGGGTTAGTAATTTATGCTTTCAGCCTTCTACAATACGCGAAATTTCTACTGTTTGCCTCTTCTCTGGAGGAATGATTAAAAGCCATATTTACATCTATGTAGGTCATGTAGGAGGGTAGCACTACAAGTCACAGTACGTCAGCCATGGCTTTCCTGATACCAGATTCGTTCATTGGAACACATTCTTGACCCATGAAAAGTGAGAAAAATAACCTGAAAGGTAAGATATAGAAAATGTCAGCTCCGGCTGCAGAAGAACAGGAAGTTGAATGTCTAGGAAAGGGGACAAGTCGACTGGAACAGCCAGGTTACATAGGAGATGAGGAATAAGAGGAAATCGGCCCACTTTTCTTAGAGAAAGGGTAGATTCTAGGACGGTCCCTTCTTATGTGATGGAAGTAAATTGGAGTTGTACAGTTTAAAGTTTGATTGAAACTTTGCTTGAAACGGTATGGTCACTCACCCAAAGTGCACCAGTGTGCGCAAACACAATTCTATGTGTATACATACATGTGTGTGAGTGTACACACATCCCATAGCTGTGGCAGCTCCAGCCCCTCAGCTGCCTATGCCTAATCTTTATGGCATTTCCACCCTGCCCATAATCACCCTAGCTTTGTCCAGGATTTTCAGAGGAAAGTAGATGCTGAGGAATTGCTCCCTGAGCTTCCCTCCTCTTTGCCTTACTTGCCCTCCGGAAATCTCTCCTGTGCCTCCACAGTGTTTTCCATTTTTACCATGGAACCACAGTCTAGAACAGTCTTTCTCAAATTGAATAGACTTTTCTTCCAATTAAAGGAAAAAGTCAAAGCAGCCATCAAATGAATGATCCGTGCCTTTCACATAGAGAAAACCTGTGAGCTCTCTCTAGTTATCAGGAAGAAAACGAGTGTCTTCATTGCCCAAACACCCACTGAGATCACTGTGGAAAATGCAACCGCCCAGGGCTTCCTGAATGCAACTTGGCTAACTGCTCCGAGAAATGAAACAAGGGTGGTTGGGGCGGGATGCCTGTGGGCAGACTAGCCTGCCAGACTGCTCTATGTGGTATGAAGAGAAGAAATCCTATTTCTGAAAGTCACAGTGGAAGCCAGAAGAGCCCCTCCTGTTGTTCCTACACTGATCTGCAGTGAGAGTATTCTTCCCCAACCTTCCAAGCTTCCAATACTTGCAGACAAAACCCATATTTGCTGGTTCCTATTACCCTTGTGATATCGCAAGTATTGCTCGAAATCTTTGAGTCATACATGGGATCATGATCAAATCCACTCATCTAATACTTACCATTCCCTGGACACCATGGCCACTTCTGCTGGTCCTGATGCTCCCAGTAGCTTTCTCTGCTTCCTCCTGGAACCAGTACCACTGTGTCCACCAGCAGCTGCCACCCTCTTCTTGATAACTCTGAGACCACCAGGCCTCATGGTCATTTCTGCCTCCTTTCAAAAAGAGTTATTGCTTCTTCTGTCTCCCACCAGTCAATGCCATTTCATATGTTAGTGCTGTTAAAAATGTCAAAACTGTTTAGTGCAATGGCCACTAGAGAAGACAGCCTCTCGTCTTTTTATGTTATACTTATTAGAAAAACACCAACACTACGCTGCCTGTTCTTCAAGATCAAAGGCAATATTTTCATTAAACAAAGTTTTCCATGTTTACTTAGTGAGTCAATCGGGGAAAGGAATAACAAACAACCTGACAATTTCAGTGGTTTTAGATAGTAAGAGTTGATTTCTGCTCATGTCACTGTCAAGGTGAAGGCAAAGATAGGCATCCGTGGGGCTCTATACCCCCCGGACATTCAGGGACCCAGGCTCCTTCCACCCAGTGTTTCTTCATCCTTAGGGCCTAGAGACCTCGGCTGGATTATTTGAATGCTTGATCATGCAGGAAGTCTTATGGGCCCAGCCTGAGGTGGTATATGTGACATTTGCCCACATTTATTTGGCTAGAACTCAGACACAGAGTATGTGTGTCAACAAAATATGAGCCCAGGAAAAGGAAACAGTTTAGTAAGCATCTAGCCAATCTCTGCTACACTAGTCACCCCAAGTCTTTATAGGATACAGACCGCAGACCTGAGTTCTTGGTGGTGGGGAGGGGGTTCAGGCGCTGCTCTACTTAGAAGTGCCTTCTCCTTGAGGGACTAAAGCTTTGTTCCTGAGCTGGGTTTCTTGTCCTGCATTAGGATTTCCCACTGTGTGTAAGGTAAAGCTCTCCAGGAGGCTCCTCAGTCCCTCCACAGCTAGATTTCTGGAGGCCACTCCTAAATCTGTCAGCAGGGCTTGGACAAGTCTAAACCCACTGGCAGACCCAGCTCAGGCTCAGAGTAGTACCCTCTGCCACACTGGTGTCCAAGAGAATCAGGAAGCCGTAATCAGGATGAGATCAAAAAAGCTGAAAGAAAATACTGTAACAAATAGCAACAAGAGCAAGATGGAGAAAAGCAAACGAGGTGCTCAGCAAAGATTATTTTGGGGTTAAGTGCAAATGTCAAGGCCCCTATGCAGTCAGCCTTGCATCTGGATCAGGAAGTTCAAAAAGGGTGAGCACAGCGGCACGTTCACTTCTCATCACAGAGAACGTGACTCTATGCCCAGGAGTTGCATGGCTTATCATGAAGACAAACAGGTTTGTGTTTCCTGAGCATCCTTTAATAAAACACAAGGGCTCACCCAGCTTAGAGTCATACAGACTTGGGGTCTATAGCACGTTCTAGAGTCAAGACTATGAAATGCTTTCTGGGCCCTGAGGTTTAAACAAAGCCTTCTTCTTAACAAGTCACTGGCTGGAGCACGTGTTTAAGAAAGACAGTGTAATTAGGACAGATCCATCCAGGCCAACTTAACCCTCTTTCTTCTAGGCCATCATCACAGCTTGTTCAACTGTCTACTGAAGCACTTGTGGTAGCGATGGGGATGGTGATAGCTCTCATTTACTGAGCATTTATCACCTACAAGAGAAGACACTGTTTTGGACCCTTGCCATCCTTGACCCAAAACTCTGCCCTTCACCAGTCCCCCCGCCACTCCCCAAAAGTCCAGTGGACCAAGCATATTGTGATTTGTGTAGATTTCCTGAAGATTCAAAGGGATCAGGGGGAGGGCATTCCACCCCAAAAAATATGTTAGAGACATCTCTTCTCCCAGGTCTCTGCTCCTGCCTCCATCACCGCTTTTTCCTCTGCCAGGACTCTTGGGTCTGTCCCGATTTTAAGCTTCCTTCTACTCCCTTTCCTGCCTCTTGCTGCCATTAGCCTGGACATAAGGATGGACTCTCACCTCCATCCTACAGAGGGCAGAATTTTTGTATGGCATGGAAGCTGTCACTTCATACAATGGAATTCTCACACAATGTTCTCCATACTGTCCCTCCAATATATATTCTTGTTTAATTCTCGCAATAATCCTATGAGGTAGGTTTTACTACCCCAGTCTTACAATGAGGATGTGTAAGCTAGACAGATAAAGCCACTTGCCCAAAGTCATGCACAGTTCCTACGTGCTTAAGGATTTGAATGCAGATATGTCTGTTTTTCAATCACAAGCAAAGACATCAAATACATGGCACGAGTGCTACAATTTGCCCTTTCTTAATCCATGGCACACATCAGACACCACATTCTTTTACAGTAAGCTTACACTCAGCTTTAGAATCCTTAACTCAGCTGCCCAGGGAGCCATTACCTATCAGTTTGATTTGGTCTAAAAATTGAAGACTATTTGCAACCCCTGCCTTACTTACAGCGTAGTAACCAGACTAAAAACCCTGTTAAGATAGTACCTGACTCATGATAAGGGTCTAATGTTGAATACAGCTGATATTTGGCCAACGTTTGTTCTAATCAGTTGGGAGTCCTAGCTGAAGAGTCAGATATGCTCTGATTGATTGGTCAGGACCTATGCCACACTGGTTTGTTCATTTTTAGACTACGCCCCTGGTTGAGTCTTTTTAGTTCTGCACTTCTAGATTACTGGTTAAGTCTTAAGTAATACACCAAAAGTCAATAAATTAGGGTACCACTGGTTCTGTCACAGACATACTAGAACACTTCATTTTTCTGCCCTTCTTAGAGTCTTTATCATAGGCAGCTGTGTTTTATAATGCTTTGAATATATGTCTACCATATTAAAACTCCTATACTAAATGTTGAGTTCTTAAAGACTAGAAGGGAGATCTTCGTATCTTTTTTTAGCCCTAAACAATGCAGAACACATTGCTCCAGATGTTTATTGAATAAACGTGAATTCATAAATGAATGGCTAAATTATAAGAGAAGAATGAAATCAATTTAGAAAAAAAGTTAAAAAGTGGGGAAGGGAGAACATTTTAATAATTAATACAACTTTTTTTAAAGTTTACATTCCTTGATTCATGTCATCCAAATGTGCTCAAGTTCTGTCACTGCTCTACACACCAGCGCCATGGTCCAAGCACCCAGCCGGCATAACTTCAGGAAACCCAGTCCTTCTGCATGTTTATACCTTAGCGGTGCTTACACACTCCACATATGCCTAATGCTGTCACTTCTCCCCTACCCCTCCATTAGGGGGGCTCAGCTTTTCTGACAATTACCTCTGCTCATCTCATCTCTACATCTCCATAAGGCGTCATAACACAGAATAAGAAACGTTAATACTTGATATCAAGAGCCCTGCTCCTGGAGTCCACTGGCTTTAACTTTCTCAAGGGGCCATTCCTGGCCAATCCTTTCTGCAGAGCTGGATATAAAATAGTAAACAAAACCAGCACGATCCTTGCCTTCAAAGACCTTGCAATCTAGTGGGAGATGGACATGAAGCAAGTACTAAATAATGCATCGTTACAAACCGTGATAAGCACTATGAAGGAAAAGAACCTAGTACCCTGAGAGACAGTTACAGGGAGAACATAGAGTAGGTTGTGGTGTGGGGACACGAGGAATTGGCTCTTTGAGAAACTGAGACCTGAAAAGTTGGCAGAAGTTGACTGTGTAAAAACTGAAGAGCAGCGTGTATGAAAGCCTGAGTCAGAAAGAGCTTGGTTCTTTGCAGGAAACCTGTGGGTCTGGAGGATACTTCCAAAGAGCTGGTGGTGAGAAGCGAGAGCTAGACCGGAGCCAGATCATGCAGACGCCTTGAAAGCCTTGACATTAAAGGACTTCAATCAAAAAGCAATATGATCTAATTGGCTGCTATGAGGAAAATAAATGGGAGGAAAACAAGAATGGAAACAGAGACCGGTTAGAAGAAAGAGTCGTGGTAGATTAAGTTCTTCGTGCTTATCTCTCACACACAAAGTAAGCACAAGTTCTGACCTTTCGCCTGCTTTCCTGTTCTGGCAAGAAAAAAAAATGTGGGTGCTATTTATTTTCCTCTTGACATACAAACTATTAAACCTTACCGAACTCACATTTCTTCTCCTGTGAGCCTGACTATAGATGGGACAGTTACCTATACCCAGCCTGAACGGCATAGCTGCCACTCCAGCAGCTAGGATCCCTGCAACTAAAGTCAGCTGTCATCCATCAGGGGACTAGACCAAATCTCACAGAGACACTGAGGCTCCCTGGCTCTATCTCACCCTGAGTGATACCACTGGGCTAGGTGAAATCATTGCCTTAGATGACAGCCCAACACACAATGACTTTCCCTCTCTATTGATCTGTAATGAAGGGAAGATAAAAGGCCATCATATGCGATATATTATATAAAAGTAAGTTCTCCCTAACTAACACACAATGAAATTAAATTCTATCCATTATTCTCATTTCTATACAATAAATTTTTTTCATCTTTCCTTATTTGAGGCATATTGTTATAATGTAATTTGATGAATTGCTTAAACCTAAAATTTATTGCTTAATGTTCTTTGTTCTCCTATGGTCTAAAACTTATTTCTTAAGCATTTGTAATTATAATCTTGCCTCTTAGATAACTTAATAAAACCTGATCATCACTTAATCTGGCCGGCTTTCTGGCGGCGAGCTTGGTTCATCAGCCTGGGTTTAATATGACACAGTACTTGATCTGACGCTTACTTCATCCCCAGGATGTTGTTTGAGAATTTGAGAGGCGCAATCACAATGGAAGTACTAAGAGGATGTATGTGGCCACAAACCATGCAGAGGTTGTGAGACAAATAAATTTACCTCTGCCACCAAGAATATTTTCTTTCATTCTTTTTTGTTTTATTTTGTTTTCCTTCCAAGAGCTTGTCCTTAAAGAACTAAAGGCTCTGGAAAATTTTTATTCTTACTTATCCAGTTCAGATAATCTCATTTATTTCTTTTTCTTCTTTCTTAACATAAATGTTATCCTTTTATAGCTTAGTCTTCGAAAGCTGAGTAATTACTTTTTATTTCTTTACCCCGGTCTTAAAGACCAAAGGTGGTTTACTTGGAGAGGAGATTTTACATACAGATTATTTCCTCCTTCCTAACACAAGTTGTCTCATTTTATTTCTTTTTCTAAGTTCATCTTAAAAATCTTGGGGGAGGGGGATGGTAGATGAGGGTAAAGGGGATCAAATATATGGTGATGGAAGGAGAACTGACTCTGATTGGTGAACACACAATATGATTTATAGATGATGTAATACAGAATTGTACACCTGAAATCTATGTAACTTTACTAACAATTGTCACCCCAATAAACTTTAATTTAAAAAAAATCTTGAGATTATGCTAAGCGAGATAAGTCAGACAGGAAAAGTCGAAACCATAGGATTTCACTGATACGTGGGATATAAAACTGAAAACAACAAAGGAACAAGACAACAAATAAAGAAACAGAAACTCATAGATACAGACAATAATTTAGTGGTTACCAGAGAGTAAGGGGGTGAGGGGGGGTAAAAGAGGGTAAAAGGGATCAAACATATGGTGATGGCAGGAGAACAGACTATGGGTGGTGAACACACAACATGATATATAGATGATGTATTATAGAATTGTACACCGGAAACCTAGGTAACTTTACTAACCATTGTAACCCCAATAAACTTTAGCTTTAAAAAAAAAAAAAAAAATCAATGTTTTGTTCACTCCTCTGCTTCCTCAGTCTTAAAAGCCACCTTATTTGAGGTGGTCCTATTCAAGATGTTTTCTAATAGGTTTTTATATTTCCCTCCACCCCTTTTTGGAGGAACACTTATTCCCCAATCCTCAGATTTGCACTAGAGCCCCATGGAAGAAGTGAATGTTGTGATAGATTGAGTTCACAAAGAAGGAGGGCATGCTTACCATAGCTCCTTCCCCTTTGGGACTCATTCAGTCATTCATTTTTTAAATCATTCACTCAACAAATATTTGCGTGACTGCTACTTTCTGAGCCCTATTCTAAATGCTGGGGGTATAAAAATCAAACAAAATAGACCAAAAAAAATCCTTGCCCTTGTGGTGTGTGTATTTGTGGGAGCAATGGAGGTAAGCAGGGGAGAAGGTAGATAAATAAATGTGTCAGATGGTAATAGATGTTATGGAGAAAAATAGAATAGAGAAGGGAAATAAAGTATAGAAGTTGAGGTGGTGAGGGTGGCAGGGTGGCCCATTTAAAATAGAATGATTAGAGAAGGCCTCAGTAAGAGGGTGACAGTGAACAAAGATCTGTGGAGGCAGCATGAATAGCAAGTGAAAAGCCTTTGAGGTAGACACGTGCCTGGCCTGTTTGAGGACCAGCAAGAATGTGGCTGGAAAGGATGGTTCTAGGGAAAGAGTAAGAGATGAGATCAGATACGGCCAGAGCAGAAACAGGTTATATAGACTCTGTAGGCCCCAGTAAAGACTTTGCCTTTAGTCTATGTTAAATAGGAAGCCTCTGAAAGTTTGAGGGCACAGAAGTGTTGATTTGACTCAGATTTTTAAAGATCCCATTGGGTCACTTTGTTGTTCTAATAGATTGTGTGAGTGATTTGGGTGGTGAATAGCTTTTGGCTACTGCAATGGTCCAGGTGAGACATGATGGTGGCTTAGACAAAGATGGTGACAGTGGAGGTGGGAAGAAGTGATGGGATTCTTAATTTATTTTGAAGGTAGAGGACACAGGATTTGCTGATAATTGAATGTGAGGTTTGAGCGAGACAGGAATCAAGGAGATTCTGAGGCTTTTGGCCCAAGCAATTGGAAAACTAGAGAATCGGGGCAGGGTTTGGTTTAGGATGTGCTAAATTGGACATCCAATTGGATATGCCAGTGGAAATGGTGATTAGGCAGTTGGATATAAGAATCTGGAGTTCAGGGAGAAATCCCAAGTGGAGATATAAATTTGGGGGTCATTAGCATATAGCCCATATTTGAATGAAATCACCTAAAGAGTGACTGTGATAGAAGAGAGAGAGGAAGGCAAGGGGAGGGGATAGTGAATGCTGCAACATTTTAACACTCGCATGTCAACACTCACAGCTCATGGAGAAGAGGAAGAACCAGCAGAGGAAACCCGCAGGAGTAGCCAGTGCGATTGAAGGGTAACCAGGAGAATCTGGTGTCCTGGAAGCCAAGGAAAAAGGGTGTTTGGGGGTGGGAGTGTAATCAATTGTTTCAAATGCTGCAGAGAGATCAAGGAAGACAAGACTAGGAGTGATCTACCTACCTTCATAGCATGCATTTTGGCTTACTCTCTGCCATGACTTAAGGGGCCCCAGTTGTCTGCCATGCCATACTTGGTAAGTCTCTAATTCAAAGGAAGGATTAGAAACTTCTTTTGGCCATAGATCTAAGCCATGTCACGCAGTCTAGCTTTCTTTCAATAGTGAAACTGGTATTTTTATCTCCATCTGCCCATCTCCTCAACCTATTCTCAATTTAGTCAGAGCTATTCAGGGAAGATGGGTCTTAATTTATCGGCCCCTTAACCTTCAACAACCATAAATATTCTTTTTGTGCATCTCTGCTTGATAGTGGTGAAGTTCTGTTCTCTTAGATGGTAGGTTTTCCCAATGATATTGTTTTCTCTTCTATTTGCCCTTAGAGAGATTCTCCCCCAAGCTACTTTCTTCTTCTCTAATCCATCTCCTAACACCTGACATGGAGCCAAAGACCTTATTCCAGCTATGTAGTGATTCTTTCTTCTTATTGGAAGCAGATGGGATTAACAGACCATGCTTAATTGTTGTTCTTAAACAAGATTCATAAACCTCTTCACAGAAGCCAGGCTATATATCTAACACAAGGGAGAAGAAGGTGGATTTTTTACAACTTCAGTATTTAAAAGCCCCTCTTTATGGAGAAACTGTGCTTGTATGTTTTCATGGTTCTAAGAGGACAGGAATAAACTTACCCCTTGGTGACTCAAGTGAAGTAGATATGATGGGATATTTCCATGAGCCCATAGTATTTGCTCTGAGCAAAGTAACAGGTGAAGTGAAAAACAATCTTACTCCTTGGAAAAGTCACCAGATCATGCCTGCAAACATTCAGTTGCCCTCTCTCATCCATGTCCTGACAAAGACACACTGAGTCTGGTGGACGACCACTGGGAGCTTTAAGGAAGACACCCTTAGACAGAGGAAGAGAGTCGTGAAAATCATAAAGGTGATGGGAAATCCTCTGATGCCCTCGGGCTCTTGGTGTCTGAAATCTTGAGGTCAAAAGCATCAAGGAACAGTCTAGCTCAGAAAGGACACTTGCCATAATTTTGGAAGATGCTAAAAATAAAACCAAAGAGGATTTCTTAGATGATATTGCATGGGGCAATCTTCCATGAAATTAGACATATTTATTCTTTATTTTCTCTTTTACCTGGTAGTTAAAGACCTCGAGTATTTTGTTGTTGTTTGCCTTGTCAATAGCTTTAAAGAATATTAAGTAGGATTCTTAGAGAAATTGACATGATGCTGTTTTTCTTATTACCATCACAAATACTTTATGTTCATTCTACTGCTCCCTCTTGCCTCCAGGAGTAAAATTTTGTTCTTTTTTTCAGGAGATTCTCATCCCCTGAAAAACATTTATTTATTTATTTATTTTATTAAATTTATTGGGGTGACAATTGTTAGTAAAATTACATAGATTTCAGGTGTACAATTCTGTATTACATCATCTATAAATCCCATTGTGTGTTCACCACCCAGAGTCAGTTCTCCTTCCATCACCATATATTTGGTCCCCCTTACCCTCATCTCCCACCCCCCACACCCCACACCCCTTACCCTCTGGTAACCACTAAACTATTGTCTGTGTCTATGAGTTTCTGTTTCTCATTTGTTTGTCTTGTTCTTTTGTTGTTTTTGGTTTATATACCACATATCAGTGAAATCACATGGTTCTCTGCTTTTTCTGTCTGATTTATTTCGCTCAGCATTATACTCTCAAGATCCATCCATGTTGTCACAAATGGTCCTATGTCATCTTTTCTTACCGCCGAATAGTATTCCATTGTGTATATATACCACAACTTCTTTATCCATTTATCTATTGAAGGACATTTTGGTTGTTTCCATGTCTTGGCCACCGTAAACAAAGCTGCAATGAACATTGGAGCACACGTGTCTTTATCTCTAAATGGAAAAACATTTATTTTTATGTTTCTTTGTCTACCTTGGCCTTAAAGTAATGAAACTCTGTTGTCTTATTCCAGAGATTTTCGTTTACATAAATTACTTTTTTCTTCATTAATAGCCTCTACGACAAACGTATTTTTGGTAGAGGACATTTCACATAATGTTAAATTGTTCTTTGAGACTACAGATTTTTTTTCTCAGCCTTAAATACTTACGATTGAGAGTTCTTCAATTGAGAAAAGTCTGTGTGCACCTTTTCTCTTTCACCTTGAAACTAGGACTTGAAATATTAGACACTGAAGAACTTCATTACCCTTTGGCTTTACATTATATAATTCTTTCTAAGTAGAATAACAATTTAATTTTCAAGCTCTTTTCCATTACATCATTATTCAAATTTTACAATATTAATCTCATTGATGATGTATCATCTCTTCCAGTTCCTGATACATAGTAAACTACATATTCTTAAGTTTTAATTTAAATAAGAAATTAAGGAGAAAATTAGGCAAAAATTTAGCCCAAAATTGAATAATAAACAAACAAAAAAACTTCTTTAATCACAATCACATTCAACGTATTTCCTCAGACATTCATCACCTATCAACTTTAATTTTATGCCTTCTAAGTAAATCCAGAATGACAATTTCAGACTAAAAGGCAGTATAGCCTTCAAACTAGGGCAAAAGGGGTTACTGTTCTGGACACACCAGACTTTGAAGTGTCTTCCTTGAAATGTTCAAAGTCCCCTCCAGTGCCTGGGATCAAGTAGGATTCAGTGCCATTCAGGTGGAGCATGACCCTGCCAGCTCCTGTTTCTCTTCTTAGGGGAGCCCTCGAACCCTGCCCCCACCCAGATGCCCATGAATTTTGTAATACATTTTAAATCCAACGGTTTATACTTATGAGTCCTGTTAGGAATACTTCCCCAGCCCCCCTCCACCTGCCAATAGCCTCCCCAGCACACAAAGCCACCCTACCCCATTCACACCCTCCTGTCCAATGTCAGTCCGGCTGAAGGGGATTTGAGTGTGTGTGGTTGTTTCTTTTAATAACACTAGATCACAAAATTGGAAGGGATCTCAGAGGTCAGCAAATCTAATCCCCACTGTCTTGGTGTAGAATTAACCCCTGGTCATTCTCAGAATGTAAAAGAATTCATGAGATTCTACAAGAGTAAGAAAAGATTTATTGAAAGTTGAGAGAGAAAGAGTTGTGGCAAAGGGAATTTTGACAGGGCAGAGCAGAATAGGGACAGCTGTGCTGGTAAGAAGAAGTGCTGGGGTTTTATATTTTTCCATGCAGGATGTAGCTTGCCTGTCAGCTTGCAGGGGGGCTGCCATTACAATCATCTTCTCCTGAGAACTGTCCTGTTCCCAACTATGATGTATATCAGCTTGCAGGGGGTTGCTGTTGTGATTTGGAATTGTTCTGTTCCCATCTATGATGGATGTAAGGTGCTTGTCAGCTTACAGGTGCAGTGCTAGCCAGGGGACTCAGAACCAAGTGGTTAATGTTTAGCTCATTCCTGTTAGCCCACAAGCTCGCTCCTGTTAACTCTTTGCCTGTCCCATCCTGCCAGCTCACAAGCCTGCTCCTATTAACTCTTTACTTGTCTCAT
The DNA here is from genome assembly GCF_057876585.1 of Rhinolophus sinicus. Lineage (NCBI taxonomy): Eukaryota > Metazoa > Chordata > Mammalia > Chiroptera > Rhinolophidae > Rhinolophus > Rhinolophus sinicus. Next base: position 29,684,350 of record NC_142501.1, on the reverse strand, counting down.
CATCCACTGAGTAGGAATTGCTTCTGTAATCCTCCATCATTTCATCTCTGCTTGGACATTATCAGCTGCTGACAGCTCGTAGCATGCAGCAGAGATCCACTGTTGGATAAGTTTGTGACTGTTACCCACCACACCCAGCAACACTAACTCTCCCTTCTGAGGTCATAGGGAACAAGGCCTAATCCCTCTTCCACATAGCAATCCTTAAAATGCCTGAAATATTGAGGCAGGGTTCTTCAGAAATTTTGCTTCAAGTTATTTCCTCCTTTCTATCAAAAATATTTGTCTTTTCCCTTTCCTTTGCCTTCAGTACATGAAGTTTTGTCTCCCAATGCAAGAGGTTTTCTTTGACATTAATTTCTCCTTGAGCAACGAAGCCTCACTTTCTTTAGAGAGAAGGCTTTATAAGAAATCTCTCATTTCTCTTTCTATGTTAACCTTAAAGACCTGAGGTTTTGATCTCATTTCTAAAAATGAAGTTCCTTTCTTGTTTACTAGGCCAACCTTAATGAGAGAAAGCACCTTAGAGGAAGGATTTTTGCATAAAGTTTTTCTGTCTATCCCATATAATCTCTTACAAATTCTTTCTATAATGTTACTTTTTATCCTGCACGTTTGTTCCCTTATCTGAGAAATTGTTGAATACATTTTTCTCCACTCCCCAGTCTTAAAGATGAGGGATAGAAGAGTCTATTTGCTTCTGTTACAAATGTATTGCTTTTTATACCTTAGCCTTATAGATCTGTGGATTTGTTCTCTTTTAGTGAACAGGCAAAAAGCACAAGCTGGCTACTTAGACAATAGACACAACGGGGTCCAGTGACCAGGTATTACTTATTATTATTTTCATATTGTTTTAATTTTAAAAGAATAAAAGAGGATATGATTCATTTCAAGTTTATCTTTTTGTGTGTCATTTGAATGAAATAAAAATGTAATTTATTAACATATGTACGAAATGAATTTCAGCTACTTCAAATAATGACATAGATCTAAATGTACTAATATGGGAACATGCCCATCATAAGTTTCAGAAATATATATGTATAAAGTAATTCTGTGTGTGTGTGTGTGTGTGTGTGTGTGTGTGTGTGTGCATATGGAAAAATGTTTATTGTACATAAAAAGGTGCAATGGACTAAATGTTCGTGCCCTCCCCAAAAAAATTCACATGTTGAAACCTAATCCCCAATGTGATGGTATTTGGAGGTGAAGTCTTTGGGACGTGATTAGATCATGAGAGTAGAACCTTCATGAATGGGATTAGTGCCCTTATAAAAGATACCACAGAGAGTTCACTCACCCATTTTCCGTGTGAGGATACAAGAAGTAGGTGGCCATCTGTGAACCAGGAAGCAGGTTCTTACCAGATACCCAATCTGCTGGAAACTTGATCTTGGACTTCTCAGCCTCCAGAACTGTAAGAAATAAATTTCTGTTGTTGATAAGCCACCCAGTCTATGATATTTTTTGTTATAGCAGCCTCAAAAGACTAAGACAGGCAAGATAAATACAAAATTGTCAAGAGTGGTTATCTCTGGGAGGTGTGTTGTTTTGCATCCATGAAGGGAAAGTACTATTATAGGAAAACTCTCACTTTTGACCCTATATTCACTTGTATTAGTGCATAAAAAGCATATATTTCTTGTAAAAAATTTTAAAGTTGCCACAGAAATAAAAAAGAGGAAATATACTAAGGACCTAGAATCAATCAAGAGAAACTATATAAAATATAGATATTAATTTCCATTAAAATACTTTTCTAATATCTATTTACATTTTGTTTACCTCAAATTATATCATCTAGTTTAATTTTATAACCTGCTCTTCTTGTTTATTTTAGTGGTGATTATATTTAACATTAATTATAACTTCCTTATGAAATAATGTGATGAACTTTGATATCCTTCCCCTTGCATACTGTAGACTAGGGAAATATCTCTTAAGGAGACATTACGCATGTTTACCCACGGTAGAATTTCAGAGTATTTATATTATAACATTTCTTCACATAGAATACTTTATTTTTCCTGGCAGTAGTCAATTTTCAATTTTCTCACCCAGTATGTAGTTCCCAGCTTTGTTGAATCCCTGTTTTCCTCAACTTGAATCTAATCAGCTTCAATCTCTTAGGGATGTTTTCATAGGCTATTTGAAAGAGATGATAAACCAGTCTCCCCCGTGTTTTTTCTCTTAAAAAAATAAATAATCCTTTCCCTTGTTTAATTATACAAATCAAATAGAATTTCTGGTTCCTGCAAAGATGGAAACCTGGCACACTTTGCTGGCTCCCTTCCCCAGAATGAGACAAGGAAAAGTTTAAAGCGAACGGGAATTCCAGGAACAAATGACATGGACAGGAGACACCTCTGGGGAGATGGAAGTAGTGCACCTGAGGTGGTGGGGGCAGATAGGTCGTCTGTAGCCTGAGGCAGAACCCTCCTAGAGAAATAGGCTAGTGTAAACAAGTTTACATTTCCTCTTGTCTCTTCCCCACTCTGCTTTGAGGCAATGATTGCCTTTGTGTTCACCAGGAAAATCAGTGAAATGGGGGTTCAGGACAAAGAATCAGGCAACCAAAATCTCAGCTATAATTAGGAGTTCATGAAAACGGGAGAACTAACTGGACTGAAGCATGTATTCCTCCATTCTTTCACTGTACTCCCTGACTATTAACTTTCAAATTATATGTCTAGCCTGGATCTTGCCCTTTAACTCCAGACACTTATAGACAAAACTGTCTACTCATAACTTTCCCTGATGTCTAATAGGCATCACAAACAAAGTGTGTCTTCAACCAAACTCCTGACGTTCCCCCCAAATCCTATTCCTTTTGCAGTTTTCCTCATTACAGTAAGTGACAATTCTGTCTTTCTAGTTACTGATTCCTAATCTATTGGTATTGTCTTCAATTTATAAATTCACACAATGGAGAATTACGCAGCTGTAGAAAGAAATAAGATTTCTATTATCACTACAGAGTGAATTCCATGATGTATGGTTAGGTGAAAAAAGCAAGATACAGGATAAAATGTATAGTATTCTACCTTTTACCTAAAAATGGAGAAAATATGAAAAAATGTGCGTGTTTTCAAAAATGGAAGTATAAGGTAAAATGTAATGGAAAAATGGTTACTTTACGAGGAAGGAAGAAGTATGTTAGAGAGAATGGAGTTAGAAGCTAAACTTCTCTGAATATACTTTGATAGCTTTTAATTCAGAAACCAGGTAAACAGTTTACATAATTATAAAGCAAAATTAAATCAAGATAGGAAAATGTCAATCCCTGAAAACTGAAAACAAAATATCAAGTAGATCAATTTAATGGCTTAACTATATAGAGAAGAATTCATTCAATAATTTCAAAATACAGCAACTTTACTGTACCCTCCTAGTAGGATATATTCTAAAGGGAAAAAAACAGAATTACAAACAATCTTAAATTGTATTCAGGGGTCATGTTGCTACTAAAAATGGTATGAAACTATTATACAGATGTATATAATAGTATATAAGAGAATAAAGCAAATAAGTAATTTGTTAATGATGTTTGAAACTATCATATCCACATGTAGAATAAACTAAAGCAAATTAAGAAATTATGTTAATAAGAGTAAAAAGATACAAATAAAAAATCAAAGAAGTTAGATAAAGAAAACTGTACTATTTTATTTGAATCGGAAATATGGGTATTAACTTATGAGGTATTTTTCTTTTACATAGAAGAATACGTATTTATAGCTCTGTCCAGGAAAAAGGCCTAGAAGCAATGACCAACTCAATGAGGACCCCTAGTGCCAAGACTGTAATCTCTAAACACCATTTCTCACGAAAAGGAACACAGACTCCTTGGGAAAATGGATGATTTCTGTGTGGAGCAGGAATGAGCCTGGAACACCTAGTCATACTAGAAAACAAGGAAGCTACTGAAGTTCACTGGGGTCATGTCAAAAGGTCACAGAAACCAATGTGAAGAAGTTCCTCATGGTCAAAACTGAAACAATTTGAAGGGGCTCCCAATAGCCAAAGACAGAATGTTATCGACAAGAATAATGATTGCAATAAACTGAAACATATAAAATATGGTAAAAGCCATACGTTTATAATAATACTTTTTTAAAAATCTCATTGATCACCTTTAGAGGATACAAAAGGACCAGATAATTTATCTGAAAACTGGAAATTCAAGAAAGTTAATACCTCATGGGGCAATCCTCATACAAGAAGTGAGTGACAAATAATTCTCTTCTTCCCTTTCAAGCAGACAATTCTTACACGCACTCCACATGACTTCCCAGAGCGACCAGAGAAGGATTAACCTCTAGTTCCCCACAGTGGGATCAACTCAATGAGGTGCTGTAAGGGTATCTTTTCCTCCTTTCCTGATTCTTCCTTCTTCTGTTCCTTTGTGGATCATTTTCCAAAATAACAACCATCACACGAGTCCTTGTCTCAGACTCTGCATTTTTGAAGAACCTAAGCTAAAACAGTTGGTAATAGAAGTAGCTCTTAAAAGCAGACCCTCAGAATGAGATTCTGGAACTGGGTCACTTACAAGTCAGATATTGGTAAGGACACCATTACTGGTCACAAGTAAGAGAGATCATTATAAAGACTATAGAGTTGGCTGGCTTTTGTTCATGGCGTTAGAAGCTTTGAAGAAAAAAATAAAAACAGGTGCTCAGATTAACAACTCAAGACATCCTGTGAAATTGTCAGACATCTCAAGACATCCTGTGAAAGTGAGAAAGCCTCCATGACAGTGTTTAAAGAGGTTCTTATCCTTTGTAGCCACAGGGGGCAGACTCTGCTGAAAATCAAGTCCAGAATTTAATTGCTTGGCTAGCAGAGCTCAAAGAACAGGGCTCATGTCACGGTCAGGGACCTGATGTGATGACAATAAGAATCAAAGACTAAGTTGAGGATATCTGGGTGCATGCGCCTAACAACCTTAAGCCCTGATACCTCTTAATCCTCCAGGTTAGAAAGGGTAGTTGCATCCCACTTGCTAAAGGAGAATAGCCTCCGTTCAACTGGAGACACCCAACCGAATTCACCTGAGGTAGATGCTTCACAAAATGGTGCGTGTCCTCCTCAAGATCTGGCTCCATCTTCTCTAACTGCCTTCAAACCAATGACTGGGAACAAGTCACAACATAACCCAGGTGGGGAACTCCTCCTCTGGAAACATATTGTATATATACCCAGTGAATTTGAATACCTGGCCAACATGTATCAGCAGGAACTGGGGCGTGTGTGGGAGTGGAGCTTAAGGATGTTAGACAGGGAGGGAAGAACATAAGGCAGGATGAGAAACAATTATTGATATGGAGCTTACTGTCCTGACAAGGACACCTGAAGTCAATCCTCAAATACTGTTGGGATGACGCCTTGAAGCTTGGACACAGTGTTGGTCTGCCATGAGATAGAAATACTGGTACTACCTTTGACAGAGTGTTGAGGAAGGTGTTAGTAGGCTCAGGAAAGGATAAATGTTAGAATGAACAGTATATAAATCAGAGAACCTGCTCTAACTACGCACCTCAGGAAGGTTCAGAAGGCATTCCCATCACAAAAGCAATAAAAGATAACACAGGTGATGGGGCACCAGCATCTTTGGGAAGTTCAGAGGTAACTGCCTTCTATACATCATACTTGATTGCAGGACACACTGTTGTCGAATTGGCCTCTCTATCATCAATTGGGGTGATAGGATTCCAGAATAGCAGAAGCCAGATAGCGGCACATAATCTTAAGAGTCGAGGTAAATATAATTATTGTAATACAGACCAAGGCTGAGCGATAATCAAGGTCCCTTGACCTACCAGGATCTGTGGCAGAGACTAATAGACAATGGTATTACTGGGAGAAATGTAGATGGGCAACAGATTAGAAAACTCCTTGGTTTATATAACCAAACAAAAATTGAAAGTTGGTGAGCAAAAGGCTGATATCAGTCACCAGAATAGGTACTTGCAATCTCACTCTCTAGATCTAGGAAAGTTCTGATACTTAGAGTCTACTGATTGAAGAGGACGCCTAGTCCCCTTGATAAAGGACCCTGCAATGCCACTGCAAACACATACAATAAACACTTCCCCAAAGGGACCTGCGGCCATTTTCCAGGTAAATATTAGGGAAGGGGAAATACCCAGACCTTTTGAGGGCTATTAAATATACAGTCTGGGTTAATACTGATACCAGGGGACCTGAAATGCCTTCAGAGTCCCCAAGTTAGAGTGGAAGCTTATGAAAGACAGGAGATAAGTGGAGTCCTAGCCCCATTCCATCTCAAAGTGGGTACAAAGGGTACACGACCCTACCAGTAGCTGTCAGGTCCCTAAGTGCATCCTTAGGAAGGTTATATTTAAAAACAGGGAAAGACTTCAGATTTATTTCTTGAACTGTGGAGTTAGAGTTATTGTGGTAGAAGTGAAAGTCTCCAAAGTCACCTGCCTCCTCTTCCAGCCATGATACTATGTCAAAAACAATATCACATATTGGGAAGAATTACAAAAGTTGGTATCACTTTCAAAGAATTGAAGGAGTCAGGGTGTCATGTGGGTGGCCTGCGGAGTCTCTTGTCCCGCTCCCCACATAAGAACGCAGGACATGGTGAGGCCAAAAAGGAACACCCACAGAGCCAGAGATAGGGGAGTCATACCAGTATATTCTCGCTGTCGGCTGGGTTGGAGACACAGGAAGCAGGATCCACATGACCTGCAACCTGCCCTCTGCTTCTCTCTCTCTGCCAACCAACCAACCTCACTTGCTAACTGCAATCCGCTCTTGCTAGCTCAGCCAGCATCTTCTTGCTAGCCCCATTTTCTGCTAGTGTAGCCACAGCAGTTATATTAGTGGCCAATGGCTCATTGGTTACAGCTGACGGCCAACTAGCCATAGCTGATGGCAATCCAATCACAGTTGATGGCCATTTACTACCTGAGCCAGCACCTTTCCACATGAGGCCGAGAGCCTGGAAACTGCACTCCTGGCTCTGTCCCCACAACATGTCTGGTACTTAGGCTGGGACAACTCAAAGGCTAAGCTCAAAGGGGATTTACCAACCCAGGTTTTTTTTTATGTAGACTCTCATGTGGCTTGGGCTTTCTCACAGCATAGCAGCCTCAAGTAGTCAGCCTTCTTACATCATAGCTCAGGGCTCCAAGGGCAAGCAAACAAGACAGAAGCTTCATGGCCTCTCTAACTTATCTCAGAAGTCAAACAGTGTCATTTCTGTCACATTCTATTATAACTGAGTTACTATAAGTCAGTGACAAAAGCCAGTCCAGATTCAACGGAAAGGGAAATTAGACTCCACCTCTCAGTGGAAAGAATGTCAAAGAATCTGTAGTCATCTTTAAAACTGAAACACTGGAGGAGCTTTCAGAATGAAGATTTCAATTTTTGAATTAAATACAGTGGTATAAAAGCAAAATGTATCCATTGTCTCTTAGAAAATTACCCCAAAACAGCAAGGAGAAAGAGAAACACAAATATAATATTCAATAAAATTAAAAAATAGTTGAAACCCAGGACCTTAAAGTAGACAAAAGAATGCCAAAAGCAAAGGGGATTAAGCAGGATTCAGGAAAATTCAGAGAAGGAGAGATCACCCAAGGATATACTTGTAGGTCTCAGAAAGAGTTGGCAAAGGCATTTCACCAAGGTTAAGGGCATACACGGAAGTGTAAAATCAAAATAATTTGTTTGCAACAGTGGGGAATAGGATGCACAAATTGATTCCAAAAAATACAGAAGGTGGGCTTAAAGAAGAATCCCTTGGACTAGGCATATTCACCCCTCCCCCATCCTCCTCCTCCTTTTCTTCTTCGTCATCATCGCCATCATCATCATCATCAGTCCTTAAAGAGGTAGGGAAAGAGACAATTTACTTTTTGAGCTGATTTTATCTGGTTGAAGAAGAGTGGGGAAAGACTAATAAATTCCTACATAAATCTCAGAATTGTTCTTTAAAATGTCCCTAACTTGAAACATGTACTTGCCGCTTCCTCACATTGATCTTCCATGAACAGCTGACCCAGTAAACACACAAGTCATTCAAAATTGAGTAATCGAAATGGAACCAGCATAGGAGCCATAGAGAGACACAACAAGGAAAAATGTGAAGGAAAGGAACAGAAAAATGGGGAACCAAAAAAACACTCAACAGAAAAATATTTCTATATAGATCAGGTGAAAATTTAAACCATTTTGTCATGAATTATAAAAAGCTAATGACGCAATGATCACTATCGAACAAAAATAAAAAGGAGAGATATAACAGCTCAAGAAAGCTCAGAGAGAAGTGGAAATAAAAATAAAAGTTTCACAGACATGAGGGGGTGAAGGGAAGAGTAGACTCTGCTGAGAGTACAGTAAAGGAAACAGAAGACAGGAATGTTCCCCAAAAAAGATGTTGAAATCCTAATCCCTAGTAACTGTGAATGTGTTCTTGTTTGGAAATGGGGTTTTTCCAGCTGATCAAGTTAAGATGAAACGATTAGTGTGGACCATAATCCAATATGACTGGCTCTGTATAAAAAGGGGAAATTTGGACCCAGAGACAGACATATACCAAAGGAAGATGATATGAAGACACAGGGAGAATGCCATCTACCTGCCAAGGAATACTGAGACCACCAGAAACTGGAAGAGAGACCTGTAATAGATCTGTCCCTCCCAACCCTCAGAAAGAACCAAGTGGACCAACACCTTGACCTTGAATTTGTAGCCTCCAGAACTATTGACAATAAGTTTCTGTTGTTTAAGCCACCCAGTTTGCAGTACTTTGTTACAGCAGCTTGAGCACACTGATTCAAGGAGAGAGGTGGAAGAACAAATATGATAACTTTATTTATTATTGGTCACTATAGGGAATTAATCAGCATTACCTCAAGAACTACAGATGAAATAGAGTGCTATAAATAACAGAGTTATAAAGGAAACCACTTGTACAAAAACACAAGTACTTTAGTGTTAACAGAAGAAATACACAAAAATCAAAGATGTAACTGCAAAAACAGAAAATACAACTTAAATTTTTATGACAAAAACAAGACCAGTTTTGTAATTAATGTGAAACAACTAAATTCACCTTTTAAAAGAAATGGTTTTCAGATTAGATCACAGAGTAAAACTGCTATGTATAAGGGTATACCTAAAAATTTTCTACTGTCTATTGCTTTGTCCATTTCAAAATGAATCTTGAGTTGCTAGGTAGCAATCAAGTCAAGAGGAGTATGATACCCTTGAAATAACCCTGGCCCTGGCCCTTTGAATACACAACCTCGTATGTCACAAATCAATTCGGAAACTTCTCTGGTATTGATCATACACTTATGGATGGATCATTGCATATGAAGAGTGTGATTTCAGATATAGAGTACACTAAAGAACAGACAGGCAGAGGTCGGACTCTTTGTCCATAGTTCAAATATGTGTACCCCCAAATCAGAAAAGTTAAAAATAAAAAGATGGCAAAAGCATCAGAAAAATCCAACTGAAGAGAAAGCTGGGGCTATGATCTTAATATCAAAGTTGAGTTCAAAGCAAAAAATATCAACAATATTTTTAAAAGCACTTTATAATGATAAAGGATGTAATTCATAGTAAAGATATAACAATTATGAGTGTCTATGCACCAAATCACATTGCACCAACAGTCATAAAACAAACTGGTAGGTGACGCAGGAAGAAGGAGGCAGAAGCACAATAGTAGTGGGAAACTAACCTCTTTCCACCCATGAAACAGCAAGTAGATTATTTTTCCTTCCACACTTTTACTTTGCAAACTCCCCAGAGTTGCTGAATTACTACAATCTAAAGAGAATACCTGAACTATACATGAAATGGGATAGTGTTACTTGAAGGTAGACTTAGATTAGTTAAAAATATATATTATAAACTCTAGGGAAATCATTAGAAATATTTTAAAAAAGTATAATTGATAAACTAAGAGACTAGATAAAATGCCACAATATAAAATGCTCAATTAAAACCAGAGAAGGCATAAAAAGAATCATGTGGTAACAAATAGAAAATATTTATAAACAGTTGATATTCATCCAACTATATCAATAACTATATCAATAAATACACCAATTAAAAGGCAGACTGTTAGGATAAGTCTATACTGGAAAAGCACAAAGATCTAAAAACAATAACCTAAGTTTCCACCACAGGAAACTAGAACAAAAAAGAAAGACAATTTATTACTAAAGCAAAGAGAACAAAAGAAATAATAAAATTAGAACAGAAATCAATGAAGTTAGACACAGGGAAAGCAGTAGGCAGAACCCAAAATTTTTCTTTAAATATATTTGCACATATGGGAAACAATATATGCAGGAGGTTATTCATTACAGCGTTGTTCTTATTACCAAAAGATTGAAAACAATGCTAATGTCCATTGATTGGCTACTAGGTAAATAAGTTATGGCACATCATACATGGGACTCTATACAGCTGCAGAAAAAATGAAGATGTCCCTCGTGTAGCAATATGGAATGATTTCTAAGATATGTTGGCACATAAAAATAATGTGTAGAAACCATGAGTATAGTATGCTCCCATTTGTGTAATAACAGAGTGGGAGAAGAATATATGCATATACTTACTTGCTATGCACAAAAAAATCTCTGGGAAAATACATCTGGGAATATAACAATACATGCTTCTGAGAAATAGAAGTGAGTGTTAGAAGGAAACGCTTCACTACACATCCTTCTGTACATTTTGAATATTTGAAATATGTTTTTCACTCTAAAAAATATATGACATTTTTAAAAGTTAAATTTCGCTATTGCTCCCTCCTAGAGATCTTGATTTGGGACCAAGGATTCTGCATGATTAACAGGTTCTCTGTGATACAGGAGATGGGTCCACATCACAGGTCCACATCTCAGTGTTAGAAGAGAAGTAGCACAGAAAATGAGGATGAAGACATCCAGGTGGTGATCCCAATAGAATGGGAAAATTATAACATTGCTCTAAATAAGATAAGATGGAAGGGGAATGTCCCCAAATAAAGGACAATCCATCCATGTAGATGTAATTGGGAATTAGATCCTTCTACCATTCTGCTATTTTAATATAGACTATGTCATCAAAAAAAAAAAAAAAAAAAAAAAAAAAAAAAAAAAAAAAGCTGATGTTACAATCCAGTTATGGACATAGTAAAGTTCCTGTCTTTTGATTCCTCTTTTTCTCCAGAATTGCTGATTATGATCAACCTCTAATTTTCAGATAAGCATATTTTACATATTTTCCTTCTCCCCTCTAAAAAAAATGTATTTGGTGGAGGAATGGAACACTAGACACTAATACACACACACACACACACACACACACACACACACACACACCTCGCCAGTAACCCTGATCATGTTGTCAACTTCCCTAGAGTCCTGCCCCCCCACCCATCCCACCTTCATTCATTCAACAAATATTTATTGAGAGCTTATGTTTCTGGCACTATTCTAGGTGCTGGGGACAGATTCCTGATCAAGGTCCCTCCCCTCATGTGCTCATTCTAGAGAAAAGAGGTAGACAAAAGAAAAAGAAAAAAAGCATAGAAATAAATTAAACATTTTCAGATAATGATAAGTGCTCTGGGGGAGAGGAAACACATTCGATTGGGTAGTCAAAGAAAGTCTCGCTGAAGAGGTGACCTCAGACCTGAATGATGAGGAGGAGCCAAGCAAGCGAATTTCTGGGGGGAAGAACATTCCAAGCAGAGGAATAGTGAGTGCAAAGGCCCTGATCTAGAACATGCTTGCATTCTTGAGGAATGCAAAGACCAGTATGGCTGGAGCATAGCAAACTAGGAGGAAGACACTCAGATATTAGGTGAAATAAGCACCGTGTGTGTGTGTGTGTGTGTGTGTGTGTGTGTGTGTGTGTGTGTGTGTGTGTTCTACCATTTAGCTCTACACCATCATTTGATAGTAGGTCGCATGTATCAAGTCCTCTAACCCTCTTAATACGTTAGTGCATATTTTCTAAGGTTCTTACAGAACCACAATACAGTTGTCAATTTTGGCAACTTTAACATTGATACACTACATGCATCTAATCTACAGTCTGTATTCCAATTTTAAAAATTATTTCCCTAATGTTCTTTATACCATTTTTTCCTAGCACAGGGTCCAGTTCACAATCACAGACAGCATTTAGTTGTCATGTCTCTTTAGTTTCCTTTCATCTGAATCAATTCCTCAGCCTTTTCTTGTCTTTTAAAACATTGGCTTTTTAAAATAATACAGGCCAGTAATTTCATAGGATTTTCTTCTGTTCGGGTTTTTCTCATGTCTTTATGTTTCGGGTTATACATAGATCTTTGGCTGGAATGCCACATAGGCAACTCTCTGTTCTCAGAGTGTCAATCCAGATGCCCGTCATCCCTGTTGGTGATGTTAATTTTGATCATTTGGGGAAGTTATTGTCCAGTTTCTCCACTGTATCATTACTCTTTTGGAGAGATACTTTGAGAGCATGTAAAAATCTTGCTCCTCATCAAAGGAACTCTTCAAACCTAAACACAGTAATTTATACCTAATAAAATTGACAATAATTCCTGGGTTCAATTCCTGGATTATTTAGAAAAAAATGTTTAACCTTTAGTTTGTTTAAATCAAGATCCAAAGAAGGCCAATACAATGCATTTGCTCAGTGTGTCTCTTGAATCTCTTTCAATCTCTGAGAAGGGATCATAAATTCTTAACAGTTCTTACAAGCATCAAGTTCTATCATTAAGGAGAAAGAAGGTCATTATTCTATTTCTAGCACCTGGCACACAAAACTTGTAAATTTCTGTTGAACTGTTGGCTCCTCACTTTCCTCACATGTACAAACACGGCCTCACTCTGCTGCAGGGAGCCGCTGTGCTCTGGTCTCTCCAGACTCTACAAGTAGAATCCTGCTGCTGGATGAGAAGAACTTGAACATGCCTCCAAAATATTAGCATAGCCAAAGTCCCAGCAAGGCCTGAGCCAGGGCTGCTCAAGACATGGACATATCCAGCCACCAACTCAGGAGGCAAAGGTGTAAAACGGGGGAAATAGGACTGCCTCAACATTATGTTAGGGCTGAGTTATGCAAGAGCCCTCGTGGCTGAGCTATAAGCGCTGGTGTGGAGAGGAGCTTCAATCCTGGCTGACAATGACTGTAAAATGTTTCTATGCCATTACTGGGAATGGCAGAAGCTGAAAACACTCACTGCAATACTGCAAACTTAAATATGGCGTGGGTCGGTGGGGGTGGGGGTGGGGTATGCATGTGTGTGTCGCAACAGAAGCTTGAATTCCCCCTTTGGTGCAGGCTGTTACGTTTGGGGAAACTGCTCAAATGAACCACTTACTTTAATGAATGTGAAGCAGAAACCTTGGTGGGAAATGGCCATGTTTGGGAAGCTGTGGCTCCTAGGAACCAAAGGACTCTGAGCATTGGCAAAATGGGTCATCAGCATGTGAGCTGAGGTTGTGTCTGCAGGTCACCTCCTTTGGCGGGAAAAAAATGTTCATTTTTAGGTATGAAGTTAGACCACGCTGTAGCTAAAAATGAATTTGAGGAAAATATATTTGTCCTGATTTGAGCAACTGCAACCAAGTGATGAGTATCTGAGGCAAAGAAGAGTGACTAAGAGACCTCATCTACACCTCTCTCCTGAGGAAGGGCTACAAAGATAACCGATGGCTGCCACATTTTTAAGGTTCTTCATTCTTCGGGGAGCTTAGGCCAAACACCTTGGAGTTATCCTCAACGCCTCACACCCCATTTCACCAGCAAAATCCTATCAGGTATATCTTCAAGTTCACCCAGAACCCACCCACGTCTCACCATCTCTACAGCCCCCACCCCTGTCTGAGCCACCAACATCTCTTACCTTCATCACCTCAAGGGCCTGCTAACTGGTTCCCTGCTTGTGCCCTTGCCCCTACTGTCTATGATCAACAACACAGCAGCAAGAGAAGTCCTTTGAAACCCTCCAGTGGCTTCCCATCTTGCTCAGAATAAACCTGAAGTGCCTATGATGAACGACCTAAAAGGTCCTGAACGATCTGCCTTGTACCCCATCTGTATTAGTCAGGGTTCTCCTGAGAAACAGAATCACTATAAGATAGAAAGAAAGAAAAAAAAAAAAAGAAAAAAAAAAAAAAAATATATATATATATATATATATATATATATATATATATATATATATTCCACCTTTTTATCTAATTATACATAATTCTACGTTACATATAGAGATTTATTACAAGGGATCAGTTTGCATGACTGTGGAGGCTGAGAAGTCCCTCGATCTGCCATCTGCAAGCTGGAGACCCAGGAGAGCCAGGGGTGTAAGTTCCACTCTGAGTGGAGAAAACCAATGTTCCAGCTCAAAACCAGGCAGAGATCTCGAATTCTCCCTTCCCCTGCCTTTTATTCTATTCAGGCCTCCACCAGACTGGATGAGGCCCCCCCAACATTGGGGAGGGCAATCTGGCTTATCAATCTACTTATTCAAATGGTAATCTCATCCAGAAACATGCTCAGAGACACACCCAGAATAATGTTTAACCAAATTTCTGGGTATCCCGTGGCCCTGTCAAGTTGACACATGACATTAACCATCACACTATCCCAAGTCATTTTTCTTCTTTCTTAGTTTAAGGTTCACTTGTAGAGCACTTACTGTGTGCCAGGCAATGTTCTAAGGGTTTTACGATTATTTGCCCCCATAACAAGCCTATGAGGTAGTTATTCTCATTGCCTTCATTTTATAGATGAGAACCTTGAGGTTCAGAGAGGTGTAAGCAGTGGAACTGGGGCTTGGACCCAGGTAGCCTGTCTCTAGAGCCCATGCCTGTAGCCATTTCTCCCTTTCTCAGTCACCTCCAGCCACACTGGCCTCCTTGCTTGCCTCAACATACCAGGTACTCTCCCATCTCTGGACCTTTGCACACGCTCTTATCACTCACTTGAAAACTTCTCCTCTACCTGTCGCCTGGATTATGCCCTCATTTCATCAGGTCGCTGTTCAAATGTGACCACCCTCTCTAAAGAGGCACACACTGACACACCTCTGCCTCAACACAGACCACCTACCCTATTAGTTGACCCTGAACAATGCAAAGGTTAGGGGCACAAAGCACCTAAAATCGAAGTCTAAAATCAAAGTATAACTTAAATCCACCCTTTGCACATGCAGATTCCCAGCCACAGATTGAAATACATTTGACCCTTGAACAGTGTGGGTTTGAACTGCACTGATCCACATAAATGCAGATGGGCCCGCACAGTTCAAACCCACACCGTTCAAAGGTCAACTGTTATCATACTTATTAGTGTATTTATTCACTGTCTGTCTCCCACATTGAAACGTAAACATCAAGAAAGCATCGCTTTTTGTCTGTTTTGCTCTTCACTCCAGTTTAGAACTCCAGAGCTTACCTGGAAACCTAGGAGGTTATATATCATATAACCTTTCATTCTGTAGTTCAGAAGCAAAAATGTAAGGAAGCGATTCCCTGGTGACTAAACGTCTGTGGTACTGATTTTATGCTATTATCTAGGAGGAGGCAGGTCGGGGATAGAGGGTAAAGAGGAGGGAACTCCCTCCTCTCTGAGTCTCATTCCCTTGGGCCAGCACTCAGAAGAGTCTTGGGTGCACCAGAAGACACTCTGCTAACACCAATCATTTAGCTACTCTACTATATAAAAATCTTAGTGAGACAGACCCCCCCTTACCTGGACGATAAGTTCTAGCCTTCCTAGTATTGCATATACTGTGTTCTGATGCCCTATTGCCAGTTACTACTTGATTTGCATACGTCTTGCCTATCGGGAACGAATGGCCCCTGTTTTAGCCTATCTGTTCCATCACTCTCATAACCTATTTTACAGAGAAAATTTAAGCCTCTGACATGAGCTCCCACTTCTCACCTGCAACCTACAAAAGTATATACACCTATACCCATCTTTTCCTCCTTCCCTCTTTTCATAATGGAAGATATGCCCAACCCCCATATTCTGATTCACATCTGTTTTTAACTTATTAGAAATATCACTCAGTCAGCCATCTCGCTCCTAAATCTTTCACATCTCCCTTCTTCCTAGCTCCTTCCTTTCAAAATTAAAACTTGCTTCAGTCTTTCCCATTCTAAAAAAAAAAAAAAAGTGTATCTTGAACCCTCCTCATTTAGCGGCTATATATTTCCCTCCTCTTTTTAACAATCAAACCGTGTTGTCTCCACTTCTCTACCATCCACTCACTCCTCTGGTCACTCAGTCTGACTTTCCGCACCCCTCCACTGCATTGTACCTGTTCCTGCCAAGGTCAGAGGCATTCTTGCGCTACATCCAATGGACTCCTCCCAGGCCCTTTCTCACTTGAATTCTTGGCAGCATTTGACAATGTCCATCACTCCTGCTGGGAATACAGTCTTCCCTTGGCTTTTTGGCTTTGTGGTTCCATGGATTCCCCCCTCCTTATGTCACTACTTTCCTTATTCTCCTTAGTGCAATTGTCCTCCACTACCTGTCCCCTTTAATGTTGGGGTTCCTCAGTGTCCTTGTATATTGGGATTCCTATGCTCTCTTTTCTTATTCTACATACTCTAACTGGGCAGTTTCATCACTTCCAAGGTGCCCATGATTAGCCAAAGATGCTGACGACTTTCAAAGCTATTTCTCCAACCCATTCCTGGGGACTATGCTAACAATGCTACCAATAATATCAATGCAGTGAAAACAGTCTCTAACGTCTTTGGTATCTTTACTATGTGACAATTATAACTTAGTTTCCCCAGAGAGAAAAGGCTACTCTGAAAGTGCTAGTAAACCAAGTTTGTGAGCCTGAAAACCTGAAGCTGAGAATAATTCTCCCGACTATGATGTCTCAGGGCAGAAATGTGAATATTTCAGTAAAATGCCATTTCTTAATGTGTGATTTATTTTTAAATCAATAAATTAAAGCTCATTTTGAAAGAGGGAAGACCAAAAGTAAAATGGCTTATCGTGCCTGATTGCAATCAACTACAACAGTGGACACAAGGTTCCATTAGTCAGTCCTATTTGAGGGGAAAGATTGTATAAAATGACACCCTCAGTGTATAGTACGTTTTTGAGCTTCAACTCAAAGTTAGAATAAAGGTAAAAATCAAAGTTAACCAAATGTAACTCCAAATCATTGGACCATCTTTGCTCATCTTATCTCCCCTTAAGGCGGGTCTCAACTCTGACTTCCCTTATAATCCACTCACTTGAGAAAGTATGCTGGTTTCATGCTGCAGAGATGGAAGAGGCAATTGTCTCGTGTATCAGAAAGGTAAACTTCCCTTTAAAGTTTCTTTCCTCAAACTCTTCCTCTCTCCTCCGCAGCTGAATTCTCTCTCTGTCTCCAAATCTCTCCTCACCAACCTCTCTTCCTATAGCCCCTGGTCTTGCTTTCTTGCCCTTGTAAATTTTTAGACAGTTTAGCATACATGAAACTTTGTTGCTAGGGTTCCACTGTCCTGCTTTGCACAGAAATATTACCAGCTCTATGACTTCATGCTCAGGCTCGGTAAACTCTGCTTCTGGTGCTCCTCCCACCAAGCTCCATATTTTGAGTCAGTTCTTCTGCTGACGATATCAGCCCCCACCTCCCACCCTCAATCTCTTCAACTAATCTCTCTTCCTGGGTATCATTTCCAGGGAAACAACTATAAGCCACTACAGCAACTGCTCTGATTAACTGTGAAATCCCCGAGTGTCTTCTTTCCCACCCTCTTTAGCACTTGGAGATTTGGGAGTTTGGGTTCATACTTCCTGCCCTGCTGCACTAAGTGCTTAGAGAAGCATTAAGAGCTGCACGGCTCTGGCCCTACAATACCTGCCTTTGAACCCTGCCCTCACCATTCATTACTAGCTGCTCTTAGGTAGATTACCTAGCCTCTCGAAGCCACAATTTCCTAATCTGTAACATTGGGGAAATAATAGTACCTTCCTCCCAGGGTTACTATCAAGGTTAAGTGAGATAAACCAAATAGAGCACTTACAATGCTTACTGGCCCATAGCCAGCCCTCAAATTCTGCTTCATCATAACATTTTATTCTTAAAACCATTGCATGAACAATACATACAATATCTATTGTCCACAGCGCGCACGCACACACACACACACACACACACACACACACAATTCAATCATATGCCTAATAAATTGCAAAGGAAAGTATTTCACAACATATCAAAGTCTTTAGATAAAGGAAACCCCCTAATAATCTGTGCTTTGAATGATGCATCCATGCAAATGCTCTTGAAGCAGCTGGGTTCAGTTCTTGGTAGCAGAACCAAATTGACCGTGGGGGTGGAGAGAGTCCAGCCCCTAACAGTGTACACAGTGCTTTTAAGTGTCTGAGCTCCTGTAATCCTCCCAACTGTACTGTGAGGTAACATTATCACCCCTACATTACAGAGGTAGAAAATGAAGCCTACAGAGGTTAGGAATTTGCTAAAGCGACACTAGTCACACCAGTAGGACAGAGTCAGATTGGAATCCAGATCTTCTGACCCAATGTCTTTTGATTCCCAAATGCTTTTGCTATTTGGGCTGAGTAATAGGCTCATATATCACTGTACCTAGTTCAGTTACTAAAATAGGTGATTAGATCTAATATCAAGAACACTTGTTAATCATTCAGCAGTTATTAAGCACCACCTAGATATGGCAAGTGAGAAAAAAGTTAAAGAACAATAGATCTTTGCCTTGAACAGATTAGTTTGTAATAAAGGAGACATGGGTGTGAGTAAGAAAAATACTCATGGACTCTTACGAAGCAACATACAATCTCTTATGAACTATGAGCTGCATGCTATTTCACATTTTAACATCTCTACATGCTTCCAAATCAACTGAATGTCCTAGTTTACTCAGCAGCACTTGTTTTCTTTCTTGATGGCACATAAAGTAACAGTGCCTCTCATAATCAATGGCATCATAGAGTCAAGAAGATACAAAATCATTAAATGGCCATTTATTTTATAGCAATCAACAAATACTTATTTGTTAAAAAGTGAACCTTTTTTTATACGTAATTAATAATTAATATCTGTTACCACAAAACTAGAAGTCGTCAGTGTCACCATTATTGATTTCCACTGCCTAGCTCAGGTTCATTGTACGCTTTCTGAAGATGTAGGCACAGCAGCAGGTCACTCCATGTGGGTTCAAAGCAGCCTATGCAAAGAATAAAGAAAGTGGTATGTGAGCTCAAATAGAAGGACTACACAAAGTTCCTGGAGACACCATGAAAGTTGTATGTTCAGAGAAGTCAGATTTCAAGGGGTGAGTTAGAGGGGGACGATGTCCTGGCGCCTCCATCAGTGCGGCACAGGGGCAGGAACATACAGAGGCGAGATGTAGACGGGTAACAGGTCGGGGCGACGGGGTGCAGCAAAAGCATTACGGGCATTGACATCACAGTCTCCGATTCAAACCCTGGCCAAGCCGCACTCTGGCTTTTGACCTTGGGAAAGTCACTTATTTTGAGCCTCGAGTTCCTCCTTAGTAAAATGGCTATAAACTATTTATGTTTAGTGATGTGCGTAGAGATAATATTTGCAAAACACTTGGCAGGGAGAGCAGGCACTCAGTAAATGGTAATAAGATTGGCTAGGAGGTTTGGAATAGGAGTGAACGACCAAAGCCGCGCTTTGTAAAATTAACACGGAAATCTGTGGTTAAAACAGATTGGAGGAAAGAAAGTGGTAAGTAGAAAGCTAGTTAAGATGTTTTTCCAATGGTCCAGACGAGGGGGGGGGGGGGTGACAATCTGTGGGTATCTGTAGGAGACGCGGCAGATGCCTCCAGGGACCGAGGGGCCGGGGGTTGGGGTGGGCTACCAAGACCCTGAACCAGGAAGGTGCACTACCTGCCGGGGACAGACAGAGCCTTAAGGTGGAGTCCCGGAAAAGCACACGAGGAATCGGAAGGCTCCTCAGTTCGGAGCCCAGGTACTTGAAAGAGCCCGCGAGCGGTGAACAGAAATAGGGGTGAGGTGAGGTACGAAGTTCTTCACCGCCGCTGCCTAAATCCTACACCACCGACAGCCCTTTGGCAGGGCCCGGAGCGAAGCCGCGTGGAGGCGGAGCGCGGCTCTTCCCGCCCCGGCCCCCGCGCACGCGCCCCGCCCCGGGCCCGCCCCACCGAGCCAAGTTCCTCCCGGCGGAGCCGAAGGAGCCCCGCCCTCCCGCCCCCTTTCGCGCCGCCAGCAGCGATTAGCCCCGGTTGTCACCGGTCGCCCCCGGTCGACCCCGGCTACCCCGGCTGCCCCAGCCGCCCTGCGTCCGCTGGTGCGTCCCGAGCGCCCCCGCGACATCATGTTGGGCATGATCAGGAACTCGCTGTTCGGGAGCGTAGAGACGTGGCCTTGGCAGGTCCTGAGCAAAGGGGGCAAGGTAGGCCCGCAGGGCTGCCGAGGACCTGCAGGGGGGCTGCGCGCCCACCGCACTCTGATCGGGGCCGCAACGGGTTCTAAGGGGCTGATGTGACAGGAATGTGCCCCGGATTGTGAGTTATGGCACCTGCCGCGGGCACTGCCCTCCAATGCCCAGCACTTGGACTGGGAAGGAGGGAAGAGGGCCGGTGCACTGGGGCAAAGGGCTCTGCTGGAAGGAGGGGACACAAAGGCGAGATTCACTGGCGAGGAGAATCCCAGCTTGGTGAAATGGACAGCGCCTGTTGGATGCATTTGTTCATTTAAATATTTAGAAAATTCTGAACATTTGTTTGCTGATAGACTGGTTGTAGCAAGGACTGAAAAAGTGCTGTCCTTAAGAAACTCCCAACTGCTGGTGAACTGAGTATAAAAGAGCAGGATCTGTGCTGCTTAGAGGTAAATGTGCAGGGGGAGGGGCACAGGGGCTGGAGCAATGCCTTCTGCCTGGGGGTGAGGATGGGCCTTCACAGCGGAAGTGTCCTTAGCTTCCACAGCAGGGGGGCCCCAGGGATGTGGAGTGCACAGCAAAGGCCCAGAGCTGTAAGGTGGCTATTGGCCAATGGAACTTCCCGGGTTGGGTGCCTAGAAGTCAGGATAAGTGAGGAGGGCATAACTGCTGCATTCCTCCCAGGTTGATGTCAGTGCTAACACAGGCAAATTGGACTGCCCCCTGAAAACAAGGAGTCTGCCCCTAGATTATAATCTTGCCGACAGGTACTTTGTGCATTTCCTGGTTGTATACTCAGCTTCCAACTCAGTGCCTCATTTGTTAAAGGACTGTGTTGTCTGGGAGCCAAGTTCTGGTTACCCAGTCCAGTGATGATCACACAAAAGCCCTCAACTGGACTCTGGGCCCTTCAAGCAACTATAGAAAGAGGCCTGTCACTACATCTGTGGTACCATGTTTCCCCGAAAATAAGACCTGGCCAGACCATCAGCTCTAATGTGTCTTTTGGAGCAAAAATTAATATAAGACCCGGTCTTATAATATAGTAAAATAAGACCGTGTCTTACATGATATAAGACCGGGTCTTATATTATAGTAAAATAAGACCGGGTTTTACATGATGTAAGACCGGGTCTTATATTATAGTAAAATAAGACCGGGTCTTATATTAATTTTTGCTCCAAAAGACGCATTAGAGATGATGGTCTGGCTAGGTCTTATTTAAACATGGTATCGGTTTCCTCAGCTATAGAATGAGCAGTTTGCCCCGATCAAGGGTAACATGTTCAAATGCCTACAAGCTGCCAGGCAGATCATGGAAATGAGTGAAGCTGGCTGTTTTAGACTACAAGGCAAGATGGGAACTGAGGCAAATCAGAGAGAGAACTCGTCTACACAGGAACAACTCCAGGCCGTTGGTGCCATGCAGTGATGTGACGAGGGTTGCCAGATTTGAAAGGCAATCCAGCAATCCAGAGTCTTGGTGTGAAATCTCTCAATTTAAAATTCATTCATTCAACAAGTAACTGTTGAGTACCAACTGTGTGCCAGGCACTCGTAGAGACAACTGGGATAAAGCAATGAACAAAACTGACAAAATTCTTATCCTCATGGAGCTTACACTTTAGTGGCTAATGAACAAATCAGTAAGTCAAATACATTATGTGTCAGATGATCAGTGCTGTGAAGAGAAGAGGAGGAAGGAACAGGGAGTGTTAAGATTGAGGCTGTGGTTTTGAGTAGGGCAACTAAGTCGGTTTTAACTGTTGGCAACTGACTACAAATGTGTGTAAACACTGTGAGCCAAAGAACCTGTGGCCAGATCTAGCCTGTGCTCATGTCAGTCTGTGGATTTGGCCTCATGATCTCTGGGGTCCCCATTGTCTCTAACATTTGAAGAGTCCGCTTATTACCAACAGCTCCCAGAGAGCTTTCCTTTCTATAGTGGAATCCAGCTCCCTTGGTCTTTGGGGGTTAACAGACAATTGCGAGCGCAGGCTGAGGGTCTGGGCTGGTCTGCTGCCTGTTTGCCCTCAGATCCCTTCCTCTCCCATTTCCTGCTCTGCCTTCTATGTCTCAGTGAGGAGTGGGGGCTAACCCCTGTTGCCTATTTCCCAAGCTCCATTGTCCGCTGGCTCCCAGCAAGATTCACCAGTGGGAGGCAATAGTGGGAGATAGTAAGAGAATGGGAGGAAGGCAGAAAGCAGGGTGTTTCTGCCTCTCGTCGTCCCTGTCAGTCTCTAGCACCGGGAGCTTCTCTATGGCTCTGGCTCTTGCTAGACAGGCCACACGGGTTCTAACTTCCACCAAGTGATCCAGGTATCTGAGCTCAGGTAACAGATAATCCTTCCCTCTCCCTCTGCTAAGGCACTTAACTAACCTCTGGGTTGACTCACTATCCTTTCTTGGGCTTCTCAGCCCTTTAATGATCTGTGAAATCTAATTCCTTGAATAAAGCTGCCGCTGTTCAGAATACTCTAGTAGTCTGTTTCCGGTGAGACCCTTACTGATACAGTGTTACCTGCCACGGATTGGATGCCCCAAGGGATAAATGCAACTCTCTGACAAGCATCTTCCCTCAACAGTAGATGGGCATGTGGGGCTATATGGGATATTGTTACCGGGCTGAAGCAAATCATTTAACCTGAATGAACCTCAGTTTCTGCAGCTCTAGAATAGGTATAAAAATATCCTGCCTGTCTAATCCCAGAGTTACTATAAATATTAAATTTTTAAAAAACATGAAAATGCTTTGTGAAGTAACACACCCTACAAATGTAGTAATATCACTATGTCAGAACTCAGCTCCGTTCTTACTAGCTGTGCAGTCACAGGCAACTTTCTTAACCTCTTTGAAGCCATTCATGAAAGAAAATAATAATTCATATCTTGGAAGATTGTTTTGAAGTTTAAATGGGATAAGCAATTGTAAGTTGTTCAGCAGTATACCCAGCCCTAGGTCGGGCACGATATCTGTTAGTTTACAGATAATTTTGAGTAAGTTACTTAACCCCTCAACCACTCTGAACCTTGAAATCCCTCAACTGTAAGTGAAAATGACAATGCCTATGTGACAATTAATTAAATATTCAAAGATACTTTTATACCTTGTGTGTGTGTGTGTGTGTGTGTGTGTGTGTGTGTGTGTACACACACAAATAATTCAGGGTGTTATTATTTTGAAGAGAGCCTCTCCCTGAAATTATCTCTTAACCTAGAAAGAGCCTGGGTCAAAAACCACGGCCCGCTCTCCTGGGCACATGGATGGCACATGTGTGCCCCCCTTGTAGCTCGGGTTTGGGCTCCCAGATGTTCAGGACTGATTGCAGGCACCTGGGAGGGAGGCCCAGCCCACTGCGGACCTTATCAGGTGCCTTCTGCATTGCTTGGGAGGGAGGAGGACACATAGCTCTCTGTGTTGGGTTGGGTGGGTCTTGTGGATGCTCAGAGCAAGACTGATATTAATAACTGGCATTAATACAATGGGATTTGTGTCCAGCCTGTGCACACACTGGTTAGGACCCAACTGCCTGTGTTTGAATCCTGGCTCCACCACTTGCCCACTGTAACTTGGACACGTTATTTAACCTCTTATGCTCCAGATTCATCTGAAAATGAAGATTAAAACACTGACTTCTTCACAGGGTTGTTGGAGGGATTGAATAAATGAATCCATGTAAAATGTTTAAAATAATACCTGGCACCTAGGAAGTACTCAGGTTTATTATTATTATTATTATTGTTAATGTTTTCATATAATAAGAAAGCTGGCTTCCACAATCAAGATGCTACCCACCCAAGTGGTAAGGAAAAAAAACACTGACTTTGCAGAAGACTTTGCAAATCCCATAGCAAGAAGCATTCTTGCAAGATCTCTGTCTGGAACTTGAACTTGACCAGGGTTCCCACTGAATATTGTAAATTGGAGTTTGTGGCCACGGGCCAGAATCCTCATCTAGTAACTGACTGGGAGCATGAGTTAGCTGGACAGGGCAAAGGGGGGCCATTGTGTTACATGGAACAAGGAAACACTTAAAGACGTTACATTTGAAAAATCAAATGTGTTGGGACTGGCCCGGTGGCTCAGGCAGTTAGAGCTCTGTGCTCCTAACTCCAAAGGCTGCCAGTCCCATTCCCACATGGGCCAGTGAGCTCTCAACCACAAGGTTGCCAGTTCAATTCCTCGAGTCCCGTAAGGGATGGTGGGCAGTGCCCCCTGCAACTAAGATTGAACACGGCACCTTGAGTTGAGCTGCCGCTGAGCTCCCGGATGGCTCAGTTGGTTGGAGCGTGTCCTTTCAACCACAAGGTTGCCGGTTCGACTCCTGCAAGGGATGGTGGGCTGCGCCCCCTGCAACTAGCAACAGCAACTGGACCTGGAGCTGAGCTGCGCCCTCCACAACTAAGACTGAAAGGACAACAACTTGAAGCTGAATGGCACCCTCCACAACAAAGATTGAAAGGACAACAATTTGACTTGGAAAAAAAAAAAAAAGTCCTGAAAGTACACACTGTTCCCCAATAAAGTCCTGTTCTCCTTCCCCAATAAAATCTTAAAAAAAAAAAAATCAAATGTGTTGTGTTAACTGTATTAACTTAGGTGCTTTATTTTCTGCACAAATAGAGAGAACTCTGTTTAAATTCATCTCCCTGGAGAACTAGAATAATTTTGTAATATCCATCTCTCAAACCTAAATTTTCAGAATTAGTAGGCATGATGCTCAAAGGTCAAGGCCAATTTGCAGCGTCTTGATTATTGGTCTGGTATAATTTCCCCTTCTCCGTGTGAAGGGAAGTTCATGAAATTGGCCCTCAGGGTTTGCTTTCAGATTTCCCTGGCCCCTTTCTCACTATTCTCCTTTAATTTTGTATTACAAAAACAATAGGTATTTTTGCATTCTAAATATAAAATTATAATATTAAATGTACTATACTTTTCATACTATGCAGGCCCACAGGCCTGCCCTCCTCCAACATTTCATTTTGTCCCCTTGGAAGTTGAGAATATTTATAACTTAATGTCATAAGAAGGTTTATTTAACCAGCCTGGGGCAGACAGTTCCTCTATCATGTTTCTGTTTTTCATAATCATTAATAAGAGAAGCAACTCCTTAATCAATAAATAAGTATTTGGCATCTAACATAAAAAGCTCTGTAGTACAGTTCCTGTCCACAAAGATTTTAGAGCAAATTCTTCTAGTGTTCCGTTACCAGGGGTAGTAAAATCAATATAGACCAAGTTTTTCTACTTTTAGTGGAGAGAATAAAATTCACTTGAGTAAACAGGATAGAAAGAAAAGGCAAGTATATCAGAATGCATCTGTCCATAAGGGTAAAGTATTGTCTTGTGAATCTTTGTTTCAATCACATGTATGTTCCTGATAGAACATGATGTAAAATGTATTTCTTGTTATGTATTGTGATTTTTTAAAAGTTTGAAAAACACTGCCTTACAATATGTTCAGAAATACAAGATTATGTCATTGAGATCTCAAATGCCAAAGAGGAGGGGGAGGTGAAGGAGCGCTGCATGGGTCTATATGGGAAAGGACGATAACTTTAGGACAGAGACGCAACACAGAGAGTAATGATGAGGAGAGAGAGCACCGCCAGGGAGGAGGGATTGTGGGGAAGTGACAGTGCGCTGAGCATTCAGGGGAGTGGGGGTATGATTTAGTGATATGAGCTGGGGAAGAGGAATGGCACCTGGGAGCACAGTGTGAACAGAACGATTCTGATTCTCCTTGAATTGCAGCCCTGCTACTGGAACGAGGCTAATCTCAGGGCCTTAGAGTTTCATGGGATTGTTGTATTTCTTTGTTTCCTCCTTTCCAATTTTTTCTTCTCTTTTTCTGGATCTCCTGTTAGTCAGATGTTGGATCTACTTGCTTGCTCCCCTGGTTTTTTTCTTTTCTATTTTCTACTTCTTGGCCGTTTTACTTGACTCTCTGGAAGATTTCCTTCAATTTTATCTTCCAACCTTTGTACTAAATTTTTTATTATTTCTGTTATGCTTTTAATCTCCAAGAGCTCGGAACATTCTCTTTTTATAGCATTCTGGGGAGGTTCTGGGGAGGTTTTGGAGGGTGGTTATCTCTCTGAGAATATTGGACATATGAAGTTTTTTCTGCTGTCTATACAGCTGTAAGAAATCCCAGAATCTATTTCTCACGGTCCTTCCTACTCAGGCCTGTCTCTTCCACCCTATCGCCATACCCAGGCTGGTTATAGAAAGTTCCTTAGCACTTTGTACCTCTTGTAACTGGACTATTACTGCTTCTAGAAGAATACAGATTGCCATCTCTTAAGTATTATGTATTCCCGTTCTCTAGGAAGAAGTGTCCTATGAGGAGAGGAGCTGTGAAGGCGGGAGGTTTGCCACAGTGGAAGTGACAGATAAGCCAGTGGATGAGGCTCTGCGAGAAGCAATGCCCAAAGTCATGAAGTATGTGGGAGGCTCCAATGACAAGGGTAAGCATCCCTGAAGGGTATGGCTGTGGTCTCAGAGGCGAGCCTTGCATGGTCTCATCAGTGGAAAACACAAGGGAGGGGCCACAAGGCCCTTGTCCCAACCTGTGTCAGTGGCATGTGAACTCACTGTGCTGCGTGGGCAAGGACGCTCAGGGAGACCACATGACTTCAGCCCATCCTACTCTGGCTAGGTGTTAGGTTGGTGCAAAAGTCATTGCGGTTTTTGCAATTATTTTTAACCTTTTAAACCGCAATGACTTTGCACCAACCTAATAGCATCCCTGCTCAGTAACAGTGAGTTCATGCTTTTTTCCCAGGTGTGGAGACCTATGCTCTGTTTTTGGTTGTTGTTTTGTTTTGTTTTGTTTTGTTTTTTATTTTGTTTTGTTTTGTTTTGTTTTTACCTTACAGTGCTTATTGTGTCTTTGAATGGGTAGACTGGGTGAAGTGTGCCCCCAGTAAGCCAAACTACAGGGGGAAGGCCAGCCTCTGACCCAGGCTGGAAATCTCCAGACGCAGCCCCATTCTGCGGGGTACTGAGGCTCCGTGAGCGATGAGTGTGGCGGCCCCCGGCTCTGTTCTGACGAATGAAGGGCCTGAGAATTCTTAGACTGTCCCACTCCCAAAGGCTTGGCAGTCCGTACTGGCTGCCTCCCTATTTTTAAAACAATGGGCCTGGAGTTCCGGTGTACCTGTTACATAGCATGTAAATTATATTTAAATATGCATTTAACGGTGAAGCTCTCTCATTTAGATTACACTTTTTGCTGCAAACCCAAAATGGGTCAGAAAGCAAGGTGAAAGAAGAAATAATCATGTTTAATTTTTAGGATAGTTCTCAAGCTGATCATTTAGAAAGTTAGAAACTGGTATTAATCTTAGTACCATTTACTAGGACCAAAGTAATCAGGCTTCGGACAATAAGTTGACCAGTAGGAGGTCAAGAAGAAATCTTTTCCTTCTTAACACTGTCATAACATTTTTTTAGAAGAAAATAAGTGTAAAAATTGTAAAACTCATTAAAGAAAATCTTGAAAGTAACATAACAGCACTCCTCATCCATCGTTTGTAGTACACTGTTTTCTTTTGAATGTCTTTCTTTAGGGCTTTTTAATAGGCTTTAGGGCTTTTTAATATGATTACATAGTGTTTGTGCAATTGTATATCCTGCTTCTGTTACTTATTTCATAACTATTTTCCACTGTTGCTAAATAGTCTTCTTCTGCATAATTATTCCTAGCTACTTTATATTGAATCATGTGGCTGTAATTTACTTAGACAGATTCCTTTTGAGAGTCTATTTATATGGCTCCCAGTTTCTCACAATTATAAATTCTGCTGCAATGAATATCCTATTACTTATAGCCTTTTCTGTATTTTGGATAATTCCTTAAAATTGATGTTTAGATAGGAAATCATTAAATACTGATATATGTAATGGTCTTGATATATGTGTATAGTCGAATCACTACACTCCTACCCCAATATTTATAAACTGGAAGTGTTTTGTGTGTCTGACTATATATTTTTAATGCCTCAAATATTTATTATTAATTTCATGAACAAAAAATATTGTCTTGGAAGAAGAGTGAGACTTCTTTCTACATGCCTGAGCAACTTTTGTCTCTCATACCCACCTCATTCTATGTGTTTTCCTGTTTTCAGGAATTGGGATGGGGATGACAGTTCCTATTTCCTTTGCCGTGTTCCCCGATGAAGGTGGCGCCCTACAGAAGAAACTAAAAGTCTGGTTCCGGATTCCAAATCAGTTTCAGAGCAACCCGCCAGTTCCCAGTGACGACAGCGTTAAGATTGAAGAGAGGGAAAGCATCACTGTCTATTCCATGTAAGGAGACTATTCTTTAGGCATCTAAGGGTAACGCTTGGTTGCCATAACCACTCCTTGAATCACCTGCAGTGAGCATTTGCATTAAATTTTTTTTTTTTTCAGTTCTCTTGACATGTAGTTGACATATAACATTGTATTAGTTTAAGGTGTATAACATATTGCTTTGATATATGTATATATTATGAAATGATTACCACAGTAAGTTTAGTTAGCACCCATCACCTGACAAAGTTACAAAAATTGTTTTTTTGAGATGAGAACTTGTAAGGTCTACTCTCATAGTAACTTTTAAATATTCAATACAGTATTGTTAACTGTAGTCACCTTGCTGTACACTACGTTCCCAGAACTACTTTGTCTTGTAGCTGGAAGTTTGTACCTTTTGACCACCACCCACTTTTCCCACCGCCCACCTCTGGCAACTACCAATCTGTTCTCTGTATCTACAAGTTCATTTTTTCAATTCCACATGTAAGTGAGATCATACAGTATTTGCCTCTTTCTCTCTGGCTCATTTCACTTAACATGATGCCCTCAAGGTTCATCCATGTTGTCGCAATGGCAAGATTTCCTTTTTATGGCTGAATAACATTCCATTTTATTTATTTATATATATATATATATATATATATATATATATATATATATATACACACATATATATGTATATGTACATATATACATATATATACATACATATATACATATATGTATATGTATACATATATACATATATATATCTATGTATATATATGTCACATCATCTTATCCATTCATCTGTACATGGACTTTTAGGTTGTTTCCACATCTTGGCTATTATAAATAATGCTGCAATGAACAGTGATTTTATTTCCGTTGGATATATAGTCAGAAGTGGAATTGCTGGATCATACAGTAGTTCTACTTTTAATTTTTTGAGGAACTTGCATACTGTTTTCCATAGTGACTGCACCAATTTATATTCCTATCAACAGTGTGCAAGTGTTCCCTTTTCTCTACATCCTTGCCAACACTTGTCATTTTTGTCTTTTTGCTAATAGTCATTCTAACAGGTGTGAGGTGATATCTCACTGTGGCTTTGATTTGCATTTCCCTGATGATTAGTGATGTTGAGCACCTTTTCATGTACCTGTTGGTCATTTGTATGTCTTTTTTGGAAAAATGCTATTCAGATCCTCTGCCCATTTTTTGATTGGATTGTTTGGCCTTTTTGCTATTGAGTGATGTGACTTCTTTATATATTTGAATATTAATGCATTATTAGATTTGCAAATATTAAACCCTTATCAGACTTGCCCCTTATCAGTTTAACCCTTTATCAGATATGCAAATATTTCATCCAATTTAGTAGGTTGCCTTTTCATTTTGTTGATGGTTTCCTTTGCCGTGCAAAAGCTTTTTAGTCTGATGTAGTCCCACTTGTTTATTGTTGCTTTTGTTTCCTTTGTTTTTGGCGTCAAATACAAAAAATTATTGCCAAGACTGATGTCAAGAAGCTTATTGCATATGTTTTCTCCTAGGAATTTTATGGTTTCAGGTCTTACGTTCAAGTCTTTAATCCATTTTGAGTTGATTTTGTGTATGGTGTAAGACAGGGGTCCAGTTTTAATCTTTTGCATGTGGCTATTCAGTTTTCTCATCACCACTTAGTTAAGAGATTATCCTTTCCCTATTATATATCCTTGGCTTCTTTGTTGTAAATTAGTTGACCATATACACGTGAGTTTGTAACTGGATTCTATTGTTTCATTGATCTGTGTATCTATTTTTATGCCAATACCACACTGTTTTGATTACAATAGCTTTGTAATATTATTTGAAATCAGGAACTGTGATGCCTCCAGCTTTGTTCTTCTTTCTCAAGATTTCCTTGGCTGTTCGGGGCCTTTTATGGTTTCATACAAATTTTAAGATTTTAAGATTGTTTTTCTATTTCTGTGAAAAATTCATTTGGAGTTGTGATAGGGATTGGATGATTCTGTAGATTTCTTTGGGTAGTATGGACATTTTAACAATATTAATTTTTCCAATCCATGAGCATGGATTATCTTCCCATTTATTTGTGTCTTCTTCAATTTCTTTCATTAATGTCTTACAGTTTTCTATGTACAGATCTTTCACCTCCTTGGTTTAATTTATTCCTAGGTATTTTATTCTTTTTAATGCAATTGTAAATGGGATTGTTTTCTTACTTTCGCTTTCTAAATTTATATCGTTGATTAAGAAATACTGAGTCCTGACAATTTCTCTTCAGTTTCTTCAGCCTACAGCACACAAACATTTGCATTGTATCTGAATATATGCATTTGTCAGTTGACAAATTGACTTGGATATAGAAAATATCCCCTTAGCTTAAGCCAAACACATTAGCCACAGCACGGTTCTGGAAGACTTAGAGAAAAGTGAAGTCAAGCTGTAGTTTGGGGTCATAAATACATAAGAAGCATAAAGGGCTTACACATGTTTACCTCACGCTCCCCTCCTGAATGCCAGAAGGGCAGGGAGCATTTGCCAGTGCTGGACTGCCACCTCTTAGTTGTTCATGGTCTATGGTCCTTTGAGCAGAGCACATATGCATCCTATTATCATTCTAGTCCTATTTCCAGGGCCTCGTTTGTGGTCAGATTCCCTTGATTGTAGAGAATAACAGGTACAAATGGTTGCATGTTTTTATTCTTTGGGCCCCTCAGAAACTAAATCTCTTCTAGATAATCAGTGACTCCCCACTTGTTAACATCCTACTGTGTGATGGGCACCAACCTACCTTGCAGGATTTTTGTTAAAGAGTATGTTTCAGTGTTTACTAAGATACTATTTATGTGATAGGTAGGAGTTTAGTTCAGCTCTAGAACAACCTCATGAAAAATAAATATACAAATAATCCTACACTGGACAATTTTTTTCCACTCCTAGGGACCTCTAAACTTAGATATATTTGCCTGCCTTGCTCCAACTCTATGCCTGAGAACGCAGCTTTCTCTGGAGCGAACACCTGCTGAGAAGGTGAGCTTGGCAGCTCTGGGCAGCCCTAGGCCAGAAGATCCAGGGACCCCAGAAGGCAGCGAGTGCACTGCAGCTGGACAGCAAGGAGTGGAGAGACTGCAAATCTCCTACTCCAGTCCTCATTCAGACTTTCCAGCCTTCACTGCAGAAGCTGCAGAGAAAGCAAACTCTAATTAAAGACTGTGTTTTCCCTGGGCAGGGACTAGGATGGGGAAGCAAGGTGCCTGTGGTGCAAAATTTAAGGAGACACTCACTCTCACGTGTGTCCAAGTGTAGGATTGGCACTGAGAGCCAGCGCCTCCTTAAATCTTGCATCCTAGTTGTCTCAGCTGTCTCAGCTAGTTCCTGCTCCATCTTTTCCATTCTCTTACCTGTGTCTTGGGATGCAACCTGGTGTAATATAATGAGCAAGTATATTTTAGTTTGAATCCCAAGGTGATGCTTAGGAAGTTGCTCAGCCACTTTAAGACTTAATTTCCCCATCTGTTAAGTGCTGATAATATAACCTACCTTGCAGGATTTTTGTTAAAGAGTATGTTTCAGTATTTACTAAGGTACTATTTATACATGTCTTAATGTTTATGACCTGTAGTAGGTTTCAGTAATAATTCTTTCCCTTTGCCCCTTCTTATTTCATAAGGAATAAGGTGTTGACATGATTAAATTAGTTCACATAAGACGTCGAGCAGGCAGAGCTTCTAATTATTTGTATTACCAGACCCAGGATAATGAGTTGGTACAATTTTTTCCCATTTATTTTTAACTTTTGAGGATGGAAATTTTCCAGTTTATAACAAAATAGCGAGACTAAGATAATGAAACCCTATGTTCCCATTACTCACCTTCAATAATAACGAACTCAAGACCAATTTTGTGTCACGTGTTCCCTCACGACTGCCACCCAGCCCCTACGCTGGATTAGTTTTAGGTGAATTACAGATATTATATTATTTCATTGCTAAATATTTCAGTGTGACTACTGAATGAAGACTTTTTAAATACGTAATCAAAATACTAGCTTATTACTCCTACTAAATTTTAACAGTAATTCATTAATGTTATAATATAAAACATCCAGTGTTCAGATTTCTTCCATTATCTCATCATTTGTTTTTATAGTTTGTTTGAATCCGAATCCAAAAAAGTTCCATCCATTAATATTGGTTGGCACATCCTTTGAGATTTTATTAATCCATAGCTTTCCTCACCACCACACCTTTTCCTTTGTTTTCTTGCTACTTATAGGTCATTTGCCCTATTGTTTCCCACAGTCGGAATTTTTTCTGATTGCCTTTCTGTGGCTTTTCAACATGTTTCTCTGTCCCCTGTGTTGCCTGTAAATTAGTAGTTGGAACTAGAAACATGATCAGATTCAGGTTGGAGGGTTTTGTGCAATGATATTTCCTAGCTGGTGGTGTATTCTTCCATCGCAGGCGTGTCACCTCTGCTTGCCTCTGTTTCTGTGATGTTAGTGACCATAGATCGCCCTCACCTAGATGCCTTGTTTCATTAGAGGTTGTAAAATGATAATATCCTCTATTTTTCCTTCTTTATTTATTAGCTGGAATATTTTGATAAAGAGAAACTTCCCCTCATCTGCTATCTGGTTCCGCCTGAGATACAGTCGTAGAGAAAAACCAAAATACCTTCTGTTTAGCTTGATACCTTCTGATTATTAATCAGTTTTCAGAATAATGATTTCATTTTTTAACATCCTCCAAAGGTGACATAGTATTGATCTCTTGTTTGTTTGTTTGTTTGTTTGTTTTTAATATGCAAGCAGGATTTATTAGTGATACATTCTCAGGGAAGAGAATGGGCCTAGCCAAGGTGGGGGGAGAGAGGTAAGGGGAAGAGGGAGGGAGAGAGAGAGAGAGAGAGAGAGAAAAGGGGGAGAGAGCGAGGGCCAGAGAGCACAAGGGCCAGAGAGAGAGAGAGAGAGAGACTGATCTCTATTTTTTTGAGTATCAATATAAACATCTGAATTTAAACATAATTGGCACATTTTGGTTCTTTGCAGTTATTATTCTTATTGATGCTCAAATTGTCCCATCTTTGGCTAATTGGAGCCTTTTCAAGTTGGTTTCTTAGTCTTTTTGACATGACTCTAGTAGTCTACAGTTGCTTTCTTGCTTTCTGGTATGTTTCAAGTATATCTTGACATTTCTCACCCTATAGCTGGAATTAGCCATTTCTCTAAGGAACGCTGGTTCCTTATGGTGGAAAAGGGTAGCTACTAAAAGATTCTATCAAAGCCAGGTCTGTGGAATTTTTCTTTTAATTCTCTGAAATCTAAACAGATGAAAGTGACAAATATTGTGTCCAGATTGGCTCAGTGAATTTTTTTTTAACATGAAGCATCGTCCTAAATTAGCATATTCCTCAACTAGCCACTTGGTGTCACTACACAGTCAAATGTGCATTTAAAAGGATCTCACTGTGGAAGGCAATGTGAATGAGGTGGAAGGCAAGAGCACTATTTCCAGTAGCGCATTAGATGAGAACATTAATTCTACAAAGAAAGCCTTGCATTCTTAACTCAGTCTTTCTTTTCTGTGACCCTGTGAAGGATGTCCACAAAGGAATTATACATTTATTCACAGTATTAATTACAAGTATTTTTTTAAATGACTAGAAGGCTACAGAAAAATAACACTAGCAGCATATTTTTCATTTTCAAAAGAGGTAGTAGAATTATCCTCACACTTAGGTGAGTGGCCACATTCCAGTACCCTGTCCTCCCTCTGTGTTCCATAAAGACCACTTAGGTTAGAGCCCAGCCTCCTCTGCACATTTCAACACTGGCTTCTCAATGGAGACCAACAGCAGGGAAGATCTGATGGTTTTAAAGAAATTTTCAGTTTGAATGAAATATCTGGGTATAAAGGAAAGAGTTGGGAACACTCACTTCATTGTCAGAGCGACCTATGCTCCTGTGCTCAGTCCCAGCTCTACTACTTAATGGCTAGAACCTCTGGCTTGTTATTGAGCTTCTGTGTGCCTCAGTTTCCTCACCTTTAAGATGGGGGTAAGATTACTGAGCCCGTAGGTTGTTGTGAGGATGAAATCTGAGATCTGTAAATGCCTACACAATGCTAAACGTGAGACACACACTCAGTAAACGTCCTCTACTTCTTGACTTCACCTCCCTCTGAGAATTAGATAAAGTTTTCTTAGAATTAACAACAAAAAGGTTAAGTTACTACAGATACACTTGAGTCCAAGCCTCAAGTCTAATAAGTTTTATAACTCTGGGTATTCTAAGCTTTAGTTTTCTCATCTTGTAACGTGTTGTTGTGAGGCTCCAGGATCTTGAGCCATGCCTTCTCTGCACTTCTCCTTTTTTGATCTCTTCCCTAAAGATCTCCGTCCCCTCCGATAGCTTTAACTGTCACCCTTACATCAGTAACTCTACAACCTGACCTCTGTCCTGCTCCCTTGAATGTCTTGTCATTCATCAGATTCATCATGAAGACTAAGGCGAGGGCATTTACACATTCATTCACTCAAAAAAATCACATATTCATTTTTCATTTACTCTATACCAGAAATTGTTTGAGGTGCTGAAAAT
Source organism: Rhinolophus sinicus (assembly GCF_057876585.1). Classification (NCBI taxonomy): domain Eukaryota; kingdom Metazoa; phylum Chordata; class Mammalia; order Chiroptera; family Rhinolophidae; genus Rhinolophus; species Rhinolophus sinicus. The sequence goes on along the minus strand of NC_142501.1, from coordinate 29,649,040 downwards.
ATAGCAAGGACCGAGCAAAGTGCCTGTTCCTTAAAGTGGGAGAAACATCCGAGTGGGGGAAATACACAAAACCCAAATGTCTCAAGATATTTCAGGACTATGTTGTTCCACAGATAAGGACTGGTATCTGTGGATTGAAATATAGGGAAGCATATGTCTACTCAAAAACAAAAATATTCTGGCATAAGGTATATAATAGTGAAATAGACAGATGATGAGGTAAGGAAAAGTCCTTGCCCTGGAGAAATCTAAGTACCATCTGCACAGACGTACGACAGTTATGCTCTGTAATGTTTGTACTAAGTGGGAAGTTCGGTTCGATTTGACAAGTGTTTATTGAGTACCTCTGATATGTAAGCCACCTCACCTCTATGAGCCCTGCCAATGATAAGATTCTCTCGCTAAATCCTGATTATCCCCTTTCATTTCGCCCCACCACTGGCCAGGTGTCCCACCAGTCTTGTACAAAGTGGGAAGGGCTTCAGTCACCGTTTCTGGGTGGATGAGCCCATGTCAGCAGGGCTAGTGCTGCCTTTTCTCCCAAACACCAGCCTTAACATTTCTAGCTGGTGGGGAGGGGGGGCATGGAACTCAGACTTCTTCCCCCAATCTGATCCTCTGTGTTCCCTCTCTTACCAAAGGTCCCCTCCATCTCCTCCTACCCGCCCTGTTCAAATGTCCTCCTGACTCCTCACCTTCCACATCCTGTGGCCAAGTCCTAGGCACCTCCTAGCTGCCCTTTCCCTTCCACCTGCAGTGCCACAGGTCTTCATCACCTCTCACCTGAACGACTGTCATAGGCTCCTGACTGTTTCTAGTTCTTCCACCTCTGCCCCTTCTACGTTGTCCTTTTGTCACAGCCAGCCCGAAAGCACAGGACCAATCATACTACTTCCCCTACTGCTCAGCTCTGGTTGTGGGCCTCGGCCTGTCTCTGATCTAGGCACACATCAGGGCTGGGACCAAAGTCCAAGCCAGTAATAAAATGCTCCTTGGCCGTGAGTAGGGGGATAGGTAAACTTTGGGGTGGGTCCCCAAATGCTTAACCAGGCAGTGAAGCCCAGTAAAAAATGCCCTGCCATGGCATTTGCTGCCCTCCACAACATAGCCCATTCCCCTGTCCACCCGATCTTGGAGCATCTCACCCCCACCTCCCAATGCCACCCCCTAACACGCATAGAGCATCCACCTCCATACCTCCACTCACACTCACTCAGCCCGTCTCAAACCCCCTCCCTAGTCTCTGCTTGCTGGAAACTCTGGGAGGACAGGAATCTTTGTCGTATTATTCATTGCCCGCAACAAGAAGAGATGCTCAATAAATAATTGCTTAATAGCACGTCCTCCATAACGCCTTCCCTTCGTGTTCTAAGTCAGAACCAATCATTCCCTATTGCCACCCCCACAGCATTCTGTTTGTACCTTTTACCTCCATTCTAGTGCCTTCCGCCCGGTATCACCTTTCTATGTCTTTCTGTCCTGACCACTACCCTCACAAGGGTAGAAAGACGTCTATCATTTTTACTGCTCTGAGGTGTCTGGCTTGTGTTCTGTGCCCAGTGATGCTCAACGCAGTAAGCTTGGTTCAACCTGATGGAGGGAAATGTCTTCCCGTGTTAAGCCTCTTTCCTCCTGACAGGAGATTGTCCTGGTCTTACACTTCTCTGGCCTCGCTCTGAGCTACATACATAGCAGACTCTGCACAAATCTGTGTTGACTTGTTGATTGTTCAAGTTGAGTGGTCAGGCTCACAGTCATTCCATTTCTTTTTTTTCCTCACTGCCTGCCTGAACCACACACTCCCTGAAAGATAACACGTTAGGGGCCCCCTTGGACCAAAACCTCTGTTAGCTTGCTTCACTGATGCCTGCGTCATGCCCCACCCACAACTCTTCCAGCCCTTTTTAGTCAGTCCCCTTTGTATTTCTGGAATCCAAGGCAAGTTTGTCCTTCCTTGGTTCCCATGGTTACCAAAAATCTTTGTTAGGAATGCTGAGCTCTGACGTTGGGTGAGATAAAACACAGTGCCCCGGAGGAGAGATTCTTTGAAGATGGAGACTTAGAAACTTGTTAACAGGCTCACAAAAATAATGTATAGACTTCATGTTTATTTCCTTTGAGAAGCTCAAGGCACGCTTTAAGAGCATTCCTTAACTGGCACTCACACGTGCTCGTGAATTTGGAAAGCTGTGGGCACTAGGTTGTTATCCTCCGGGTCCAGCTTGGAAGCTGAGGCGGGGAAGAATGAGGCAGCTTGTCCCAGAACACAAGCGAGGCAGCGAAACCTGGGCTTCCTTCATATATCGGGGTTATGTGCCTGGTAGGGTTTGGTCTTCTGGCTTGTTTGTGCAGTCATGTGATTGGGTTCCATAGCCCACCCAGTTTTGCTTGTTTCTAGTAGAAGGCGTCCCTGATGAAGCAATAGGGAAATTTTTATGTTCATTACCAGCATCTCAGTCAGCCTGGGAATATAAACAGTTGGGGGTTTTTTTTTTCCAATCATGAATCCTGGAATGATGACATTCTCTGTATCGCTGTTGATCTCCTTATACTTCTCAGACAGCTCCTTCTGAGGATCCTTTGCCAAGTCCTCCTCCTCCCTGACTACTTGGAGACTAGGATACCCACAAGGAGTCTACTGATTGATTCTCTGTTTGCTCACCATCTATGGCTGGTCTCCCTCTTTGTCACGATTATAGCCAGCACCTACCGTGTTTCCCTGAAAATAAGACCTAGCCAGACCATCAGCTCCAATGCTTCTTTTGGAGCAAAAATTAATATAACACCCCCCAAATTAAAATATATTATGTTATATTATGTATTATATTAGGACCAGGTCTTATATTAAAATAAGACCCGGTCTTATATTTAATTTTTGCTCCAAAAGACACATGAGAGCTGATGGTATAGGTAGGTCTTATTTTCAGAGAAACACGGTACTCATTGATGACTCCCCCATTTCTGTCGTTAGACAGATCTCTTTCCCAAATCAGTAAATCTGACTCCAATTCTTTCCCAAGTCTAAGGAGATTTTCACAGTGCCAACACACACTTAGGCACACAATATTGTTGCATGAATGTGTTTCATAGAGGCAACTTTATATCAGCATGCCCCAAACCGAATTATTAACCTTCCCCACCCCTCCTGTCCAAAGTGACTCTTCAGCCCAGAACCCCTAATCTGGCTAGTGGCATCAGTCCGTCCGGAGGCTCAACTGGAAGCCCTAGAGAACCCCCAACTCTCCCTCTCCCCAGCCTTCCCTCCATATCCAGCCACCTCTCAATTTTGCCTTTGTCTGGGCCTTCGTTATCTCACACTTGGCTGGTCCTGGCCTCCAGTGACTCCATTTTCCCCATCGTGCCACTGCCACCAGACGTATCTCTTCAAAATACAATCTGATCGTGTCAGTCCCTTACTTTAAAACCCCTTCATAAGTCCATCTAGGATCAGGTTCAAAGTCCTTAGTGTGGCATTCAAGGCCCTTTGCAATAAAGCTCCAATCAATCCATTTTTCCTGTTTAAATTCCCACCACTGTCCCCTTACTATGTGTTTCAGGGGTTTATATGAGTGCGTGAACATGGGGGCAAACAGACTTAAGTACTATCTCCTTTAGGTCTATCATCCTACAGATAGTAACTTTTATCATTTATCCCAGAATTGTTCTTTAGCCCGTCCCAAGTGACCTAATATGAGTCAGGCACTGTGTTAGGTGCTCAGGGTACACCAGCAGGCAAAAAGTGACAAAGATCCCTGTCCTCATGGAGCCTATATTCTACCGGGGAACTCAGATCAGAAACAATGAACACAAGAGCTAAAGAAAAAGTAGATCAAAGGAAGAAGGGAAAGGGGAGAGGGTTTGTAAGATTAAACAGGGTTTTGGGATTAGACCTAATTGAGAAGGTGAGATTGCTAATTAGGCTCTCTTCCTGTGTTCATGACACTACGTTAGATTACCGTCATGTCCCTCACCTCAGGAGTCAGGGAATTGAATGGCTAATCTGAAGCAACTGTGAAATACAATAATAGCTACTATCTCATACAAGTTTCCTACATGTGAGGCACGCCGGGCTGAGCAGTTTGCAGTTTTTTCTCCTTTAATCTTTACAACAGCCTTCTGAGATTGATGCTATCATCCCTGTTTAACAGCTGAAGGACCTAGAGATTAGAGAATTAAAACATTTGGCAAAGCGCAGGAAGTGGCAGAGGTAGGAGCTGAGCACAACACTGGACATCTTGCCTCCAACTGATGAATGAAGATAGTGAAGAACCACGCCTTCACATGGTTCCAAAAACCAGTAGCTTAAAGAGCCAACATCATCCATTTTCACAAGAGAGCAATTTAGTATCACAGCATGAAAGGGGCTACAGAGAGCACTCGATACCTACTCAAGCATCCTGCATCTCATTCTTTTCAGACAGGTGGCTCTCAGTCTGCAGACATGCTTTGTAAATAATTCCAGTGCCTGGGAGGCTTTTATTGCCAGAAAAATGCTTCCTTAATGTTCATCCTCTGTCTACTAACCCAGTTTCCTCTCATCGGAGCCTCAGTGAAGCTAGAGTTTAACTTTTCTTCATCTGCCTTCTAGTTTTTCTTCGATATATTTGAAGAGCCAAGTCTCCTCTATTCCAAATCAGTCTCAGCTCTGTCCATATTCTGTGGCTGTTGTCTAGACATTATAATAACCAATCTCTTAAAGATGAAATCCTGGGTGTTTTCACGTCAATAACCCTGTAATCAACGTGCTGAATGCTTGCCGAGCATGACTAACCACTTATAAAAGAGCAAAGCGTGAGTCAGAGAACCCCACCAAAAATAATGCATCTGGCCTAATCTTGGCCTGATGCAGATTCAGACTTCTGAGTCATAAAGCTCATTAGAAATGGGAATGTATTTGACTCTAATAAAGATTTTAGTGCAACACAGATTTAGAGTGGTATATTTAGAGTAGGCCACAGGATGAATTTTGGAGCGTAGGCAGATGACGTAAGGGGAGAATAATAATCTTGAAAAGAGAGGCCTTATTGCTTTCTTGTCACCCCCTTCTGCCATCAGGAGAAAAGGCTGATTTAAGAAAAGTCTCTTTACTTACTAGAAAAGGAAGGCTTTCACGATTGGAGCAGGAGAGGGATTTATTAGAAGTGATTTCTTTATTTGGGCCATGCTTAAAGCTTGCGTACGGCCCTCCCAGGGATTCCTCAGGTCCCTGCCTTTGGTTGCTCTGTTTTTGAACAAAATTGCTACTTGTCACTGCTCTGACGTGCTCACCCATTAGAACTGCTGTGCTGTGGGATAAAAGTTAGCTGCAGCTCCACCCTGACTTCCCTTTTTCTTTCCTCCTTCCCCCACTGCAGAGAGAAAGGCAAAGAAGAGCAATTGGGGCAGCAGGGGGAGCTGGAGAAAGGGTGAAGCCATGGCCTTGGGAAAGGACAGCCTGCCATCTCCGGGGAATTTCAGAGAGGAAATCTCCCATTTAGTGTGAGAGACTAATGTATTTCAGGCACTGCAGTAGAGTTTCTCACGTCCATTGTTGCATTTAATGTTCATAACAACCTTGGAAGAAAAAGGAAACATTTCAGTTTTACCAATGAGGATCTGAGGCTCAAAGAGGTCAAATCTGCCTGTCTAGCGGTGACAGAGCCACAATCTTCCCACTATAACGTGCTTGTCATAATAAGCGTGGTGAGTGACTTCTCTTTTGAAAGAGACTCCCTCTCTCGGAGACCATGTCCTTTCTTAACCAGCCCCTTGCTCTTGTATCCTCAGGCAGTTTGGGGGTTATGCCAAGGAAGCCGACTACATAGCTCAAGCCACCCAGCTGCGCACAGCCCTGGAGGGCACAGTCACCTACCGGAGTGACATCTACTTCTGCACTGGGTATGACCCTCCCATGAAGCCCTACGGACGTCGCAATGAGATCTGGCTGGTGAAGATATGAGTCATTCGCTGAGCCAGCACTTCTGGGGTGTGCACAACTGCAACTCCAGCTGAACCAACTTTCCTTCAAAGTCAGTTACTGCCAGTTTTCTGAAATCGGCATGTTCTGTAAAACAAGGCTCTGTTTCTCATGCTGGGACATAATACAGCCAAGATAGGCAGTATCCCTCTAATTGATCTGGAACATTCTGTGGTAGACCAGAAAACCCCCAGCAGCATTTTCCCAGCTATCTGGGCCTCGAAAAATGGGTTTTTAAAAATTATTGAATCTGTAACTTTTGTTCTTGAAGGAGAAATGTGATTTGTGTGTGATCTTTCATCTCTGATTCTTATAAGAGCTTTGTCTAAAAAGAACCCAAAAATAAAGGTCTTTGACTTACACAGCTGAGACAAATCCTAAGTATAATTATTTCAAGGTTCTACAGTCTTATAGGGAATGTAGTTATGAGTACCAGTGAGCGTGTTTATTGTGGCAGGAATCCTATATTTGAACTTCCAAAGGCCTTCAGAATGTAAACCCAAGATCCTGAGGCAGAAGGACACGCATAATGCATTTGGACGTCTTGAAATCATAGACATTTCCCCTGACTGTGTTGTACTGATTCCACGACAATCGGTGGAAGGGTTCCAGAAGCCACAAGAGTAGCCGGAGGGGAAAAATCATCACACTCTGGTAACACAACCCTGGAGGCGGTAGATTTACCCAAAGGATTTATTTGGGGTAGTGAGATGAGATTAGAAAAAGCTGGGATCCAGTTTCATTAACTGCAGAAGATAGAAATGATAGAAACGTGCATTTTGGTCTGTAGAGAAGGAAAGGGGACCTGAGGTGGTGAGCGGGAAGTCAGGAAAGTCGCTGAGCTAGAACAGAGAGCATGGGTGAGCCAGTGAGGAGGGAAGGGTCCGGGGGGTCGCAGGGCAGTGCAGGGTACACCAATCCTCCCAGGGCACATCAGGGCCCCGCCCTGTCAGCAGCACTTCCTGGGACAGCTGGAAAGGTTTTCCAGAGAACCCCACCTCAGCACCCCCTGCAGATTACTACACAAGTAGTGAGGGCTCCATGGGTGCTCATGGGGGAAGAAACACAAAAATGAGATTTCATCCTTACTACAAAGGGTCCTCATGGACATAGAGGGGGTTTGCTAAAGAGGAACAGGAGCTGTGTCACCGTCTTTCCTGGCACCATTCAGAGCAGCGGACTCTTGTGAGGCACGGGCCACGCTGGTTGCGGAAGATTAGAGAGAAAGCACACAGGCTACCGAGGCTTGCCCGCCTGGCAGACTCCATGCTGGACACCTCACAGGCATCCCGTGTATTCCACATACACACTCTGTGAGGGAGGTGCTGTCATGATCCCCACACACACAGGAGGGGACTGAGGGTCCCATAGGCTCCCACACCAGACTCAGGGCCAAGACAAAAGTGCAGCCATAGGGGCCTTAGGTCATGTCAAGGAGATGGAATTTTCTCCTAAGGAAAAGGACAAGTCAATGGCTTATAGTGGGAACATGATACCATCATGTTTGAGTGGGAAAATTCTGTCCTCGGTGTGTACAATGGATTGGAAGGGCATAAGACTAGAGGCAGAGAGACCGACCACAAGACTCTAAGTGAAAGATAATAGAGGTGTAAATTAGGATCATGCTATGAGGGTGGGGAGAAGTGGACAGTTAGAGAAAAGGGGTCAGCAGGACTTGGTGAGTCACAGGTGAATGAGACAAGGGAAAAGGGGTCAAGTACGACGCCCAGGAGTGTGGCCTGAGCAGGGGTGGATGAGGAACACAGGCAAGAAGCAGGCTGACTGGGAGCAGTGTCCACAAGACAATATTTGGGCCTGTGGAGCATCCACATGAGACTATCTTGTGGGCCTTTGAAAGTATGAGGCTGATGCTTAAAAAGAGAAACCCAACCTGGAGATATATGTGTGGGTGTCATCAATATGTAGATGAAGTGGATGAATTACGGACTCTCCCCGGGAAAGGCTGTGGAGTAAAGAGAGAAGAGAACCTAGGTAAGAACCTAGAGGAACCCCAATATTTAAAGAAGAACTGAGGAAAAGAGTCTGACAAAGATCTAAAAGAAATGGCCAGTGGTATAGGAGGAAAACCAGAAAATCAAAAAAGAAGAGGTGACCAGTGAGTGTTAAACTCTACGTCTTTAAGCGCCATGAGGCAAGTCCTAGACCTTTAGTGGGTCTCTGCTGATACCGTCCTAGGACACATCACCATCATTCGTCCCTGAACTCCTGCAGAGGCCTCCTAACTGGTCTCCACCTCACTCTCACCTCTCTTTGGTCCATTTTCTGCACAGCATCCAGAGGGATCTTTGCTTCAAAACTCTCACTTTGCCCTTAGACTAAAATGCGAACTCCGTTTCATTACCTGCCAGACCTTATGTGACTTGGTCCCTGTCCACTTCTGCAATTCTTCTCTTTCTAATTTTTCCCTCACTATCCTCCAGCCACAGTGAGTTTTTACTTCCTTGAACACACTTTTTTGCCCTGGGGCCCTTGCACTAGCTGTTACGTATATCTGCCTGAAACCCTTTTAACCTTGTCAAATGGCTGGACCTTCTCATCCTCAGATCCTAACTTAACCCCATCCTCCTCAAAGAGACCTTCCATGACCCTTCTATCTAAAGCAGGGCCTCCCTAGAATAGCTCTCTATCATAGCACTGTATTTTTGTTTAACTTCATAATGCAAACGACCATTTGTAATTTTTAGACTTATTCAGTTCCTTTTTGTCGGTCTCTCACGCTTGATTATAAGTTTGATAAGACGGCCATACCTGCTTTGCTCTTTATTATAACCCCATCACATAGATCATTTAGGAATGAATTAAGCTATAAGCAACACAAAATGGAATCAACAGTATTTTAAACTAATAAGGCTTTATTTTCTCACGTAGCAAGAAATCTAGAGATGGGTTTAGTGGCTCAATGCTTGTATCTCTGCACTTGCCTTGCCTTTTCCCTCATGGCTGCAAGATGGCTGGTGCAGCTCCTGCCATCTCATCCATGTTCAAGGCAGGAAGAGGGGGGGAGAAGAAAAGACTATCAGTTGCATCTGTCCTGTTTTATGAGGAAACAAAAGCTTTCCCAGAAGTTCCCCCAGCAGATTTGCACTTACACCTAATGGGCCAGAACTGACCCTCCGAGCCCCCCATACCTGCAGTGGAGATGGAGAAAGTGTGTATTTGGCTATCTAGCCTCTATGGGGGGAGCAGCAAAGGTGAATGATATTCAGAATGGCTTTGGGGCTATTAATCTATAGTGTTTCTTGCAAGAGAACGATGAGTCAAGAGAATGGGAAGGTGAGAAGTGGGAGACAGCTGGAGAGAGGGGTTGCGGCAAGAGTGCAGAGGATCATAAAGGTTTACATTGTACATTCTCACTTCTGAGCCAATGCTAATGGCTGGGAGCCCTTTGCTTCCCGACTTCCCAGTGTCCCCTATCTCCCCCATCTCCCCTCTCTCCCCCTCTGAACACCCAAAACAGTAGAGCATCCTCAAGGTGAAGAAGGGAGGAGTGGTTGTCACTCCCCTACCCACGGTGAGGACATGGGGTGAAGGAATGGTGCTGATAACAGTGATGAATAAAAAAAGAGGTATGTGAGCTAAGCAAATAAATCGCTGATCCTCGTTTGGATTAAATAATGAAAATGAGAGCCACAGAGAACAGGGTTGCTAATCGCCAATCTACAGACTAGTAAAGCCATCTTTTCTCCTGACTCCAACCCACTCTTTTGTCAGTATCTTCCCCAAAATAGAGGTTGATGAAAAGACTCACTGGCCTGTCTCACTGCTCCTCTCCCAAGGGTCTGGAATAGAGCATATGGCCAGTATTTTAGATTGTTGTATAATTAAGTTGGAAAACAATCAATAGTAGAGTACAGATATTAACAAATATCCAAACAGCACTCTAGGTTTAATGCTCAGGATGACAGGCTTCCAGGCTGCGGTCTCTGGAACTGCTTCTATGGGGACGCTCTGCCTTCTGCCAGGAGCCATGTTCCTGTGGCATTAATATCCTCATACATGTCGTGAGCAACACCCAGTAAATTTTGTCCTGCATGTGCCACAACACAATACCACACGCCTGCTCACGTGCGTGTTTCAGGGCCATCAGGTGACTGTGTATATAAATACAGTTGGTCATCAGTGTTTAAGGAAGACCTCCTTCATGTGCATTTGGCTTCTCCACTCTTGAGTAACGTCACTTTGATCTTGAGCACCCTAATTAAAGCTTCCCAGCATTCCACATTGATGGGTATTTATTTGGTTGAATGCCATGGATTTTACCTTTGAATCTACATTCTTGACTTGCTCTAGTTTTTTCCTTTAGAAATATTTTGTTTCTATAGGAATCATCATTCTAGGAATTTGAGGACAGACCCACGCAATAGCCACAAATGCAGAATGAACAATCGATTCATGGCGGGTGGAACTGCCAGAGTGGACTGAAAGTGAGGCAGGAATCGGCAGGAGCCGTGTGGAGCTAGCTCATAATCAAACGTCAGGTAGAATTTGAATTAAGTTTTCCTTGGCAATGACTTCATCAGACCCTCATCAAAAAGTCATTGTATGACTGGGCTCAAACCTCAGCTTCTTCTTATATCCTCCCTAGCCCTCTCTCCTGGGTTCCTTATCCTCTGGTAACATGAGAATAAATGCTGGTTCCTTAAGGTGCTCTCCCCCCCTCCAAGCTTTGCTCACACTGCTCCCACACCTAGAATCCCCCCATGCTGGCCGGTATATCCTCTACCCACCCCTCAAGTCCCAGCCTTAGAGTCCGAATTCTTCCCTCATCCCTCTAGTTATAACCCCTCTTCCTCTGTGGTTTATAGTTCCCAGATGACGCCCACAGCATAAGGATATATGCACCGTAGACGCTCAGTCTTATTAATGTAGATTAGTTTTAAAACTTACTAACTTTAAAAAAGAAGAGCTATTGACAGCTCACGTTTGTTGAGCATTCACCATGTCCCAGGCACCATGCAAACTTGTTCCATGAATTAATTACCTTGTTTATTTGACACAACAAACCTATGACACTGTCCTTTCTACCCCATTTACAGATGAACTGGGGAAGTTCAAGCAAGTTCATTAACATGCTCCAGGCTAACAGACAGTACATGACAGGCAGAATTTGAACTCAGACCGTTTAACTCCAGGCCCAAATACTACTAAACATGCACTTCAATGTCTGGTTTCCTTGTCTGGCAAGAAAGGAAATGAGGCAGAATGTGACTCTACAAATGAGTATGCTGGGTGGATGCTCTCTCCTCCTTGTATAATTTATTTTGAGGCTCAGCCAAAGTGGCAGTGATATAATCCTTATGTCCCTAGGGTATATGCTGTTGCCTGGAATTTAGACGAACAAACTCCATGAATTTACAACTCCAGAAATAGCATGAATACCCAACAGCCACCTATTTGCCACCTGTCAGATCAGCAGCCCTGTCTGTCTTCTCTCCCTCTCCCTCTATAGATTAAAATTCAGCTAAAAGATGGTCTTACGTCATCAGTATAAACACAGGTCTACTGCCCCACCTTAAATAATGTTTGTGGAAAACTTGAATATGTAATGTATGCTTGTAATCATGTTGTCCCACTCTCATTTTACAGTTCTTTCTTACAGGCTACCAGATTGTGGGTGTTTGCTGTGTGAGCAGTGTGTTTTACGAATGGGGGGCCTTAACCTAAAATCAGAACCCAGCGAAGTCTCAACCATTTGAAGAATCAAGAGGAACCGTCAGCGTTTGGATGTCTCTTCCAGGGCTTCATGGAGGAAGTGCAGTTAAGGGAGTTGATTTTGTTCCTAGAAGACGCTTGGTGGCCATAGGAGAACACCAGCCTTGACTCCTTCCCTCCCTCTCTCAGAGAATGAGGTGTCCTGCCTTCCATCCCAGGTTAATCAATCCTGCCACTTGTGCTGGGGGCCAGGTCTCTCACCAGCTCTCTCACTTCCTTAGGAATTCCATTCTATTTTACTCTGTCCTCCCTCTTCCCTGGCAGTTTCCTCTCAACATAGAATCATGTTCATGTTCTCCAACTAAAGCAAAAAACACAATCAAACAAACTCCTCAGTCCCATCTTGCTTTCCAGGTGCCGCCTCAGTTCTCTGATTTCCTTTTACAGTTGCCTTACAAATTACTTTACACTCAGTGTTTGTTTCTTTTCCTTTCACTCACTCTATTCATCAATATTTACTTCCTCTGAAATGGATTTTTATTCACAAAGTCCAGCAGGCACATTTTCGTCTTTATCAGGTTAGATGGCTCCCCTGTACCATTAGACACTGAGACATCTCCTTCTCCCTTGCATCCCTCCTTTGGCACCTGTGACCTCTCATTCTCCAGATGTACCCACCTCAGACTACTCCTCTCCTCCCTTCATAGGCTTCTCTCTCCCTGACCAGCCCTTAAATATTGGGCTCTTTGGGGGATAGACTCCATTCCTGCTACCACACCACATCACTGCATAGTGTCCCAAAATGAGCCCATCAGTGACAATGCACATCATGCCCATGGGTCCTGGTGACTCCCAAGTATTCATTCCAGCCCATCTCCCTTCATGACTTGATTTTTTTCTGCATCCCATCTCCTTTCAAAATGTGACCCTCAGGCATGTGGAAGTAAGAAACGGGTCAGTCCATTGCTAAGATATTCACTGAACAATCCCTCTCTTAGTGACACAAAGACATAATAAAATTTCGAAATAATCACTTGTAAGAGCTCATAAGGAATTGATACGTTCCACCCTCTTTTGGGGGGCAGGGGTCTCTTTTTTGGTAGGAAGGGAAGTGGAAGTATTAATTTATTCTTCAAGTTACACATACCTCTGAGTACATAAATCTCAAGTATTTGTCAGCACATCTCTCCAATTAGATGTGATTTTCTTAATTGCTGATATTTATATTATTCATTTTTCCACTCTGTTCCCAGCAGAACACCAGTACACAGCACAAGCTCAGTGCATGATTATGGGAGGAATAAATGAACGAATGTGTTTCCCAACTCATGACACAGCTGAAAGAATGCTGAGGAATGAGGATGGAGAGGGCTAGCTGTCTGCCTGTATGCCACCCAGCGTAGTCCATGGCTAGGAATGCCAACAGGACCCTGGCACGTAAAGAAAAGTACAAAAAGGCAGAAATAAATCTATAAGCTCCAGGTGCCTATATCCTCTGACCTACTTGACATATTCACACAAGTAATTCACAGACATTTCAGACTTGACATGTCCAGCACTGGACTCTTGGTTCGGACTCTTCCAACCCCCAAAACCTTTTCTTCCTTCAGTTTTCCTCATCTCTCTAAATAGCACCACCATTCACCTACGTGCTCACGTCAAAAAAACTGGAAATCACCCTAAGGAGAGACAAATTTTCCTTCTTTGCTGGCTGGTCCTCCTCTGTGCAGCTGTCATCTGAAACCAGAATGTTCTTCTTGCCAACGAGGCCACCCCCGCCTTGGACAGCTCCCATTTCAGCTTGATCAGTTGGCCACTTGTTTCCTGTCCCGTCCCAACTTCTCTTACTTAAAATGGAGGGGTGGGGGGCCAAGTGGAACCCTCTCCTGGAGCACAAACCCACAGCGCCTCCAGCCACGCCTGGCCTAGAGTGAGAGTTTGGAAGACTACGTGTGCTTTGCTGACCCTTTGCTTCTAAGTTTTTCGTGTTCACCATGTCTGAGCCTGTGCTTCCTCTTTGGGGCGCTGGGCTCCACTCTCTGGCTTAACATAGCCTTGATTCCTTCTCCTCATTCATTCATTTCACAGCTATTTATCGAGCCCCTATGATATGCCAAGCACTGTTCTAGGCGATTAGTGAACAAAACAGACAAAGACACTTGCCCTTGTAGAGTAGGAGGTATAGATAGTAAACCAAAGACATAATTCATTGTTTATTGCATTAGAAATTCTGTGGCAGAATTAAAAAGGAGAGTGGGATAAGAAAATGGACAGTGTTAGAGAGTATGGGATAGAGAGGGTGGTGTGGAATTTTTACTGGTATGGCCAGGGAAGGCCTCATAGACGACAAAGTTTTGAAGGTAGTGAGCAACTTAGCCATGTGGCTGTCTGGCGGCAGTACATTCTAGGCAGAGGAAATAGCCAGTGCAAAGGCCCCAAGATACACTGAGTCTATGCCAATAAGGAGCAGTTCAGAGAGGCCGAAACTGCATGTGCCAAGGATGCGGTCAGAGAGGTAATAAGAAGGGCCCGGTCATCGAGGCCACTCTAAAGACTTTGGCTTTTTCTCTCTAAAAACTGGAGACGCCCATTGCAGCATTCTAAGCAGAGAAGTGACATAATCAAACTCAACTTTTCAAAGGATCCCTCTGGCTGCTGTGTTGCTTATATACTGTAGGAGACACAGGGTTGGGGTTGGGGTTGGGGGGCAACAGTGGGAGCAGACAGCCAGTTAGAGGTCTACTGCTGCCATGCAGACAAGAGATGATAGTGATGTGGAACTAGATGGTGACAACCAACAGTATTTCCTGTTAGATCATCTACGGAGTGTGAAAGGAAAAGTCAAGGTGACGCCAAGGTTTCTGATTTGAGCAACTAGAAGGATGGATTTACTGTAAACTGAGATGTGGAGGGCTGCTGGTGGAGCAGGTTTGGGGCTAACAAGGGCCCTGTTTTCCTTCATTCTCTGCCTGTCAACCACCAACAAGACAGAGATTCCACTTCCAAAGTGTCCTGAACCTTACTGGGTCTGTCACCCAGCCCTAGGAAACTCGTAGCCACCATCACAGCATCTCACCCGGACTCTCGGGATGGCTTTCTGCTTCCCACCCTGATCCTTTCCAATCCATTCTCAAATGCCTTGTGTTCCTTAGTAGGGTAGACAGTCTGCAGCCAGACTGATCGCTTTGCAGTATGTGAGCTCTTCCCTGCTTCACGCCCTCTAGTAGTTTCCTGCTGCATCAGACGCGAGTGCCTGTACCATCTGATGCCCAGTCCCTACCCCACTCTCACCCTTTGCTACTCCCCTCCTTGCTGCAGACACAATGCCTTCTTTCAATGTCTCAAACACACCATACTTGCTGGCACCTCTGAGCTCCTGCTCACCTTGACCTTTCCGCCTACAGTGCTCTTCCCCGTGCTCTGCGTGGGTGTGGCTGGCTGTCTCCCATCCTCTGGGTCTCTGCTAAATCATCGGCTCCTCAGAGAGGCCCTCCTAACCCACCCTGACAGGGGCACCCCCCACTCCATTACTCTTGATCACAGCATCTTTTATAGTACTTTCCACAATCAGTAAGTGTGTGTGTGTGTGTGTGTGTGTGTGTGTGTGTCTTTATTTGCTGTTATATTGGCTGCCCTCCCACCAAACTGTGAGTTTACTGAGGGTGAGAAACATGTCTGGTTTGTTCACCACTATATCAATCATATTTGGCACAAGAAATAGTTATAGATGCTCCATAACAATGTGTTGGATAAGTGAATAAATGAATTGTATTAAATGTAATTGAACATAAAGCTTAAATACAATAAATAAAGTTACTCTCAGAAAACATTCATACTTCTTAAAATACAAGGCTCTGGGACCACCCCCTCCTTCTCTCACCCATTTCATGCCCCCACCACACTCGCCTACTTTCCATTCCTCACACTGGCCGTTGTGCAGGCTTTTCCTCTGCCTGGAGCACTCTTACCCTCATTGCACAAAGCTTATCTCAGCATAGACATCTCTTCCTCTGAAAGGGCCTCTCTGGCCCCCTCTCTGGCGCACCCACAGGTTAGGTACTGAACACCTACGATGTTTTCATTACCTGCTTAACCTCCACCCACCTGAGTCTATAAGCAACTCTAATAGTGCGAGTGATGGGCCCTACGTCTCATCAGCAGTGCATCTCAAGCACAAACACAGTAGCTGGCACAAGACAGGTGCTCAAAACAAGACACTAGGAGAATGAACAAGCAAATGAATGAATTAATGCTAATAATATATTTCTAGAGAGAGGCTCTATTCGTAAACAGTCAGGCTACTTTAGTGTGTGGACCTAACATTGGACATTAACATAATAGTTTGCATGTTGATAATTAAGGTATAAAAGTCCTTTAAAATTAGTAGCATTCCTAAGTTAAACGGTCTTATTTAACCTTTGGTGTGATTGTAGCATCAGTTTGATTTCAACACTCTTTAACTCAGCCCAGACCAAATTGCCACAAAAATCACTGATGTCTTTCCTTCATGTAAGTATACCCACAGGGGAGAGGAAACATTTAAGTTCAGAGAGATCAAGAAACTTGTCCAAAATCAGAGAGCTAGTTCCCACAGCTGATACTGAAACCCAACTCAGAATCCAGGCCAGAGCTTATCTGATGAGACTAGTCTTTTTCAAACTTCTTTTTTTACCCCAACCTACAGTGAGAAATACATTTTACATTTCAACCCAGTACAAGCGGACACACACACACACACACACACAAAACATGTTTTGTGAAATGGTATTTTCCATTATTACCAATGGTAAAATAAAAGCATAGCAGAGCAAACCTTGCATATTATTTTATTAATATTTGTATAGAAAATAAAATCTAAAATAAATGGTACAGAAACAAAACTTTTAGACATGATTTTTATTTAGTGAACAGATGTGCTTGCTTCTTTCTATAGTCCTTCCAAGGGCAGACCTGAGGACAAAGCAATACGTACATCTGGTACACTGTTGAACCTCATTTTTTCTCTTTGTAAATTCAAAGTTGAAAACCCTAAAAATTCATCCAAATAGGTTGTTGTGATTGGTCATACAGCAATTCTACTTAGCACTAGAAATTTTTCATGAATCTTAAGCCAGATAATAAACATAACGTCCTTTAATCGTTCTTCAGTATATGCATTAAATGCATTTATTCTCTTCGTTGTTCACCAAGTTGAATTGAATTATTGAGTCGGAGTTTTGAAAAGCAAATAGATATTTTATTCAAATGTTTTTCTTTCAAGATTCAGATTTTCCTCTAAAAACTAATGATTGTGACACTGAGAGAAAAGTAAGATGTAACAATATCTCTAATTTTATTTCACTCAAACTGACTTTATAATGTTCAATTCTTTATGTTGCAATAATATTGGGAACATACAGCAGTGAGAATTATTACTTTCATAAGAAAAATTAAAGACTTTAGAATGAACATCTTTTCGATGGAATACTGGTACCTGTGGGATTACATGATCCTAAGGGTGTATGCCTTTGGCTCTGACTAGGCTTTTAGAACTCAGTAGAAATGAATGTAGAAAATGCATAGCAATGCAAATAATTCTTACATATAGACATATACCTAAATTCTGTTCAGTGAAGTTTCAATTGAACCGGGAACAAGAGGACCCATTTTCCAAATGGCTATTTCATTGCCGTGTCTGGTGCTTTGACAAGGACGGATGGAAAGCTGGGCTCAGCGGGTGCTACTGACCAGAGAACCTACATGTGGTCTCTTGTGTGGCTTGGGATTCTCCAAGCATGGCAGCTGAGTCTCAGGAGAAAGCATCTGGAGACCAAGTATTCCAAGGGACCAAAGCAGAAGCTGCAAGGTTTGTTTTGACCTAGTCTTGGAATTCATGCTTCATCACTTCCACCACATTTTATGGGTCATAAGACAGTCACTAGCCAGCCAAGACTCAAGTGGCGGGGAATTCGACCTCATCTCTTGATGGGAGGAATGTCAGATAATTACAGCTATTTTTTAAAACTTCCATGTCTTTTGGAATCCTTGAGTATGTTTGACATGTTAAAATATATCACAGTTTTCTCCCGAAATTGTAGTTAAGAATGCTCAAGAATCATCTAAATATGCGCTTTCACTTATCCAAATACCATGTCCAAAAATATTTGCCAAGCGAGAGTTTTTCAATTCAAGAAATCAAAATCTTATTTCTGAGTTTATGCTTCATGCTTAGCTTAGTATTTTACCTTATGGCAAGCAGGAATTCAACCGTGTATAGTCAGTGGATGTGGTCAGCTCCACTATCTGAACAAAATATTTCTAAAAGTTTTGATTGCTGACATCTCATTTGATTTCAATAAACCTGTGCAGTGCAAGTAAAATTTCTTTAGGTGCCAAAGCTTCATGATGGATATACCATGGTTGTTAGTCATTTTGAACAATGTTTAATAACTGCCATGTTTTCTGGTCATATTTGTTACCCAAGCTTATAATCCCTTTACAACTTTTCCAGTTTTCATAATACTGAATCAACAATATGCGTTTCCAACTTGGAGATTATATCTAATCCAGTTGTGAGTAAATTTAAATTTAAACACAAAACATCTTCTATAAAAATTGTATCACTCATATCTGATCTAAGTAACAGGTGTTGACAGCTTACAGCATCAGTGCTTTTATCAAATCGAATCACAAAATCTATATCAAACTATAATTGTGTTAAAACATTGCTTCTCAAATAAGACATGGGGATGTAATGTACAGCATAGGGAAAATAGTCAATATTATCATAATACCTTTGTATGGTGGCAGATGGTTACCAGACTTATTGTGGTGATCACATCATAAGGAATACAAATGTCAAACCGCTATGTTGTATACCTGAAACTAATATAATATTGTATGTCAATCATAATTTAATTTATAAAATTGCTTTTTCTCTGTTCTGCAGTTTTGATGAGATATTATGGTAAACTAAAAGATATAATTTTAAATTTGTCAGCTGATTCATCATTTTATTATCAAAATCATATGTACTATTCCATACATCCTAGAAGAAAAATTTTTAGCAGCTGTATGATCCATTTCTTGTTTTGCATCTAATATACTACTAAACAATTATAAAGTTTTTTATTAATAGTAGATGACAACTTAGTAGATGACAACAAATGTATCATAAATTATTGATACATTTATGTACTTTTCTTTGGAAATATGTGAGGACTTATTGACAGGATATCATGTGCTTCCCCAGCTTTGTCTTTAATTTTGAAGGTTTTAGATTTTCATTTGTAAGAGTTTCATTATAAATTATATGTCGTCTGTCATTTGTTTAAGCTTTGCATATTTTAGTAAATCACATTTAAAATTTTTCATTATAAGGTCTTGCATCTAATTTTCCTTTTGATACGCAGCCCAAATAAAATCAAAAGTTTTATTGGTCAACATCTCTCTCAATACTGTCATAGCTACACTTCCAGATCCAGCAGTTGAACTCGAACATACCTCTGTTTTCCACGTCAACTGCTTTCTTCTAATAATGATAAAACAATGCAACATAAGAGCAATATATACTAGTTCAATTAAAATGTCACAATAGCCACAAACTGGAAAACATATCAGATAACTTTCTCCCTGAAAAATACCCTGAACATTCATAAATGACACCCAGTTCAGAGTCTTGACAATTTGCTGATCCAGAAAAAACACTGAAGTTCTTCACAACTAACTATACATTATATTAATATAACAATTCAACTGTACAACATCCTGTATAATATTGATCAAATTAACCATCATTTCCATATTAACCATATCATTAACCAAATTAACCATATACCAGAAAACTGAATGAAGTACCCATGGCCACCTACATAATTTGCAGGGCCCAATGCAAATGAAAATGTGGCACCTTGCCTGGGTATGGATAAGTCAATCCCATCTTTCCAAGGGCCCACGGCCCACCTCACAGTGGATGGGTGACCCCAGGTGGAGTGTGACAGCAGTCACAGGATAGGGGTAGAAATGGGGAAGTCAGGTAACCCAGAGCACCAAGGGGTGTCATGGAATGAGCAGCTGAAAACCTGTCCCAGGAAGGTAGGGAGGCCGAATTGCCTGTGAGCACAGGCTCCACTCTCCCATCTGACTTCACTTACAAGACATAAATTCAAAGATAAAATTATTAAGAATTTCAAGACAGTGACAACAGAACATTAAACTCCAAGCATGGGACCCTTCTGAATGGCGGCCCTGAACAAGCTCACTGGTTGTTCCCCCACGAAGCCAGCCTTACAGACGCCAGTGAGCAAAAGAGCAAATGATCCATTCCTGGCCAACGCAGCCATCTCACACTGCCAGTCCTCACATGGCCAGTCATGACAGTTGCAAGATTTTTTGCAGGATGGAGAATATCTGATGCAGTCTCATAATTGATGAGACAAGTAGAGTTAACAGAAGCTAGTTTGCGGGCTAACAGGAAAAAGCTAAACATTAATCGCTTGACTCTGAATCCCCCAGCTAGCACTGCACCTGCAAGCTGACAAGCACCTTATGTCCATCATAGGTAGGAACAGAACAATTCCCAATCACTACAGCAACCTCCTGCAAGCTGACAAGCACCCTACATCCTGCATGGAAAAATATAAAAACCCAGCCTTCCTTCTCATCGGTGCAGCTGTCCTTTTTGGGCTCTATCCTGGCAATACTCCCTCTGCCAGTAACTTTCAAGATCTTCCACAGCTGTCTCCATCAGACTCTGCCCTGGCAAACTTCTGCCAGTATCTCTCTTACCCCTCTGTTTCGGCAGCTCTTTCTCTCAAGACTGCCCTGGCAAAACTTCTGCCAATTCCAAACAGAACCCTTTCTCTGTCTCTTTTTGACTTTTAATAAATCCTTTCTTACTCTTGTAGAGTCTCATAAATGCTTTTACATTCTGTAAATGACCAAGGGTTAATTCTATGCCAGGACAATAATCTATTCTTTTTTTTTCCTTTCTTTCTGGTCATGACCCATGTGTCTTTTCTAAGGGCTTCTCTCTTTCAGGGCCTGTCCCCCTGAGGTGGGAAGTGCCAGGAAAGGTAGCCTGGTACGGCAGCAACAACGTGGCGAGGAATCAGACAACCCTGGCTGTCTCCTCTACCATTCCTTACCTTGGGTACATCCCTTCATCTACCTGGGCCTCTGCTTCCTTCTTGTTTAATTCCTCATGTTATCATGTTGACTTCCTTATTGTTAGTTATTAATGAAAGGATTAGACTAGGTGACCTCTCACGTTTCCTCCAGTTCTGGTTCTGGGAGAAGGAAACAACACAAATAGGTGTTTGGAAAAAAGCATTTGATCTCTTAACTGTTTTATCTCCATTTTTAATGGACTCGTGGTAATCGATATACTTTGATTCATCAAAGCCACATCTGAACTGTTTGGTGTGATGTTAAAAGCCAAAGGAAATGAGGTGTGAGTGATGTGGACAAGCGTCGGCAAAGGGGGCCCTCCTTTCCTTAAGGCCTAGCAGCAGATGGGTTAATTCTATAACCCTAGATTTTTAAATAACAATAATTAGTACCTAGAGACTAGTTCTTTTATCTGAGGTGCTCAAAGGGCTTTGTGGTCATTAACTCATTAATTCACCTGCCTCAAGCCATTAGGAGGAACCTCCTTGGAAGACAAGCTTGCCAGAACATCACAACAGTGGGGAATGACCATGAGTAACTAGCTAGAAGGGGTAGGAGGAGGGAAGAGGTCACCAAAGTAATTCTCTTAGAAGAATTAAATGGAAAATCCTCTGTTGTTCTACTGACAACAATTTAGCCACTCACTAGGTTTTCTGAGTGAGACCTCATGGATGTCACATTTCATCACCTAGAAAATCCCTTTACCTAAAGTTTAACGTAAACTTTAGATTCACTTTTACAGCTTCAGTCTGACCACAGTTATGCCTAAAGCAAGTAAAGGGCCTCTCCTCCCTGGAATACTTTTCTCTCAAAGGGAAAACAAATGGCTTTTTAAAGTTAAGGCGTCTCTAAAGATAGAACCCTACTACAGACTGATTTTGCCTGGGATTTCTTAAGGTCCTGACTTATTTGCAGGTGGTTTCCATTAAAAAGCATCTGCTGGAAAACCACACTGCTGAAAAATACCTACACAAGGCCTGGAATTCTAGCATTAGAATCCTTCAATTAAATAATCCATCCACCAGTTAGGAGGTGCTCCACTCGGGCCCAGGTGCTATGTGGGGCATAATATGGAACCTGACCCCCAAGCAGCTATAAATCTAATTGAGGGGGTATAAATTAATACATTTATTTATTGTTTTTAAATTCATTTATTTTATTTATTAACAAATTAATGCAAATAAAATGGGCAGAAAACATGGTTTTCATAATCTTGAACAGCACGGTGGGAGTTGAATATGGGGGCTCAAGTGATCAGGGAGGCAGGAAACCTTATAGAGGAGATACGATGAGCTAGATCTTAGAGATAGGAAAAGTATTGGGCAGGAAACAGGATCAGTGGGAATAAAACACAAAGGATAAACAGAAATAAAGCAAAGACAGTACAGGTCAGGGACAACATCTAAGAGAAGGAGAGTGGATGGGAGCTTGTTTCATTGTGAGGCAGTGGGAAAACCAACCCGGCTAAACCACAGGGCCAGGAGACCTGAAAGAAATATGCGTGGATGAGAAAGGTAGGGCCAGACCACAAAGAGTCCTGAAACCAAACTAACAGGTACTGATTTGGAGTCTTCAGAAATCCTGTCAAAAGGCAATATCCAGGTCACAGGGATGCAAAGTACAGCATAGGGAATATAGTCAATGATATGGTAATAACTATGTATAGTGCCAGGTGGGTATTAGACTAGTCAGAGGGATCACTTCATAAATTATATAAATGTCTAACCACTATGCTGTACACCTGAAACTAATATAAAACAATATTGAATGTCAACTGTAATTTAAAAATTAAATTAAAAAATAATAAATGCAGTATCCAGGAAAAGAACCAAAGAGTAAATTGGAGGGGGGTGGTAGAGGGGTAGTGAGGGGGACCACAGTCATCAGCTTAGGCAGAACACAGTACTATGTGCTCTATTATATGTCACCACAGGAGAGAAGGAATATAGTATATCAATATCAGCTGGCAACTTTCAGTTTTGAGTTCTATCTTGGGCTCTAGGAATGCCCCTAATGGAATGAGACCCAGAGCAAGTTCATTCTGATGGAGATGAGGAGAGGAAGTATAGAGGGAAATTATACCAAGCTCCACACTTGATGGACATCCAAGGCCCGAGGAAGGACTTCCAACGGAGAAGAAAAGAGAGTAGTAGAGTAGAGAAGAAAAATTTCCCTTAACTCACAATTTTGCCAATTGCTGACGCTTTTATTGCATAGACCCTTCCTTTCTGGCCCAGTAAAACACTTATTCCTTCGTTGAATGGATGCTCCTTTGGATCTTATGATTAAAATCCAGATGTGAGGGAGACTCTAGAGATGGCTTTTTAGAGAGTAGGTCAGAAGAATGAAGTGTCCTCATGGAAGGCCAACAGAGGACCTCTCACAGCTTCTGGAAGTCATTGAAGTATATGGGGAAGAAGGTGTCTTTCCTAAATTCACACCCCCTTCAGGACCTCCCTAAGCTTACGGTGCCTCTAGTTAGCAGTAAGATGGAAAATAATTGTTCTCACCAAAGAAATCTCTGTAGAAAAGCTGCTGTGAAACTGGAATAGGTGTGTCTTTCTGACCTTCCGGTTCTTTTTATAGGCACTGCAGGAATCTGAGTGAGGGCCTCCAGTCCTTCCGCCCATTTGGGGAGAGAATAAAGAAGCTGAGGTTGTCTCCGTCTTACTCATTGGTAGTTACAACCTCGCAGCCACCACAGCCTCAGCTTCTAGCGTGGACACAGAGAAGGTAAGTCGGAATGAAGGGGCCATGCCTTCAGCTATAAATCTGGGGTACTCCATCCAGCTGGCTTGGGAATAATTGAAAAAGAGTAGAACTAGAAGTATTCAATTGCAAGGTACTTTTTTCCAAAGGAATATGTGGAATTTTTTTCCTAGGCTACCTGTATTAAGGCATAGATTTTGGTGCTAAACTGTCCAAAAAGTTACTTAAAGGCAGGGACCATTGTGTATTATTCTTGGGTGAACAAATAGTAGGTATTTACTGAATAGACTTGAATTAAAAGAAGGAACAGTCATTAGAGTTACTAGGAAAAATCACCTGCCTGTCTCCTTCAAGCAGCACATCAGCGTCTTGAATGACCTAATGATCCTTTAATGTTGACAGCCCTTGTTCTGGAGCCTAATATAACTAGAATATCATCAGTCATGCCAACATTGTCTCACACGCCATTTTATGAAAACAATTCATCTGGGCCGGCCGGTGGCTCAGGTGGTTGGAGCTCTATGAAAACGATTCTGCAGTAGGCTACAAAAAGCCTTGGTAGAAATTGTGACGTAGAAATGGATCGATTATCTAGAGGCCCCAAGTGAAGACTGTTCTGCTTTTCCAGCAGGATGGAGCTGGGATAGTTTTGAAGGTTTGATAGTTTTGAGCTATTTTGTTCAGTGGGTCAAGGTGTCTTCATCTGGGACTCAGAAATATGACAGCGCCCTGCCTCTACCCAACAGGCATTCTATGGTAGATGTAAAGTCATAAGGTTGTCTCATGTTTTTTCTGCAGGGGAACAGAAGTCCATTCTCGTGAGGTCCACCTACAGTCACCATGTATGAGGACTGTGTCAAGTCCACCGAGGACTATTATTTCCTGTGTGACACAGAGGGGTCATGGGGCATTGTTCTGGAGTGCCTGGCAATAATCGGCATAGTGGTTACAGTGATTCTGCTCTTGGCATTTCTCTGTCTCACACGAAAGGTTCAAGACTGTGGCCAGTGGAATGTCCTCCCTACACAGATCCTCTTCCTCCTGGGTGTGCTGGGGCTCTTTAGCCTTGCTTTTGCCTTCATTTTCCAGTTCAGTCAGCAAACTGCCCCTGTGCGCTACTTTTTCTTTGGGGTTTTCTTTGCTCTCTGTTTCTCCTGCCTTTTGGCTCATGCCTCCCACCTGGTGAAGCTGGTCCGAGGTAGGGTCGCCTTCTCTTGGACAACAATTCTGTGCATTGCTATTGGGCTCAGCCTGTTGCAGACAATCATTGCCATTGAGTATGTGACTCTCATAATGACCAGGGGGATGATGTTTGTGCATATGACGCCATGTCAGCTTAACTTGGACTTTGTCGTACTCCTCGTCTACGTGCTTTTGTTGATGGCCCTCACATTCTTCGTCTCCACAGCCACCTTTTGTGGCCCCTGTGAGAACTGGAAGCCACATGGGAGGCTCATCTTCATCACTATGCTCGTCTCCATCATTATCTGGGTGGTGTGGATCTCCATGCTCATGAGAGGCAACCCACAGTTCCAGCAGCAGCCCCGGTGTGATGACCCTGTCATCTGCATTGCCCTGGTCACCAATGCATGGGTTTTCCTGCTGTTCTACATCATACCTGAGCTCTGCATTCTCTACAGATCATGTAAACAGGATTGCCCTCCACAAGGCAATGCCTGCTCAGTCCCAGCCTACCAATGCAACTTCAGAGTGGAGAACCAGGAACTCTCAAGAGGTACTTTCCCCGGGGGGATTCAGGGAGCAGGGAGGCTCTCTTGGGGGCAGGGGAAACAAGAGAGAAGTAGGGCAACAGGATAAACCAAGAGGGAACAAAAAGGAATGGTCAGAATTTAGTGGATGACAAAGTAGTTCACGCATGGAGTTGAAAACACCCAGAATCAAGGTTAAATTTTTATGAAAAATTAGTTCTGCCAAAATACAGAGATTGATGGAGCAAGACCAAGAGAGCAATGAATCAAAGGCCTTAAGGAGAGAGGGTGTGGCTCTGGGAGCTCATGCTGGGTAAAGAAAGGCACCCACTATAAAATGAGTTAACCAGCCCCAAATTAGGCTTGGACCATGCAATTGCATGACATATAATGCTAAGTCCAGATGTTTTGGCTGTCAACTACAAAAGTCAATCCTGGCAACAGTGATTGACATTTAAAATTTTAAGTCTCAATGCTAATTTGCACAAACATCATAATAAACCGATTTGTAGGACTCATCACCTCATTAAAGTCACAAAGCCCAGTAACTTCAGGATTTCTACTTTTTCAAACTATTCACTGCTTAAAACCCTTCAAGGTTTACAAAATGCGACAGGAACGGCCATTAAATCAGAATTCTGAGTAAAGGCACAGATGTATAATCATTAATAAAAATAAAGCAGCTTGCTTATGTGATATTTTCATAACAATTTCTAGGTCATATTTTTATGCTTATGTAAGATGAAGCCACCTGACTATGCTTTGTGAAAGAATGCAATATATTATCCATTACAATAAGGAGACTCTGATCCCCAACAATGTGGGGAAAATAGTGGCTAATTTCAGTCATCTGGAAATATGTCAAAACTAATTATTTCCTTTCTGAAACATCTGGCCTATTATTCATCACCAAATATCATAGTTTACATCAATTTTTATGTCTTAATAGGCATCTGATTTTTCATAATTTATTTCTAATGTGCAAAGATGATATTATTTTATATATTATATAGTACTGATAATCTGCATTTGGTTCAAAAGAATTAATAGAAGCTTTCCTTTCAAGTGAATACACTTTTTTGAGATGTAATCTATAGCTAATTACACATTCAAATTAAATCCTGTTCAGATAGATGCATTCATTAATTCTTTTCAGTTCAGTTGACAGAGAGTTGGAAATTGATACTATATTTCCTTCCTATAAGAGTTTTTCTTCACTCGTTGATGATGCGTGATCAGATCACTGAGGTTTGTGGCAGAATTGCATAGTCAATCTTTCCTGAAACTATTTCTCATAGCCCTCACCAAAAGATAGGATAAAACTTCCCATGTTTGCTTTATTGTTTTATATTTCCAGGAAACAAAAGCCAGAGAGAGAGGAGAGAGAGTTTTTCGAGTTTCGTAATAAAGCCAAACACACAGGGATTCGTAATAATCAATATTCCATACCCCCAAAATATTAGGCAAGTGTTTAAACTCTTCTACGGAGTGTCTTAGAAGAGCGAGGGTTCGCAAAAGCTCCATGTTTCCTTATTGTTATCCTTATTACTCAAGTATGGTTAGAAAATCCATTTATGAGCAGGAAATAGCCTGCCACTGATAGTCATTGTCCACGTAGTTTGATATTTGTGTGTGTGTGTGTGTGTGTGTGTGTGTATGCAGGGGGGAATTAATAGTGTAGTAAAGAATACATACATAGCACTCCAAAATTGGGCAGAATGACCAGAAACTTAAGCTTAGAGAATGGAATCAGAATTTAAGTCACTTGGGAAAAGTACAAATATCAAAAATTAGAAGAATGATGAAAACAATAAAAAGTATAGGATTACACCTAGCTGGGAAAAACATACAAAGAGACACAAAATAGAGAAGAGCCAGGCAAGTACAGTATCATAACAATTACTTGAAAAACCATGTGTGTTGTCATTCACGAGCTGACAGTGGGAAAGCAGCTTACCACTGTCTTTGTTTTTGTTTGCTCGAGAAACAATCACCGTCCTACATAAACAGACATGTGGTCAGCAGGAATAATCAGGTGATTGTGCTCAGCATCCGTCAGTCTCTAACGAGAATACCCCTTCCACTTCCAGGATCCACTAATGAAAAGTGTGGGGAATCTGGAGAGGTTTCGGTGGGAAACCATAAAGATGATTCAAGGGTTATAACGTCAGACCTATGTGGAAAGGTTAAGGCAACGAAACTGAGATGGTAGTTCTTAAGGTGCTTTTCTCATAGACTATTTAAATTCTCTCTCTCTAAATTCTGTACTACAACATGACATTTTGTATGAGTCCATGACGCATGTACTTGTCATGTGATTCTCCTGATTAATACTGTTTGTAGCTGTGACTCCAGTCACATAATTATTTGATTTACCACTGGGTTGTGGGACCAGAATTATTAAATTGACAGAAGAGTAAAACAAGAGGAATCGCAGGGAATTTCACAAATACAAAGACCTCTGTCCAAGAGGCTGCTGTCCTGTTTTTTCGGTTCTCCAACTGAAGACAATGGATAGAAATGAACTCAAACCAAAGCATGAGCGATTTAGATTAAATATGAAAATAAGAGTTAATAAATACTAAAACAGATCAGCAGAGAAGATTAAGGACCCTTATTTCCCTGGGAGTCTTTCAAAAGAATATTAAGCTTTATCTCTCTGAAGTGGCTTATGGTCGTAATTCCAAGATACAAAAAACACCCAGATGGAAAATGAAAATGCAATTGGGCATGTTACTACAGGACAGCAAACAATTGGGTATAAATATTATTTTCCCTGTGTTAAAAATGTGTTTCTAAAAAGTATATATGGATTGACCTTTTAATATTAGTTGCTCTTTTAACTGAGAATTTTAAATGTGATCAAATTTGTAGAGATCTTAAGTATAGAATATCAGCCATGAATCACTTTTTTTATGACGGTATAGCTCCTGTTCTAATTATTGACTATCTGTTTTAGACTAATTAGAATATTGCTATATCAAGGTTGCTAAAAGCAACACCCATGTAGATTTGGAAGTATCACATTATTGTGGGCATTTTTCTGTCCAGTGTTTGAATGTCTACAGACAAACCTAGTATGATTCTACTTGAAGGTATTAAGACAAAAATAACAAGTCTAGGTAATATAAAAATGACTATAGTCAATGACTATAAAATAATATGAATCAAGAGAAAAATGTCTCTGTAAACATGAGCCCTTTGGGTTGTTTTCCTTACAGCAAATACCAACTCTTGCTGATCATATCCCTTTTTGACAATTCTCAATATTTTTTTCTCCAAGGCATCCACCTTACTACGAGAAACCCGGTTTGAATGGTCGCAGGGGGGTGTGGTTTCTATTTGTTCTTTCATGTGAACAAATTGCAAAACCATTCTGTTGTCACCCTCAAGAGCTACAGGTCACACAGAGAGAACTGTATAAAATAGGAAAGAAGACAGTGAGTCTGGACAGGACTTGTTTGGTCTGAGGGCAGATTAGGCGAGGATAATGACATTCATAAAGATTTAGGGAGCATGAAATAATTGGGTCTGAGAAAGAGTGCAGAATCTGGTCTCACATACCCTGGCTTTGGGGTTCAGGTCTGCTTCTTACCAATTCTGAGAGCAAACCAAGCTCCTCAGCCTCTAGAAGACCAGGCTCCTTGTCTTTAAGTGATGGTTATAATGTCCCTGCCTCCTCCACATATAAATGTAAGTTCTTACTCAACTCAGATTCCATACCAGGAGGTGGTTGCAGGATTCATACAGAGAGAAAAATACCCATTAGGAACAATAACTAAAGCTGGAGAATTAGGCTTCTCTAATTTATGATCTGGTCTAATGAGAATGTTGGGTGAATGGTTACCAAGGGGCTAAGTATGAAGGAGTCCGGTCATGCCACAAGGAACAAAGTTAAACCAAAATTCACTTCATTCTGCTGTGAAGGAAAGAAGAGCATTTCATATTTCACAGGATCCAACCCCACTAAAAAATATCCAGAGGAGGACGATGTCAAAGCATCGATTATAACTACACCACCAGCACCACCACAGATAATAATATACAAAGGATAGCAGTATGGTGTTTTCTATATATATATCATGCCCTATTGCAAGGGCCTTGCATATATTCATTGACTTAATCTTCAAAAAAACCCTATGCAACAGATTTACGGTTATGATCATCACAATCCCTCTTTTATTCACACCAGGAAACAAAGGCAACAAAAGCTTAAGGAACTGGTAACACAGCTAACCAGTGTGACAGCAGAGCTGTCCTGCTCCAATGTTAAAGCCACTAGTGTGAACACTAGTGACGCAGTGATATCTGTGACCATCAAACAATAAATATGTATCGAGCAAGGGCCTTAGAGACACACAGCACCTCTCTTCGTAGACCTGAGTCCTTTTGAGGACACAGACATTAAACAAATAACCACATGTGTCATCTTCTATGACAGCATAAAATTGTCTTTAGGGATTTTTCTATTCTGTCCCATTTTTTAAATCGAAATTTGTAGAGCATCAAGCCTAAAGGGACTTCAGAGAGCTTCTAGTTAAGGCCTTTAATGCCGTTGCAGACAGTGAGGTGCCATGGTCGTGGGCGTGTGGTAATTCTGAGAAAGCAAAGGCTCTGACCCAGTGCACTGTTCTTTCTCTAGAAAGGGATGATGACTCTTCAGCCTCTTCCATTACTAAACACAGATGTGCTTCTCCTGAGCACACACACGCCGTCCACATACAACCTTCCTCATAAGCTTTAAAAACACTCTTTTTAAAATCATAGATTTTTTTTTTTTTTTTTTTTTTTAGAACCTCAGTGGAGAATTCCTTTTTAAGGGGTCGAGAGCCTCTTTGCAAGCCATTGAGTGTTTTCATAGTGCTCCAGGTGCTGTCTCCAGGTGAATCTCCGGCACTAACCCATCCCTTCCCTCCTTTGGCTTTCAGCCCGAGACAGTGATGGAGCTGAGGAGGATGTAGCATTAACTTCATATTCAGCTGCAGGTAAATGTGCTCATCTGCATTCACCAAGGAGGGCCAGAGCAGGCACTCCAGGCTTCATCTGCAGTGGCTTTTATTGACCCAAGAGAGGAGAGGCAGGGCAGGGTCCTCTGTACAGGCCTGTGGAGCTGAGCCATCCAGACTAAACCATACCAGGGCATTAAACCATACGAGCCCCTCCCAATGCCATCGCCACTGCCATCAACAATATATTCTGACACAGGTGAATGTCCCTGTAAAGAAAAAATAGCTTGAAGGGCTTGCTTGAGGGTGAAGAGGCCATGCGCACCATTTTTTGCCTTGGGCACAACAGGGGATTGTAAATATGTCTGAGTGTTGGATCTGTTTTTCCTATCAAGTCTAAATGTATCCCCTGAGCCGCACTGCATGCGTCTCTGAGTCACTGTCTAGCTCCAGCTGCCCAGGCTGCCCCAAGAGCTGGGCTAGGTCTGTCACCAGCATCTGGATGCCCAGATGAGTGTACCAATGTTAATCTTTTCAGGCAAAAACAGGGAGCCGTGCTGAGTAGAACTGGAGGCAACTTGAATTTGTGCCATGATGGCTTGAAAATACACAAATCTGGACAGCCAAAAATACGACATTGGGACACACTTCTTATATTATGGGGATTAGAAGTAACTAAAATCTGAGAGTGAAAGTCATGCTCAGACTGTTTTTTCAGGGAACTGTACTAGGTAACTATAACTAGGCTAATCCCTCTGGTCTGTTATCTGAGATTTTGCCTTTTCCTGGAATGACACACAAACCAGGACATAGCTATAATAATTTACTGTGATTAACTCTCTGGAGAGCATTTACACAATGGGAAAATCTTGATTATTCCTTCCAAGAATTTCTTGGATTACTTTCAACTTCCAGTGATCAACTATTCAAGAATCTTACAAAAAGATTCTTATTAATGACTAAGAGGGAACATGATAAAGAAGGTCCGATATGGGTAGGCTCAATTTTTTTCTTTTTCTTTTAATTAGCAAAGGTTTAAATGATGATGAAATGATAATATTTCAAACAGTTCTAGAGCATATCATTCCCTTTGTTGGCTCAGAAAGTTCACGACAGCATTTCTTCCTTTCCAGACTGTTGATCCCATGCAAGAGTATTTCCTCCCATGGGCTATATACTAGGCCCCCAGCAAGATGCAGACTTACAAAGTCCACAGGAAACACGAGTAGTGAAAACCCAGAAGACCGTCTTAATGTAGCCCTGCCAACAAAATATCGGCTCATCCTTTCTTCTCTGCTTCCTGGTTCTTTCCAACCATCTGGACCCTTCATCAGAAGACTGCCTGTTCAAGCATAATTACAATCTTGCTGGCCTACTTTGGCTATGTGTCTCTTTCTTCGTTCATGTAATTCAAAGATCCCCTTCCTTAGGAATGCTAGATCAAATTGGCGCCTCTTACTAATGGGACCTTGTGCTGAAGAAATTAGGGTCATACTAATATGACAAAGTCTAGAGGTCAGTAGCAACTCACTATTGGGTTACTCTTCTAGTCGTTTTTTATAAAGGGCCCCTAAATATGAATGACTCGGCATTTGCCATAAAAGTTATAGCAGAACCCTCAGGATCCCCAAACTGGGCATTGCAAGGAGTTGCAAGCTGGTAGGCTTTCTCCCATGATGTTTGCACCCCATGACAGCCAGTATGACAGCAAATGTGGCTGAGGTCAGTGACCTGCTTTGATGAACCCATAAGAGCAAAGGAAGAGCCACCCCAGTTGATGCTCATAAAGGATTTTAGGTGGTGCACATAAAAAGCAGAGTCTGCCTGTCTTGATGTTTCTAATGAACTG
This sequence comes from Rhinolophus sinicus, assembly GCF_057876585.1. Lineage (NCBI taxonomy): Eukaryota > Metazoa > Chordata > Mammalia > Chiroptera > Rhinolophidae > Rhinolophus > Rhinolophus sinicus. The sequence goes on along the minus strand of NC_142501.1, from coordinate 29,617,051 downwards.
ATGCCTCTGCATTAATTACTTTGCCTCCATTCCTTGTGCAGCCCCACATCCTTCCCCATGGATTCATGTGTTCTTAATACTCATTCATTATATGTAACAGGTATAACAGGACCAGAGTCAGAAGTTACTACCCGAAGGGTGCTTAGGGTCGAATTCAGCCCTCTCCCCTTGCAGATGAGAAAACAGAACCTGGGAGAAATGGAATGACTTGCCCAAAGTCGCACGGTAGTTAGTGATGGGCCAGGTCTTCCAACTCGTAGACCACTCCTGTTTCCACTCCAGGGAAACAGGAGTGGTCTCCGTGCCTGTATTTCTGTATTAGCAAGTAAAGCATGCACCCAAAGAAACAAATATTATATTTCCAATCAACGAATGCTGAGCGCCAGCTATGTGAAAGCACTTTGAAAAATAGCTAAGACTCCATACATGAAAAAAAAGCTTTTTTAATGACCAATGTACAGCATGGATTGTTCAACATCAATGAGTATCTCCTGAGCCCCTGGAAGGTGCCAGGAGCCGTTCTCAGCCCTAGCAGACCAGGCAGACAACACTGCTAGGGTGCAGCTTACATTTTTTTGTGGGGGAGACAACACAATGCGGAGAATTTCAGGAACACAGACAAGGAAAGGGACTTGCTGGGATCACATGGTTTGTTAGTGAACATGGTTGTTAGAACCAACTAGAATCCAGGTCCCCAATCGTTGGTCAAGTGCTCACCCTCTATACAATGTTCCATTTTCATGTATTTTTCTACTACATTCCAATTAGCTGCTCCTTTTTGAAATCTGTGCCCTGAGCAATGTTCTCAACACAAACCAGTATCTAGGTAAATGACCAAGGAGTTTGATCTTCTGCCCTTCTTAGTAATAAAACATTGAGAGATGGTGTTTAAACATGAAGACTGGCCTATCGATCAAGTGGCACACGACTTAACAACTACATCAAGAACTTCATTTGAGGGAGAATAGCAAGCCACGCAACCTTGCATCTGCTCTGGGAAAAAACCATCATCACTGATCCTCCTAGTTTTTAATCCCGAAAATGATGACAATAACACCTTCAACATAATCTTGTTTTGTTTTGTTTTGTTTGGCAGGCAGGCAGGAGATGTTTCTGTTAGTAGGATGACAAATTTTAATAAATCCATTGAGGCCACGTACAATGGCTAATTGTACTGTTTCTCAAAATGTTTTTTCTAAATTAGTGAAGGTAAAATTGAACCTCTTCATACCAAATTGCCTCTGAAGTGTGTAACACAATTTTTTCCAAATTTTGAACTATGTATTAGTTAGATTTGGGAGTTTGTGGGGTTGCAAGTGTTTCATTCAGGCTGTTTCAAGAATGAAGTTATATTATAAGGTTACACATGGCAACAAGGAGACAAAACTGTCTCTGGGAACCCAGTCTAGCCACTTATCTGGCTTCCTGAAGAGGGAATACTGTCAGGCATTGGGAGGAGCTTATGGTCCCCTGCTCTGGCGCCACAATCCCCCTTAGCCACTTTGACACCTTCCTCATTGCCTCAATTTCCTTTTGTGGTATTTTCTCGTATCCACCCACTAGCAGCTGACTGATTCTCTCCCCATATGTGATAATTCAGATTCCCAAGTGGAGGTCTGATTGGTTCAGCTGATCACCACTGTCTCTGATTTGGAGCTCTTTTGCATCAGCCCTCTTTTTAATCTACAATCAGCCTGTGGATTGGTTACCCTTGGGTCCGGTACCAATCATTGGTCCATTCAGCTGTGCCTGGCTTAGTCGTGTGTTACAGACTTGGTCACATATGTCTGCTCCCTTAGTGAGAAGCTGTGGGCAGGGAGTTGTCCCTTGGGCCGCAGGGGAAGGCATAGCACGCGCCATGAGTGTCCAACTAAGAAGAGACTAACCAAGGAATATATAATTTTATAAAATTATAGAATATTTTAATGAAAATACAATTTCATTTCTTTTGAGTTTGTGGAGAAATTCACATAAACCTCAAATCCCAGTAGTCTTCTAAGTTGCCTATTTCAACCTGTAGTCTGGTCAGGCTAAATTTCCTCATTCGCTCTACCCATTATTACTTCTTCTTTCTTCTTTTAAACAAATGGTCCTTTTTCTTAGAATTATATCGACTTTATATCGGCCAGATTCATGCTTTTTTATCCTTTTCCTCCTTCCACAATCAATTCCAAATCTACCTGTTCCCAGAAACTTTCTCTGATGACATGGACCCAGGGTTGTCACATACGAAGACGAACTTAACTTACGGCAAAATGAAGTCCTCTTTTTCCCTTCAAACTCAGAGGGTAAGCAAGATACTTCCATAGCACCTTTCTTGGAATAAGCCTAGTCATCTATTTTTAAATCACACAATTAATGAGAAATAAACTAGAAAATCTCTTTTGTTTCCTTGGTACAAAAGCCACTATATTTTGCACTTGAGGGAGGTGCTTCTCAATGAACATTAAATGGGAGCGATCGTGAAAACCTTGACTTTTGAGAAGTAATGCTTGACATCTGAATAAAGAAAGACTTTTCTTGGAATTGTTAAAAATGTCTGAATGGCTCATGCCGGTTGGTCTCCTGTGAGAGATGATATTTGTTTGCTGCTCTTCAAAGACAAACTAGTTAGAATTAAGCTTGCATTTTAACATATAGCAGAACTTATTTATTCAAAGGACTTCAAAGTGGTCACCCCAGGAGGCACAAAGATGCACCATTGCTTAAAACATTATTAAATGCTTCTCCTGGACTGCCTTCCAGAATATCTCAAGGGATAAAAAAGAATGTCTCGAGAAAATCAATGGGACTGAATTACTATGGTGGTCAAACTGTCAGATTGGAAAAGTGAGTTCAGTGATGAATTTCTAATGTTGACCTTATCCCTCACTCAAAGAACTACCAAGCACACTTTGCAATAGATGTCATTGGCTATCTTTCTGGATTTTTCTAAAGATAGTGGAACTATCAGAACTTGAACCATATCTAGTATGTGATTAAATCAAGTCTGGGTTTAGAAAAGATGTGCCCGGAGCACCAGTGAGTTGAGTCCTCCACCAGACTCAGTTTTTTTAACATGAAAATTAAGAGGATTTTCTTGACTTTCATATGTTCTTGAAGAAAACCATTCACATGTAAAACTTTGACATTTGGTATGAGATTTATTCATAAATTTTTACCCATAAATTCATTTGGGGGCCAGATAAAAATTTTCATTTTAACAGAAGTTTCACATGATTACAGTCACAAGTTCTTTAGATAATTATGTCAGGATAGGACTCAAGATAAATTAAATTGGTAGGAATTTCAGTTGCATCTATCACTGTCCACTAACGGTAGGATAACAGAGTACTATGTGCTGTAAAGCAGACACAGAGGAAGCTATCCATAAAAGAGGCGTAAAACAGATACAGAAAACATGCAAATTATAGAGTTGCATATATGTTTCAATTCATGGAACTAACATATTTTTTAACTCACTAACATAGTCTTTATATGATACAAAGTCACTAAGGGAGCACACTGTGCTTTTAAAATTCCTTTTTAATGTGAAATTCACCTCTTAGTTATCCTGTTTTTAAGAGTTTAAGGATTTGAATATCTTCCTAAAACAGGACCCACCTGCATATACTGAGGGGGCTGGTCTTTTTAAAATACATGCTACAAAGGGAACGTTTTGTTGTAGTTTCCACCTGGACTTCATTTATACATAGAAGAAACTTTTGTAGACTTCGTCTGCAACTTATTTTTAAATTCCTTAATGTCTAATTCAGTGGCATTATTCCCAGGGCAATTTATTTCTGGAAAAACTGAGCTCTTTAATTTTTGCTTTGACTATATTGCTGATTCAGATGAAAAGAATGTTTTCTATATCTCTGCTATCATTAGGGGTTTGTTTTAAAAGCAAATGAAAATCTGCAGAAAGAAATGAGAAGACACCTATAGCAGGGTAAGATCTTAGAACCCAAGGGTCTTTGAGATGACTGGTCCTTTAGGCTAGTAAGTAGCACTGTACAATTTAAAAATGGTTTTCTCATCCACTGTCTCATTTGATCTATGAGATGGATTAGGCCATTTATCTTACTAAGTAAGATACTAAGATTCTCATCTAAAACTGCACTTGGCTATTCTCACTCTGCTGTTTTATACAGTATTATATGAACAACATCTGTAAAATAAAATAGACACATACCACATGAAAACTCTTACTGTCACTGAAAGTTTTCCAAAAAAGACTGCTTTTGGGGTTTTAGTTATAGTTATCATTGCCATATTCTGCTATTGATAACTCATTTTTCTCAACATCGAAACAACTGGTTGAAGTGGCTATTTAGGAAATAAGGAAAATCAGTCAATTTTATGGAACGTATCATAGAACTCTGGTAGTCATCAGTGCTGTTTGCTAAGTGTTTCCAAACGCTTCTGCCTTCCAGGTACATGGTAGCATTGAACTTTTGTCTCTTGAGGTTGGGTGGGACCATGACACTAACCCTGCCCAATAAATTGGAGCAGAAATGACGACACTTCCAAGGTCAACTCCAAGCAGAAGTAATTAATTATTGGTGCAAGACCCTCAAGAACTTTGTTTTCGTTCTACCATGGTAGCAAGCAGTGTTTCAAACAGTGGCTGCATCATCTGTCTGGTTTCCATCATGAACATGCAGCATGAACAAGAAATAAAACTGTTATTTTAAGTGGGAGATTTGGGTTGTATGTTACCTCAGCTAGCTCAGTCCAGCCTGACTGACAGCCACTGAAGCAGTTGTTTGTTATCTTGTTGTAAAACAAGGAGTTCTTTGTCTGCGTATTCTGCAGTACCACTTGCTGTTCTGGTGTTTTTCAAAGGCAGCCTTAGATTAAAGAAGAAGCACCCGGTTCTTGACTGACACACGCCAGACTGCTCTGCCTGCCAGTCACGTGGCTCCACAGTTGTTCCCATAATTGCAGCTCACTGAGATCACTGCCATCATAAAAGCACGCAGAGGGTGAGGTGGTGACTTAGAATACAGAGCCTGTCTGTCTGGGAGACCAAGGGCAAGAAAGTCTTTAGAGTGGAGGTCAGAAGCCTCAGTTCTGTCTTATAAGATAGGTAGGAATTCATGGGGCAGCGGATGTAAGGAATGATACTCAGGGCAGCCACTAACAGAGTCTTCGTGCAAGTTAGAAAAATGTGCCCCCTCCAGGCAAATGTTGTGTTTCCCCGAAAATAAGACCTAGCTGGACAATCAGCTCTAATGCGTCTTTTGGAGCAAAAATTAATATAAGACCCAGTCTTATTTTACTGTAATATAAGACCTGGTATAATAATAGAATAGAATAGAATAGAATACTGGTTCTTATATTAATTTTTGCTCCAAAAGACGCATTAGAGCTGATTGTCTGACTAGGTCTTATTTTTGGGGAAACAGTAGATTAGAAAATATGTCCCCCCATCCTGTCCTAAGGATGTAGCCTCACGCCCAGGACACAGGGCTTGGTAAGTGGACTGAGGCTGAATTCCAGCACCACTCACCATCTCAGCCAGGTGTCTGTGCAGTGCAGAAATTAACAAGAGCAAACAAACAAACAAACAAACAAACAAAAAAACCACACACACAACCCTATACAACTAACTGCACTGACCCAGACTTGCAGGACAGAAAAAAACGCCTGAATAAAGGTGTAGCTGCAAGGAAAACCGAAGCCAAGTCACATTGGGAGACCATCCAGGCATTTATTATCTCTAGTGTTAACGCCCAAAATGGGAAGTAATAGGAGATGAAGCTGGAGAGCTGGGCTCTGTCGCTCGCACAGGGCTTATATCGCCAAAGAATGAATCCAGATGTGGGTGTCAAGAGCATTGAAAGGAGTGGCCCGATCATCAGTGCTGTGCCAAGCTGTTCCGGAACCTGAGATAAAAGGTTAAATGGGTGTCCCTTTGTGCACCCATCAAAATATCCTCCCATGATTTGAACCAAATAGGAAAAGTTAATATAAACTCTCCAATCAAAAAAACCCCAAGCCCTTTATTGCCAATCTATTTACATACCTTCGTCCACCCTCATAAACCCATAGGGGGAACGTGACCGCCGCACCAGCCTGGGAACTGCAGCCTGATTGGAAACAATTGTTCCTGTTGTGAAATAACCCAGTGTTGTAAAACAAACAAACCAAAACAGCCTGTTTTTATAAAATTTTGATGTGTTGTTTATCATGGACTTTTTTGCATTGATTTTGATTTTTAAAAATTTTGTATCAAATATTATTGATCTTTATGACTGAGGGTTTGGGTGCTCCCTTGATTTTTGTGCCCAAGGTAAGTGCCTCACTCTGCTCACCCCAACCTGACCCCCTGGATCAGATTTGCCTCCTATGGAAGGGTGTAACTGGGGATAGAGAAGGAACTCTGGCTGCACAGCAGAATCACCTAAGAAGTTTTAAAAGCTCTCCATGGTCTGACCTAACCAATTAAATCAGAATTTCTGGGATTGGAGCCTAGGCATAGGTATGCTTTAAAATCTTTCCAGATGATTCTGTTTTGCAGCCAGGGTTGCAAACCATTGCCATAAACAGATATTTATTTAAGATTAGATGTAAGGAATGGGAAGAGGGGCCTGGGTAACTAGGGGATGACGATTCCACTGGTCAAAGAAGTAACCCAGGAGGAGGGTTCAGGAGGAGAAACAGACGTGGGGATGGAGAGGACAGCAAATGAGTACAGTGTTGAGCCAGTTGAGTTTGAAGTCGAAATGCACAGATGAATAGGAGGATGTGAAGTTCCAGTCGGGACAGAGAATGGAAGATCAGGGAATGAAGTCAGAGGTGGAGGTGGAAGTTGTGAGAGGTCAGGTGATTATACTGGAAGCACAAGGAGAGGCCCCAAGAATGCCTAGTGGTGGAGAGCACTGCTCCATTCCTAAAGGGATTCTCTCCTGATGCCTCTGCCTCCATATCCAGTTTCACCTCTGACACTGGGGTATCTCCACCAAGATCTTTCCAGAAAGGGAAGCTGAATACTGTTTGCAGAACCACACTCTAGCTCAGAATGAATAAACCATGAGAACATACTGAAATTCTTCTTATGGATTTGCATTCAAAGGTTGGGAAGGCAGCTGTTGGGCTTGCTTGGAAAATTGGTGGATCAGCAAAAGAAGGACAAATTGGGCCAGCTATCCAATAACTTTCCACAAACCTACTTAATCAGCAAAATTGGCTGGGATACTTGTTACAAATATAAATTCTCATACCTGGACCCAGACCTACTAAATCAAAACCTCTAGGAGGGCCCTGGGACTCTGCATTTTAAAGTTCCCATGTGACCCTTAAGATGGTGTGAGTTTGCTGCTATGAGCGGCAGACCAACTGCCTGGGATGGGAGTTGGAGGGGGCGGGGGGAGCGCAAGGCTTATAATACCAACATGGGCCAAGGAGCTGTGTCCTGCACAACTAGACTGAGAAACAATGGCTTGAACCAGAATGGGGGGAGAGGGGAGGCTGAAGAAAGGGGAAAAAAGATGGTGTGAGTTTGGGAAGCACGGCTCTGTTGACAAGAAAAGGCTTCCCCTTTGCTCTGGTTTATAGCAAAGACTGTCCAGGCGTTTCCAATCTGGCTCAGGAAGGCAGGAAATGATTGACTTGATATGGCATAATCAATGGAAAGATTTTTCTGAGTCAGTGCTGTCCCTGTGGATATTCAGCTTCCAGTTTACATCTTCTTCTGTCCCTTGGTCCCACGTTATGCTCAGCCCACGCCTACCCCGCGTCTGCTGCATCCACACTGACCCTCACCACCCAGGACACACTCAGCCAGTTTCCCTAAAAGGAAATATTGCCAGAAGCAGGTTACTGCCTTGAAGTTTCAGAAGATAAATCCTTCCTGAGCCTCTTTCCTGGCACTTTTACCTATTTCCAGTTTGGTTTATACAGTCTGAAAGGTCTTTGTTCATCCATTTTGTTCAAGTCAGTTTAGAAAAGTAATGCACTTGAAAAAAAAAAGATTGCAAATGATCTCTGGCGGGCCCGGGGGGTGGAGGGGATCAATCTAAAAGCTTTCTCTGATTTTTTGCTTTGGATATGCTTTTCTCTTTTCTCATACTTGAGCTTTGTTCTTGTGTAGCTCTCCGAGGAAACAGCACTTTCCCAAGCTTGACAAAGAAAAGCCTCAGGGAAATAAAACTTGGACTTGATGAAATACACTCAGCCCAAAAAGTAAAGAATTTCCTTTCTGTTCTCCAGCCTCAGGCTTGTGGGTAGCTTTTATCACACTGGATTTAAGTGTTCTTGTATGAAAACAAAAAAAACTGATGGTTGATTAGCTGAAATCCATCCAAATTATTTAAGGATAAATTGGCAGTGAAAAGACCAGAACAGAAAAGAGGGAACCTGACAATGGTGTCCTAGAGTAAGATGCCATAATCCTAATTAGCCTGTGGCAAACAAAAGAAAACACGTTTCTCCCCAAACTTTATTTGTTCATCCAACAAATGCTCCTATGGCTACAGGCACTGTGCCAGGCCATGGGAATACAAGAGAAATAAAACAATTTCTCGTCTTCCTGAAACATAAAGAATAGTCGGAGAAAAACAAGTAAAACAACAAATAAACATAATTTCAAATTATAAGTCCTCTGAAGGCCAGCTACCCTGGGAGAGCAGCACTGAAGTGACTGGCCATGGAAGTCCTCGCTAACGAAGTGATCCTTGAGCTGAGACACATATGTTGTGAAGAGAAGAGTTTGGGAGAGTTGGGAAGAGTTGGGGGAAGGCTCCAGTGGGAGGCATGTCAAGCTGGGGCCCCTCGAGAGAAGGACTTACAGAAAAACTTGTCTCTGAAATGAGTGACTAAAACCATTAAGAATGCTAAGTTGAAGGACCAGAACCAAGAAGGGCTGGCAAACCAGAGAGGGGAGAGGCAATTAGTGCCTGAAATGGGTTAAAGGATGGTGAGATGTTGATTCCCTAGGCACTAGGGTACCAGGTATGGTCTGAGGTGACCAGAGCCCCAGACTGGCTATATCTGGCCATGGGCAGCAGCATCCATTTACTCCTATGTCCCTTAAAACAACTGCATCACTTTCTAAGTGTCTCAGTAGGTGAAAATGATTCAGAGGCCTTGCTTAAGACTTTAGGCCCAAACCAGACAGCCTCGTAAAAACCTATTTGGGATTAACCTCAACTATGTGTATAGGTTAGATCTTCAAATTTCCTCATGATACATAGAAAGTGCTTTCAAATTGGAATGCATTTCTGGGTGAAGGGATGCCTCGAGAAAAACAGGGGTCTGGGAAGCTATAGAAAGTGAGATAATGCCACAGTGTTGTGACACAAGCCTAAGAGGACATAAAAAAAAAAAACACCACAGAATCTTTTTCACCCCAAGGAAGGGGCAGGTGGTGGCACGCATCTCTTTTCAGTTATACAAACTTCTGCTTTATTATTGGTTTGGAGCTATTTTTATTGCATGATAATATGTTTGCATATGTCCAGTGAATAGGATTAAGGATAATGATTTCATCTCACTTGCAGAAATGACTCTCTGTACCTTGTAGTGACATCTGATCTGTTTACATGGAGAGATGTGTGAGTGTGCCTGTATATAGACCAGTGGACACCTGACACACATACAAAAGATTTCAGAGACTCTCCCAGGTCCCTAGAAAAGATATTAGAAGAGCATGAAAAGTTCTGCATGTATCCTTTATGCAGAAATGATAAAGAACTATTTTCCTTCCTATCCTCTTGTTTTCTCTTAAAATGAAATAACACACACACACACAGTAACCCCAGTGATCTGGCAAAAATACACAGGCACCAATTTGGTTTGTCACTGCCACCAGGTGTGTCAGAAAAAGAAACGAACAGAAGACCCAGCCAGTGCCTTTGAAGGGGTTGTGGGGGGAGGTGGGGGAGAACCATGTTCTGTGCACACCAGAATCTGTGCCTTTTGGAGGCTGCTTCTCCTCACGTTGTCCTCCTCTTTCCTGATACAGGGACCTTCTGGGAATTTAGAGGAAAAAATAGCCACTCTTACTAGGATCTCTGTGATGAGGTCAAACCCATCTATGCAATTTCTCACACAGTTCATGACACTCTGGGACTTGTAACGTAAGGTTGTCCTGAACTTCTGATTCTTAAGTCTTTAACTTTAATTTCACCTTAACATAATTTTTTCTTCATTATTTTGCCAGGTCTCTGATTTTAAAACCCTTCTTCCTACCTATCAGCCCTCTCTTCCTATCCCCTCACCCACATTCCCATACTTTCTTCCCAGCTCAGTCTTGGTTTCTCTGTCTCTTTCTCTCTCTCTCTCATAGTTAAGTCCAGTCAGATGCTCCCTCTGACCTTCATCCTTGTTCCCAAGTGTTCATAGAATTCATGGGCTTATGACTCAGATGACTAAACTCGTGCTATGCAAGTGCAACCCACAGACCTTTTTGATTTTGCTTAGCAATACAAATAATTAGGGTTCTTTCTTATGCAATTAATTTAATCACCCTCAAACAGCATCATGGACTAGTTTTTTTTGTACTTAAACAATGGTAGCTTTTATGTAAAGAACTAAATCTGGCAATATTTCAGGCATTGACTGCATGTATCTGAGGCAGAAGTACGGGGAGGCACACTGGTTTTTATCAAGTTCAATTATCTTTGCAAAGGATTCCACATTGTCACCACGTCCACAATAAAATTATGTCAAATATAGCTCAGGACTATACAAGCAGCTCTCTGTATACGTGTGTTCTGTATCCATGGGTTCAACCAACCTCAGATAGAAAATATTCAGGGGGAAAAAATGGACAAGTTGCTGACATGTACTATGTTGTTAGGCCAATGATGGCTGCTTCTCTACTGAACATGTACGGACTTTTTTCTTGTCGTTATTGCCTCAACAACACAGTATAACAACTACTTATATAGCATTTACATTGTATTGTATTACATAGCATTACATTGTATTTACATTAGGTGTTACAAGTAACCTAGAGATGACTTAAAATATACAGGCAGATGCACGTAAGTCATATGCAAATACTATGCCATTTTATATGAGGAACTTGAGCATCTACAAGGGATCCTGGAACCAATCCCCAGCGCTTATGGAGGGATGACTGTGCTCTAGTCACATGGCACCTTCCGTAAGCAAGGCTGTGAAAAACTGTTCTGTAAAATCCAGCCAGGCAATGGATTATGACATTGTCATGGGGGTGTCAGGCATGGTCTTTGGTCCCACTCCCCACATAAGAAAGCAGGATATGGTGAGGTCAAAAAGGAACACCCACAGAGCCATAGATAGGGGAGTCATACCACTATAGTCTTGCTGGTGGCTGGGTTGGAGACACAGGGAGCAGGAGCCACACAATCCGCAACCTGCCATCCACTTCTCTGACAACCAACCCCACTTGCTAGCTATAATCCACCGTGCTAACTGAAATCCGCTCTTGCTAGCTCAGCCACCATCTTTTTGCTATCCCCCACTTTCTGCTAGCGTAGCCACAGCAGTTATATTAGTGGCCAATGGCTCACTGGTTACAGCTGACGGCCAACTAGCCACAGCTGATGGCCATCCAATCACAGTTGATGGCCATTTACTACCTGAGCCAGTAGCTTTCCATGTGAGGCCGAGAGCCTGGAAACTGCACTCCTGGCTCTGTCCCCACAGACATACAACAGTAGCACTTACTATAATGTGAGGGCACATCCAAATAACAAAGAGCATTTTCATTTTTACCTGAGGGCTAGGGAAGTATTTTGGTTGCAGGTGTGGGGGAAGAATAAAACCAGTAACCTCTTTGTAGTTCTTAAGATTCAAATACCGGGAATGACAACTTGGCAAGTAAAATCCAGAACCCTGAGAGTTCCAAGACTCCTTAGCTTATCTAGTCCCCTCCTAACAACTCACTCCTAACACAGAATTCCCCACATTGGGGAGATCCAGGATGGCAGTATAGATAAACCCTGTTCTTGCCTCCTCCAGTGACCGCATTAAAATTACAACTAAAATTATAGAACAATCAACCTGGAGAACCACCTGAAGTCTAGCAGAACAGAAGTTTTATAACTAAGGAGATAAAAAAGAAGCCACACCAAGACTGGTAGGAGGGGTGGAGACACGGAACGGGCTGGTACCACACCTGCTGTGGCAACTGAGAATTGGGAAAGATATCAGGACTGCAGAGGCCCCAGCAGAGGAGCAAGAGACCCCAGCACCATACCAAGCTCCCCAGCTGGGAGGAGGAGCCCCCACAACATCTGACTGTGAAAAACAGTGGTGATTCTGACCGTCCAGGCAGAATGACAGGCTATGGGAAACCCAGACATCATTTTAAAGGGCCCTCGCACACAGTCGCTCGCAGGCACTCACCGTGGGCTCCAGCAGAGGAACAGTGGCTTGGGAGGCGTCAGAGACCTACAGGAAACACCTGAGTTGTTGACTTAGCACAAGGACTGGACAGACCGTCGCCATTTTCCCTGTGTAGAATTTTTTACTTGGCCAGCCGGCAGGCAGGCGCCATCTTTCCTGTGTTGAGCCCACATTCACATGGCCAAATCTGAATCTTCCTTGACCTGGTGAACTCTACTCACTCCACCCCTAGGATCCCGCCCCACCCAACTCAGACAACGCCGGAGGCTCTATCAGAGACTCAACCTTAAGGGAGCCAACAGGTGTCAGCAGGCCTCGGGGTGTCCTGGCTTTTTGCAGAAGCCTGATACTGGTGGCTGCCATCCTCAGTTCACAGTGGCCTCTCCCACATGCTTCCGGGTCCAGTACAGGGAGTAAACATCTGCAGATTGTTTTGTAGCTCCTACAGGGACTACCTGGTGGGGTAGTCCCTGGCTGGTCACAGGCAGTGGATGATGACCTGGGCCTGCACTGGAGCCCCTTCCCAAGAATTCCCAGAACCAACATACTTGGAGGTTGGCTTCAGACCACAGTACCACCCAATTAACTGCACGAGCAGCTCACACAAAGGGGGTCTCAACAAGGCACCAGAGCCTGCTAGGGCAAATCCCACTCAGCGGGATAACCCCCCTGCACAGCAGCCTATCAGCTGTGGACGTGGCCAAACCCCACAGCCAGTTAGCATGAGGATCAATCCCACCTACTGATGTGCCAACAGCAATCAAGACTCAACTATAACAGCAGGATACACACAAGGGACGCTCCTGGAGAACTCCTGGACCTGGAAGCAGGTGACCAGGGAGACTATACCAGGGCCCCATAGGGCACCCACTATATAAGGCTACCTGGCCAAGACTGGGAGACATACATAGCAGCTCTACCTCATGCATAGATACAAACACAGAGAGGCAGCCAAAATGAGGAAAGAAAGAAATGAGTCCCAAAGGAAAGAACAGAAGAAAAACTCCAGAAAAAGAACTAAATGAAGGGATGCAAACAACCTACCAGATACAGAACTCAAAACAATGGTTATAAGGATGCTCAAGGAACTTAGTGAGAACTTCAACAAAGAGATAGCAAGCATGAAAAGGACATAGAAACCATAAAAAAAGAACCAGTCTGAAGTGAAGAACACAATAACTGAAATGAAGAATGCACTAGAAGGAATCACCAGCAGATGAAGCAGAAGATTGAATCAGCGATTTGGAAGACAATGTAGCAGAAAACACCCAATCAGAACAGCAGAAAGGAAAAAGAATCAAAAGAGAGAGAGAGAGAATAGTTTAAGAGGCCTCGGGGAGGGGGGACAACATCAAGGGCAACATTCACATCATAGGGGTCCCAGACGGAGAAGAGAAAAAGCAAGGCATTGAGAACCTATTTGAAGAAATAATGACTGAAAAGTTTTCTAATCTGGTGAAGGAAATAGACATACAAGTCGAGGAAGTGCAGAGAGTCCCAAAAAAGATGAACCCCAACAGGCCCACACCAGACACATTATAATTAAAATGGCAAAAGCTAAAGGCAGAGAGAATCCTAAAAGCAGCAAGAGAAAGGCAACTTGTTACTTACAAGGGAGCTCCCATAAGAGTTCAGCTGATTTCTCAACAGAAACTTTGCAGGCAAGAAGGGATTGGCACAAAATATTCAAAGTGATGAAATGCAAGGATGTACAACCAAAATTACTCTACTCAGCAAGGCTATCATTTAAAATTGAATGAGAGATAAACAGTTTCCCAGACAACAAAAATAAAAGGTAAAGGAATTCATTGCCACCAAACCAGTATTACAAGAAATGCTAAAGGGACTTCTTTAAGAAGTAAAAGGGAATGGGGAGAAAACAGAACATAAAGATAAATAATAAAATCACAATAACTATCAACAATCACTTTATGTGTAAATGGATTAAATGCTCCAATCAAAAGACATAGGGTAACTGAATGGATAAGAAAACAAGACCCATGCATATGCTGTCTACAAGAGACCCACTTCAGATAGACAGGCACACAGATTGAAAGTAAAGGGATGAAAAAAGATATTTCATGCAAATAGAAACCAAAGAAAAGCTGGGTGGCAATACTTATATGAGACAAAATAGACTTTAAAACAAAAGTTATAATAAGAGACAAAGAGAGACATTACATAATGATAAAGGGACCAATCCAACAAGAGGATATAACCCTTGCAAACATTCATGAACCCACTTTGGGAGCACCTAATTATGTAAAGGGAGAGACTGGCAGTAATACAATTATAGTATGGGATTTTAACACCTAGTTGATACCAATGGACAGATCTACCAGACAGAAAATCAACAAGGAACAAGCGGCTTTAAATGACACACTAGACCAGATGGATTTAATTGATATTTTTAGAGCATTTCACCCCAAAGCAGCAGAATATACATTCTTTTCAAGTGCACATGGAACATTTTCCAAGATAGAACATATGTTAGGCTATAAAACAAGTCACAATAAATTTAAGAAAATTGAAATCATATCAAGCGTCTTCTCCAACCACAATGGTATGAAAATAGGAATCACAAGAAAAAAAATGAAAAACACACAAACACATGGAGGCTAAATAACATACTACTAAATAACGAATGGGTCAACAAAGAGACCAAGGAAGCCATCAAAAGATACCTTGAGACGACAAAAATGAAAACACAACAACACAAAATCTATGGGACACATTGGAAGCAGTCCTAAGAAGGAAATTCATAGCGATACAGGCCTACTTCAAGAAATAAGAAAACTCTCAAATAAACAATCTAAACTTACACTTAAAGGAACTATAAAAAGAATAGCAAACAAAGCCCAAAGTGAGTAGAAGGAAGGAAATAATAAAGATCAGGGTGGAAATAAATGAAAGAGTCTAAAAAAGCAATACAAAAGATCAATGAAACCCAGAGCTGATTCTTTGAAAATGGAAACAAAGTCTATAAACCTTTAATCAGACTCATAAAGAAAAAGAGAGAGAGGCCCCAAAGTGAAAGGATTATCATGCTGACTGGAGAAAACGAACTCTTCCTCGCCTTGTAATGCCTCCTTTGACAGCCTACTTCCAGAAGAGGCAGACGCTCATTTGGCTTGGGGATTGCAGGAAAGTGATCTGTGGTTTAACCAAAAAATATCAATCTTCACCCAGACCCTCTCCCCACAATTTACATGCAGAGGGCAGAGAAGATAATTGGAAGAGAAATAAGAATAAAAGGCATTTGGTAAGCAAGGAAAAGGAGAGGAAGTTAAAATATATGATGACCATTGTCATTTTATTTGATTCTTTACTCAAACATCCCCTTAATGTAAAGTGTCTAACAGTGACAGTACAAGTATTGACAGGAGACAGAACACAGAACCAGAAATCTAGTCCTAATTGTTAATATTAAACCTGTTAGTCCTGAGTTCCTTCCTCTGTAAAGTGAGGGCTGTGAGGCACCAAGTAAAGAAGCTCTATGTGACCTCAAACTCTAACATTTGAGGCACTGGAGTGTTCCACTCTGAAGGATCAAGAAAGTTGTAGCAATCTGGAGGTTGCAGAAATCAGGGTCAGGCACGGATACGCTGCCACCCAGACCCATGGGAAACATCCTGAAGGAAAGCACTGTCCGCCCTGAGTGGAAGGCATTCCAGAAAAGGACCACAGGTAGTACCAGAGAATTTCCCAAAGCAGCAAGCAGCCTACAAGCTAGAGGCTGATTTCCCAGATTCTGGATCTCAGCAGTCAACACTGGAGAAAGGTTTTTCTGAACCTGGCACCTCCAATTCTGAAATAATCTGATGGTTCAGAATGAGGCTGGGACAAGGGCAAACCTTAGAACCCTGGTAGCAACAGAAGGACGTGGGCGAGGAAGGAAAAGATCGGTTGGGCACAACTCAGTTCTCAGAAGTAAGTCTGGACTTGAAGGAAGGAAACCCAGTTTGCATGGGGGTGTGGAGGAAAGAATGGGTGTTATTGCTGTGTTTCCAGGACCAGGCTGTACTCTTTGTTTTGGCACAATTTTTCTGACAAAAAGCCAATGTTCTCACCATATAAATACTCATCGACGTTAGTAACAACAGCATATGAGACCAATATTTATGAAGATGCCAGACTGCATGCAAATGGACTGGAAATACCTTGGAGAATTTCACAAAAATAAGACACAGGGCAATTAAACTCTGGCAGAGGAGATCGGAAGCAAATTCTCTAAAGACGGTGGGAGGGAGGACGCAAGCCGATCACAGGCGTATAGACAAGCCTTTTAAAATGGGATGCGTTTGCCTCAAACCCACTGGAGCACGGCAGTGCTGCCTCAAGCTCTTCACAGGAAAGCAGCTTTAGATGTTTGCTTTTGAGAGGCGTGACGGCTCTGAGGGCTGATGCCTGAAGTTTCACCGCCATCAAGTGGAACCAGTGAGTATAGCAGCTGTGGACGTCCTCTCGGCGGAAAGTGAGAGGCAGAGGTGAGATGCGGTCCATTTCTCATTTGACAATGAAAGATGAGAGAAAGCTTGTGAACTTCATTTCACTATCACCCATTTTTCAAAGGAGATGTCATTTTGGTTCCCAGCCATCAATCAACAGGCTTTGCTCAAGCACCAGGCTAGGCTATATTTGCACGTTCTATTTCAGCCCAGGTGGAAATGAAGACTTACAGGTCTGGCTTTGAAACCCTCTTGGCCAATATCAGTGATTGCCAGATGCCAAAACCTCCTGCTCACCAGACGTCCCCATTTTAACAACAGAGTTTAATTATGTGCAGAAGACATAAGTCCTGAAGACAGGTTAGCAGGGGATGGCAAGTGCTAGTGAATGGGGAGCATTCTTCTACCGCTTGGCAGGAGCAAGAACTCAGCCAGGTGACAGCCTATTTGTCCAAACTCTGGAGACCACTTTATTTCTTAGAAGATAAACCAATTTCCAGTGATAGGTACCTTTTCATGTCCTCTTCTGTTTTTGAAGAGGTTGACTTGAGGACTGCAGTCATGGGGATACTTTTCTCTCCTAAGAAAGCACATCCAGAGTATCTTGTAGCTCTTCCTGTCACTCTGCCCGCTTTGCTTGGCTGATAGGCCAGAGACCAGAGAAGGAAAGCGGGAAGGGAATGTGTATTTCTTGAGACCTACACTGTGACAAAACAATATATGTGAAACTATATTGTTCTTCCTTCACAACAAACCTCACGGGGTATGGCCTCTCAAAAATACTAGAGTAGTCTAGAAGGATATAACCCCTATTATTATTAGTAATTCTCCCTTTTCAATACAATTACTGTTAGTAATTCTCCCTTTTCAATACAAAACTTGGCTAATGTTGGTGCAAAGCTGTGTGAGAAACAATACACCAAATCTTTGTGGGTGTGAATAGCCCTAATTCAGCATGTCACTAATTTACCTCCAACCTCACTTCACCTCTTTCCACACTGGGTTTTCTTTTCTTTCTTTCTTTCTTTCTTTCTTTCTTTCTTTCTTTCTTTCTTTCTTTCTTTCTTTCTTTCTTTCTTTCTTGTTTGTTTGGTGTTTTTTTAGAAATGTTTATATCAGTACGGTGAAATTAAATTTTAAGAGATACTGGATGTCACTACTTTGGATATCATTAGTTTATTATAAAAGAAAGACTTGGAAATTATTTACTTGATGAGATTTCACATCAGTGGAATGGGCAGTTTCACATGATGCCATGTCAATAGTGATTTACTTCAGTCTACATACTTTCCAAGAATGTCACCGTCTCTAAATAAGAAATAATCCTTGTCGTTTAGAACTACTTTGGTGCCTCCACATTCTGGAAGAACTTTATCTCCAACCTTCCCGCTAACTGGTTGAATCTCTCCGCCCTTTCCTTTAGCGCCTGATCCAACAGCTACTACTAATTGCTTGCAATACTTTTCCTTGAGATTTTTCTGGAAGCACAATGCCTCCTTTGGTTACAGTTTCCGCAGCACTCCTTTCAACTAATATTCAGTCAGAGAGGGGGAGAAACTTTCTAAATACCTGCTCTGCCATGACTTCAGCAGCAGCAGGTGTGTCCTTTCCACACTGGGTTTTCATTTTGATGAAAAGCAGGGAGTCAGGCTCTTGGGAGGTAACTCCCTGATTCAGCTACAAGTTTTTAAATGTCATTCAGTTTCTGTGTATGGAAATTTCTTTTTTCCTTCACCAAAGAGCAATTTCCTATTGCCCTGCCCTGCAGAGCAATTTCTGGGATTAAGTAAACAATAGTTAGGTACCATGTCTTTTCTAAGAGATATTATGAACCAATTCTGTCACAAAGGGATCTGGATTTATTCCCTCCTGTAATTAAACCTCAGGTGAAGTGTGAAACTGGCTTTGAGGTCTCCTCCCTGTCTTACCTGGGCTGCCAAACCCCATTGCAAAGTTTCCACTCCTCTGCCTTCCTGGAGCAAAACCTCAGGGTCCATGACCCTTCTTGGTTCCCCTCTTACCTTTGCCATTCACCTCAAAAATTGGGGAAAACACACTTGTTTTAGATACATATGGAGAGAGGAGTGATACATGAAGAAGAGTCAAGTCTACACCCACTGGAACTGAACCTTGAACTTCAGCTCCAACACGATGCCAACCAGGGAGCCAGCCATGTCTCCTCCATGTCTAATGCCCACCACTCATACTGCTGCTGCCACAATGAAAGAGTGCCACCACATCTTTATTGCATCTCCAAGTGAAGAACAGTGAATAACTTATATAAAGAACACCCCATCCGTAGACAATGCCCGCTTACAGAACACAGGAGGGGAACACAGTACAAATCTAGTTACAGGGGCTGAGGAGCAAAGGAATGGGAGAAGAATCAGTGCCAGGAATTTATAGAAAGAACAGTGCACAAATTCTCCTGGCAAAGAGAAACTGGGCTTGTCCACGCTAGCGAGGTCTGGAAGGAGAACGCCTGGTAAAACACATAGGGGAGATTAGTCTGGGGATTGACAGCAAGTTTGGGAATGATGCAAGGAGAGAGGGGGGACCTGTGAATTGGTGCTGGGGACACACAGAGGCCCCGTGTTAGGCAGCACCATGCATATGAGTAAATTTAGGGTGACCTTTAGCCTCTCCTACGCAGGCAAGAAGGAAGAGTACCAGTAAGTTGGCTTCCAGTGTAGACTTAGGCAGGGAGGGGTGAGATTTGTAGTTCTGCTCTGGGTCAAGCGATCCTCACAAAACCAGTGTTGAATAGAGGAGTTGGCTCCTGAAGCTGAATGACCCAGTACCTGGTCAGATGACCAGAGCTTTAGTCACATGTAAAGTAACCGGGAACAGTAAGAGGCTAACCCTGAGTTGCCTGAGACTCCCACTTAGAAGACGCATCCTAAGTACGGAACAAAGGATAAACTACAGTCTTATTAGTCCACAGCAACTCCAGAACAGAAGAACAGTGGTTGAGGCTGGCAGGGAGGCCGGGTCTTCCCATGATGTTTCATACAGTTTCCTTAGAAGACTCAGGCGTTAGCCCACATCCCTTTGAACTCCCCACTGGTTCTACTGACTCTCTGGGTTTGTTCCACTCTTCAGAACAGCTAACTGCCGGTTTTCCTTCCTTCGTAGTCATTGTAAGGGCTCGCCCGAGTCTGGGCCCGCGGAATGGAGAAATCCTTTTGGGAGGTCCGATTCTGCAAAGGAAGCGCCATATTGTTAAACTCACTCCCATTCCCGGATATTTCAATAGAACTCCAATCTGGGCAAGAACCTAATTTTCTTCCCCTTCTCCTAAACCCTCCCCCTAAAGTTCTCCCTGTGCCCACACTCCAGTCTTCTGTCCTAACCCCATGAAGTGGTGACAGCAAAGTAGACAGGCCATTCTTTCAAGGCGGCCACCTAGGAGGCCATCAGAATGGTAACCAGATCTATTCCCAAGGGACAAATGTTCTTGCAGTGCTAAGACTGCTGATGAGAAAGGAGAAAGACATCATTTACCTGCAGCTGAAAATGGGTGGAATAAGGGGCATAGAGCGTATCACCTAGCTCTTCACGACCTGAAACAAAGGGAGAAGACTAATTAAAGCATTAGAGTCCCCTCCTTTGTGTTCTCACCTGCGCTCACCCTTGTTCAGTCATGTACCAAAGCATGATGCATTATCCATTGACTTGTCTATCTCCCTGGTCGACATGTTTCATGGGAGAAGGGACTGTATCCTCCAGCCCAGGACCGGACACAGAATAAGGACGATATTGGTTGAATAAATGAATAACTAGCAGCACATGATCACCATAGAAACACCTTTCCAAAACCTCCCCAGCGGCCCACCTCATCCTAAGATCACTTCAAAAGCACATTTGAAACCAGTCTTTTCAGATACAGATCTGGCCAGAGGTGTACCTAGAGTGAATCTCATTGGGGATTTACCCACTTCTTTAACTGTCCGAAAAGAGAGAAAAAAAAATTTTTATCATTTTCTTTGAAAAGGCTCGGAATTTATGAGCAATTGTTTTCAATGGATGTGGAGGGAATCAGAGGGATTTAAACTCGAAACCAGAAGAGAAAACACATACAAACATCATGAATACAATTTAAAGCAATCCATTTCAAATTTACCTGTTCCAGTTACTCAGTAAATACCTAAACACCTTCTAGATATAAGATATTATGAAGATTACAAGGATTAACCGACATGATTCCTGCCCCGAGGCTGACTCTAGAGCTTCAAGAACACATGACAGCTACATAAATAACGTGGAATGAGAGACGAAGAGCACATCTGAGTTGTACAGCTGTGCAGGCAGAGTGAATACTGATGGAGATTGGGGAATGGGTGACTCTGGAAAAGGGCAAGAATAAGGAAGAAAGACTGTCAAGAAGAGGACAGACACGCCTTGAGCCTGACGCAGAGGCAGGAAAATGCAGTGACGTGGTTGGTTTGGACTGAGAGCACAGCTTCTGTGGTTGTTGGGTGCTGGCTGTGAAAAGCCTCTCGCAGGATCTGATCAATGCACTGGGGAGACGGTAAGGTATGTGAGCAGTAAGTGTGGTGGCCAGGGGGGTATCTTAGAGAGAGCAAGGTGACAGGGGCCCCTAAAATGGATGAAAAGGATTAAAGGAAGAAAGACTAGTGAGGGAATGATAACAGGGAGTCCAGTAGTGAGGTAACAGAGTGAAGGCGATTGACAGGAGGGGATGGGTGGGTAAAATACCCCTCTGGCACTTTCCCACCCCCTCAGGCTTACAGGTGCCCAGGAGCCGAGCCCCCAGCTGCAGTGAGAAGCTTTGCACCTCAGGCTTCAAGAGCAGACCAATTGGTAGCTGAAGCTAAGAAACTGGTCTTGAAGGCACTTCACTTTGGTCCCAAACCCATTCCCCCTCCCCTGGTTAGGCCCAGAGATCAGTGTAAACCCTGGAGACCAACAAATAGCTCCCTATGGGCAAGGGCAGTGTCTGGCTATCAGTTTAGCCTCTTTTTGTTATGAGAACAACAACAGAACACCTGGCTACTCACAACTCCAGGCAAGAGCAAAATAGGTTCATTCTTTTATGTCAGATATGATCTCTTCCCTCCCATGTGCCCTGAGACGTACAGTAAAATGTAGCTCTTCAGGCTAAATCGGAATCTGTGGTAACTTTATGGAGATTTCCACTGATTTATGATAAAAGGGCTTTCTACCAGCTCTGAGCTCTGTGATCACTGCAGGAAATCATGGCTTAGCTTTATGCACCCAAATATATAAAGGTCCTACATTTCTAGAAGGAATGCCTAGGTATCTTTCATAAAGAATACAATCTCACCTACTTGTCGCTAAGAATTTTTCTAGTCGTTCCTTTTCCATTCCTTTGCTCCATCTTATTTTGATTCAGAGAAACCTACATGGTACTATGTAGAAGGTACTAAATCACGACTCCAGAGGCCAGGTTCTAGTTCTACTTGTTATTAACCAGCTGGATGATTTTAAGCAAGAGCTGAGCCTTGGAGACCTTATCTGTTCTTTCAGGGGTGTGATGTGGATAATCTTGCATGTTCCTGACAGTTATAATATCCTATGCCTCTCCCCCATCTTTCTGTAGAGGACTCTCCCCCAGCCAGGCTCTATACCTTGAGTGATTTCCTCTTGAGAGTAGGCCCTGTTCTCCACACCATAGCTCTGCTTCATGAATTGAGGTTTACAAAAAGCATCCTCCACAGGATAATCCATGGGGTTCTGTTGCTTTGTGAGCAGCTGAAACTCAGGTGCAACATAAACCAACAGGAAGACCCAGCCGTTGGCCACCACGGCTGAGCTAAGGATGGTATCATCCCACTCGGGGCCAGGGGTAGGGATGAGCAACAGCGTGATCCATGCCACCCAGATGACGATGGAGAGGAGCGTGGTGAGGTAGATGTGGGCCCCGTGTCTCTTCCAGCCAGTGAAGGATCCACAGAAGGTGAAGCAGGATGTGAGGAAGGTCAGCACCATCAAGAAGAGGACGTAGATGAGCAGCATGACAAAGTCTTCATTGCGCCGAGGTGGAGGAAGCTCAGAGAAGATTGCCACGTTCGTCCTGTTCATGGTGAGGACGACATACTCAATAGCGATGACGTCCTGCACGAGGCTGAGGCCCACAGCCAGGCCCAACATCACAAGCAAGGAGAGGGGCTTCCTCCCGCGAACCAGCTTCGTCAAGTTCAAAGCGTGAGCCAGGAGGCAGGAAAAGCAGAGGGAGAAGAGAATGCCGAAGAGGAAGAAGCGTGTGGGTCCCGTACTGTTGTCCAGGGTGATGATGAAGGCAAAGGTGAGGCCGAAGACCCCCAGCACACCCAGGAGGAAGAGAAATTGGACCGGCAGAACCTTTCGCCTGTTGGAGTCCTGCACCTTGCAGATGAGGACCAGGAGAGCTAGCATGAAGGCCACCGAGGTGACAGCGCCAACGGCAGCCAACGCTTCCAGGACGATGCCCCAAATTGCATTCTGATCGCAAAGTCGATAGTACCTGGGGTTCAGGTTCTCGCGGCAACCAGGAGGGGTGGTGGTCATTCTGGTCCTGCAGCAAAGCAAAATGGGGGTGGGGGTGAATCTACTAACAAACTCATGCACAGAGGACCAAAAAAGATTAGGGAAAAATTCTGGACGTTCAACTAGAGTTTTACCCAGAAACTTTCTATGTTAAACAAAGCTACTAATTTTTCTCCACTTCTTGTGGCAAATCCTAAAGGCTGAGAAAGGGGCAAATCTCATACCTCCCTCCCTGCAATTTAACTATATTAATATTTACCCTGAAGCCAGACCTAGTGCTCTGTTGAGGTTTCAGAATCTTACTTCAAATACTATGTCACAAATAACTTGTTAGCGTTCCTGATATTTTGGGCTAGTGTTGCCATATGAATTAGTGAACGTGGAAATACCGAATCTTAAAGTTAAAACTTTAATGATAATTTATCAGTCTCAAGGTTTTTTCCATCTCTGGCCCTGTTTCAGACATTATTTGTCCCATTCCCTCATGGATAAGAGGAATTCTCTGAATGGTAGATTTCTCTACAGAAGGAAGGCCAAACTGTCGTTTCTCAGCTGCTGGATCTACGTCTTCAGTTGTGTTGTCACATATTAGAAGGGTGTTTTCCCCCTCCTTAAGATTTGTAGGGTGGTTCTACTAATTCCAAAAAGTAATGGAAGGACTCTTCCCTGTCATAATGAGCTCTTAATTACACACACACACACACACACACACACACACACACACACACAGTATAACATATACTTTCATATACGAATAAATGAATGAATATTAGAATATATGTGTGGTATGTTAGAATAAAATAAGATAAATAATAAAAATAAATCCTTTATAGCTTAAATCCATCTTCCTAACTTTTTTATGAAATTGGCCCTCCAAGCTTAACTTTGTATTATATAGTCATTCATTCAGCCAATATTTACTGAGCACCCCTATATGCCAATCACTCTTCTAGGTACTCAATGATAAAGGGGAAAACAGACATGTTCCCTGCCATAGCAGGAGATAAATAGACATAATCTGCCACTGCTGCCACAGGCCTCCCTTGGCCTTCCCTTACTGTGGGTTTGTCACCTCCACTCCACCCCACAGAAATTATACCCCAGTCATCCCGACTGCATGCAGAGCACAGAGCAAAGAAGGGGTTAGGTTCCACCTCTCCAGGGCAGAGAGAATGAGAAAGAGGAGGAAAAAGAAAGGCAAACGAGCTTCAGATACAGGCAACCCCTGAAATGCAAATACCCAAAGTCCGTTATGCTTTGCCTACAAATGTCCACTCTGTGGTGCTACAGGAAAGGGAGGTGGGGAGGGCACTCCCATGTCTAAGCCACAACCACAGAAGACGAAGAAGCGGGTCTAAACCAAGGGCAGCACACAAGGGAAGGGACCCAGGCAGGCCCTGTGATTTCATCTTCCCTCACCTCCACCTTGCCACTTTACTCCCTCTCAGATTAATCACAAGGGTGGTGTCTGGCTGGCTGGCTGGCTGGAAAGGTATTTTTCTTACCCTCCCTGCCCTTCCCTGCCAACGGTTCCTTCCCCACCCCTCAAAGTACTGCTGTTTATTGACAAGTGGTTGTTATCATAATTCCTGATAATTATGAAGGATTTTGAACCTGAGGACTAAATCTTGGCAGAGATCGGTGAAGTTTTCACCTAGAGGACAGTTCTGGGGCTGGACAGAAGGACAGTGAGGCAGAGGGGGTTTTGTCTCGGGACCTCCCGGCACCCACAGGCGCGAGTCGGACAAGAACAATGGCAGTGGGTGGGGAGAGGGGAGAAAACCGATTCCCCCAGTTTTACGCCCACCTCCCATGCCAATCATGCAGGGGAGAACCAGTCCCTAAAACGCCTTTAAAACAATGGGGTTTTTTACTTGTTTTTTTCAATTACAGCTGAATTCAGTATTATATTAGTCTCAAATGTACAGCATAGTGGTTAGACATTTATATAATTTAGGCAGTGATCCCCCAATTTGTCTAGCAGCCAGCCACCTGGCACCATGCATATTTGTTGCATTATTGACTATATTCCCTATACTGTACTTTATATCCCTGTGACTATTTTGTAACTGCCAATTTGTACTTCTACATCCCTTCACCTTTTTCACCCAGCTTCCCAACTCACCTCCCATCTGGCAACCATCCATTAACAATGGTTGTTTTAAAATGTGTACGTTTTTATTATAGAAATTTTCAAGCATACTCAAAAATAAATCATATAATGGAGACCCATGGACACATCCCACGGTTTCAAAAATTATCAATATATGGCCAATCTTGCTTCATCTACATTCCCCACCCCACTCGCTAGATTATTTTTAAGCAAATCCCAGACATCAGATCTTTTTATCCATAAATACTTGCATACATATATATACATGACAAAAACTCCTTTTTAACTTAACCACACTTAAAAAATTAACAATAACCCTTTAATATCAAATATCCAGTTAGGGTTTATATTTCCTAACTATCTCAGAAACGACTTTTTAAAAACTTCTCAGTAAATATTTTTTATCCGAGTGACTAATTTTTTTGGAGTAATTATCCTCTTAATTTATCTCTATTAGCCTCCTCCATCCCTTCCCAAGCATGACAGGGATTGCACAAGAGGTCTAAAATGTTCTAAGTACTTCCTGTTTAGTCAGAGGAAAATAAAACTCAACAGACTCATTAACAAGCAAGTCTATACTGAGAAGGTGCTGTGTCGCTCAGGGAATGGACCAGATGAGGAAAAGACACCGGGAAGGTGGATGGAGGAGGACAGGATTCTGGGGAGCTGAAAAGGACTTCTAGAAAACGGGGTTTGAGGAGGAAAAGGGAAGCAATCAGCGTTTGGGATTATAAACTGCCAGTTAGCCAGAGAAACAGCCTTGAAGAACATAAGGGCTGGAGCAAAAAAAGAAAAAATGCAATGAGATTAGTGGTTATGTAGACATCGTTTGCAACCAGATTCAAGGGCAGAGAGACCTAGGGTCCAACCAAGAAAGGACTGGCTCCAACGAAGACCAAATGGTGGCGGAGAGAAACAATTTACTCTGGGACTGCCCTGAAGGGGAGGGAGGACCTCGTAACTCCTTCACACCAGGGACCAGGCCCAGTTTTATGCACTTGACTAATTTAACCCTCACAACCATCTTAGGATATAGCTCATATGATTATTAGTGCTGTCCTACAAGTGCAGCAACTGAGGCACAAGTTAGCTGACGCCAAAGTCACAGAGCAAATGAGTAGAAGGACCCGGACTCAAACCCAAACTCTAACTCCAACGTCACAGGTCTTAACACAACAGCATACAGCCCCTTTCTCTGGTAAGAACATCAAAGCCAGGATGGACCCACCAGTTAGCAATGGGGTGACAATGTCAACACTGGGTGCTGCTTTAGCTTTGAGCATGGGTTTCGTCCTCTGAGGAGCTCACCCTACCCCTGTGAGCTGCTCCAACTGTTCAGAGTTCCACATACCCTCCAACACATTAAAGAAATGACTGTTTGCAGACCAGCTGTGTGTGCTCTACAGCAGGAGACAGGGCTGGAAAAGAGATCCTGTGAGAGAAGATGAGAAGGTGGGCAGGATGCATCCTGGGGTCTCCCCGTTTGTGAACCTAAGGCAATGGCGCTAAAAGCCAGGTTAAGATCTATTCCTGGAACTCCTCTAATGCCACTCCTAAAACTTGAATATTTCGCACCCTCCTTTTAGAAACAATACATTCCTAAGCCTCTTTGTTCTTCAGCACAGTCGCTCTTCTCCTGTCCTGCCCACTCCCACCATCATGGGAGTGTACTATCCCATTTCTTTTTATAAATCCACCGCTTGCTTGGCAAAAAAAAAAAAGAAAGAAAGAGAGAGAGAGAGAGAGAGAGAGAGAGAGAGAGAGAGAGAGAGAGAGAGAGATCTACCACTAAGTTGGGAAATAGCCTAAGAAAAATGGCCTACCCCACATTAGAAAACCCATCCATGTCCTCACACTTCCACTTCAATGTCTCTTGAATATCTCAGCCCATCATCATTTCTACCTGGACCACTTCAAAAGCCCGACCTCTGTCTCCAGGCTTGCCCTCTCTGAGCCACATTATTTGCGGCCAGGGAAGAGAGCCATAAACCTGCACACACAGTATAATGCTTTGCATCCTCAGCCCCTGCCTGCTCTCCTGCCCCTCCATCTCTCCAGCCTCATGCCTCCCCACACTTTCCTCCCAGTCCCCAATATGTGGACTTCTTGTTACTCCTTCAAACAAGCCCTGCTATCTCACTTCAGGCATGCTGTCCCATCTGCTTGGAACAGTCTCGTGACTTCCCCACTCCCTTCATTTCGCTTAGAGGCCCCTTCTTCCCAGGTGCTTCCTTTGACGCCCAAGTCTAGTAAGAAACATGTCTTTCGAATTCTGAGAGAGCCTCCTCATTGCCCACCACAGCACTTGTCACACCGCTCTGCCTTGCCTTTTGGGAAGTCTGTGTCTCCATCTAGACATAAAGGCTCTGTGGAGGTGGGCACTGAGCTATTAAATGTCTTTCCACCTCCAGCCTAGCACCTGATTTGTGGTAAGTGCCTAACCACATTGGGTGAGTGAGCATATATGAACAGAAATGGAGTCTGGTGGGGAAGGTGGGGCTGCTCATGGGATTGTGTGGGGAGGGGTGCACCTTGTTTCCTCAGAAGGCCCCAGTCTGCTATCCCTTAGTCCAACCCCGCCCCCTTGCTCCCATCTTCCTTCTCACACACTGTCTAAAATTACTAAAATCACATTTTGGGTCTGAAGTTAGGAGTTCTGGGCCATGTCTGGAACTTAGCTAAGTGATTCCAGGTGTCTCCTAGGAAACCATGAATCCAGAAGCTTTCTCAGCAGAGAGGAATTTACTGGAATATAGTCATATGCTCCGACCCAAATCCCTGATGACTAAATCCTGAACTTTGGAGAAAGATGGTAAGGTCTTAGTGTGTGTAGCCTCCAGCCTGGGACATAAGAAAAAATGACTGAGTCTTAAATGTGAGGCACCCCTCCCTTCACTAATTCAGCTAACCACCCGCTGTCCAATAATCCAATGACACTGGCAACTGAGACCCTGAAATCACTTGGCACTGCCTTAAACCCTTCTAGAATGAGTCAGGGCATCGACCTAAAGGTTAAGAAAAAAAAGAAAGATGGAGGAAGGAAAAAGAAAAAGAACAACAAGCAGAGGAGGAGGAGATGGGGAGGAGGAGAGGCAGACAGGCCTCGAGAGAGGGAGGGGAGGAGGGAAGAGGCAGGGAAGGAGAGAGCCACTTACTGGGCTCAATTTCAAGCCCTCTCTTTAGGAATAAGGGGTTTCAGCTGCCTTCGTGTGTATGGACACCGTCTCCTGGAAGCTCTGTCCTTTCCTCTGGAAAATGAGGGAGGGTCCCTGTTGACTGTTAATCCCTCTGGGGAGCTCCTTGCAGACAATGTCCCAATCTCTTTCTCCTTCCACCTCATCCTCCTTCTGGCCCCATCTCATGTCATTAAAAAATTATGTACCACAAGCTTCTAATGAAACCCCAAACCAGAGCTACAAGTGAGGTTGAAGGGTCTAAGTGCAGGCCACGGAGAGGGACACCAGGGGAACAGCCACCTGCAGGACAAAGCCATAGGGTCCTTCCTGGAGCAGTGCTGATCCCACCCATGGCCTTGGCCAACATACAACATTGACTGGTATGCAGGACAAATGCCAGCATTGCACAGGTCTCTGCGGCCCACCTCTGGAACCTCTGGAGTATCTGAGCGTGAATTACCTGGGGCTCTGAACCTTGCCAAAAGCTGATCTTATCTCCTCCTTATGAGATTTATCTCTTCTGTCATCTAAAAATAGGGAGAACAATACCTTCCTCTTAGGATTGCCTGGGAAACGGTATCAAATAACTTTACTGTTTGTTGAAGCTGAACCTTCACACCAGGCAAATTTTTTTATTTTCTAGCATTTTAATTTCCTCTCTATTCTTGAATTGCCACATTTAATCAGTAGTAATAACACTAGTCAAAATATAATTATGAATAAAAAGAATGACGACAGCCACATACCAAGTCCTCTTGTGAGCCAGGCTGAGCGTTTATATGTTTTTACATATATTCTCTCATTTACATGTTTTTATACCTATTATCATAATGTAATCTGTCATTTCATCTCTTAAATCACTGTTATGATCTCTGAAGCCTTTCTCTCTGACTCTAGCCTCTCTCTACTTAATCATCTCCAAGTCTCCAAAACAAGCAATCCTGTATTCAGTCAATCTTCCCATCAATCAACAAACATTTAAGTGCCTACTTTGTGCTCGGTACTGTGTTAAGTGTACAAGTCACTCAGAGCACAAGTGTGGCTGCTGCCCCTAGGACGACCAACAGTCATACGGACATGCAAATAAGGAGTTACAGAGTGTGCAGGAAATGCTGAGGGCACATGAAAAACAGTGACCCATTCTACCTAATGGGGTTAAGAAAAAAAAGGCTTTAGAGAGGAGCCAGGGAGAGGAGACATGAAAGATCAGCAGGGAATGGTGGGAGATTTTTAGGAAGGTAAAAGAGACAAGGCTTGGGAAATGAAGGAGTCCAGGTTAATTCCCTGACTTCTAGCTTAGGCAACTGAATGGGGCTTAGAAACACAGGCTTAGGAGGGGAGATGCTAAGTTTAGCTTTGTTGAATCTGAGATGAATATGGGACATGTGATTGGACAGATCCAGGAAGAACAAATGTTTAGTTCTTCTGCGACTTTACTCTGGGCCACACAGTGTTTCATTTAATCCCCACAACAACCCTATTATTATGCCCCCTTTTTACAGATGAGAAAACTGAAACATAGTGAAATTAAATAATTTGCCCACGATCACATGGCTCTGAAAAGCCAGGCTCCTAGACACCAAGCTAAGCCGACCCTCTCTACACTTGGACATGTGGGTCTGAAGCTCTGGAGAAGTTTGAGCTAGACACACAGATTGGGCCTGTCGGAGACATCTGACGCCTTGAGAGGAGGCCAGATCACACAGGGAGCACACACCAGGAGCGAGAAGGCCAAGGAAGAACCATGGGAACACCATCTCATCAAAGCAGGAATCAGCAAAGGATGTTCAAAAGAAATTGCAGGAGGTTAGTAAAAGAAATAAGCCCAGATGGCTTCCCAGAAGGCCTGGGAAAGAGCTTGGGATTTAGCAGCTAAAAAGCATATTATTAACTCCTATTTGTCTGTTGTAGCCGATTCAGCCTCAGTTTGAGCTTCAAGGCTTTTCTCCAACTAGTCCTCCCATTCATCTTCTGCCTTCCTAACTCCCCTCTCTGCCTCTATGTGAGGCAGGCAAATCTTCCCAGAGTATTTTCTACCTGGTAGGGAATTGGGGCTCATGTAAGGCCTTCTCCGACAAAGTCACGCCCTTTGCTTCAGCACACACATTATTCTCCTAGCCCAAAAGACCCTGTTCCTCCTACTCACAATCCATTTACAATAGATTTCTTTGAAACCTGGCCCCAAACTGACCTCTAACTTGAGATTTTTAAAAAAAATTATTAGTCCTATCTCATTTCAAATTTGTAGGTCTCTTGATACATTTTACAGTTAAGTACCTCTTGGGACTCAAGTTTTTCCATATATATGTTATATGGTACTATACATTAATATCAGTGCTCATTTGCCTGTGAGACAACATGCTTCTTAAGGAAATAGAGCAAATCTATTTGTTGGTACCCCGTCACTATGTGCTCTGCACAGTGGTTGCGGAGCAAATGTTTTGAAGTAAAACTGACCATCGAATATTTACTCAAAGCAAGTTATTTATTAGCAAGTGTGAGTAATGGGGAGGAAGAACTTTTGAAGATGAATATGTGCTGATCCTCATATTTTTATCTAGGCTGAGTTCTAAGGCAAGGGTGGAGTCCCAGAGAAATTTCTCTGTCCTCGATGAAGGATGAGTTATAACTGGAAAGTGTCTACAGGAAATCCCCAGGATCCCATGTTCTGCATAGCCATCAGAATTCTGATGACATAAAAGTGATGCATCATCGCAACAGCTTATGAATAACATCTGAATAACATCACTGAATTGAGTTTCTACGTAGTAACTGGGAGAAAATAATCTATCATACAACCATAGGCAGATCTAAACAAGTATAACAACAGTGTTGGTCTCAATCTCCTCACTTTTGGGTAATTCCCTGGACATATTATCATCTTCCTCTATTCTAAACAAAACATGTGGACTTTAGATTAATGTAAAATTACTGGAATATGAAATAAAATACTGGAATTTAAAACAAAATAAGATTTTGAGTGAAACTTTCAAATCTCTTAGGCCCAGAATTTTAAGAAATGGAATTTCCAGAAAATAAGTGGGTGGATAAAGTGAAGTCATTTACTGGTATACCACCTCAAAGCTCTCAACGACACCTTCTTTTAAGTATTTTATTCCAATATATAAAGGTAACATTCATGTTCGATCCAACAAGCCCCAAGCTAAACTTACCAATCTTCTTACAAGCCTATATTGCTAAGCCCTGAGAATGGCTCATCCACTCAGTGGCCTAGTAGATCTAAAAATACAACATAGACTATCTAATATGAGAAAATGAGACGGCAGACCACACGGCGAAAAATTAGATGATAACATAAGCAACTATTATTACAATAAATGTAACTGGTAACTTTTTTTATTTTGAAAAAAGACTAGACTAAACTATACTATACTTATAAGAACCTCACCTTAAACAACAGGATTCAAAAAGCTGAAAGCAAAAGGAAGAAAACAAATGAAAATAAATGCAAAAAAGCAATAATAATAATAGATGTTTATTTAGCAGGTATTATGTATCAGGTACAAAGTTAAATAGCTTGTTCGAGGAAGGAAAATTAAGTAAGAGTTAAGGTATTAATATCACACAAAGTTTAATCAAGGCAGAAAGGTATTATATTATAATAGGGAGTGATATGCCACATTAAACACACAACCATCATAAACTTTTATGTACTGAATAACTAACACCAAAACACATAAAACAAAAACTACCAGAAACACAAGGAGAAATCAAAAGAAATACTACAGGTACAGGAGACCTCAATACTTCCTCATCAATCCTCAGCAAATGAAATAGACAAAATGAATAATAATATGGTAAATTTTTATAAACACTCTATGAATACTTTCATCAAAACATGGTCTATCTTCATAATTTATTAATCTCCATTATTAATCATATAATTTAGATCTTCTATATCTGTAATCAGCAAATATTTTCTGTAAAGGGCCAGATAATAAGTAGTTTAGGCTTTGCAAGCCATGTTTGTAGCTGAAAGAACCAATAGGTAATACATAGACAAATGAGCATGGCTGTCTTCCAATAAAACTTTATTTACAAAAAGAGGTTGTGGGATGTGTTTGGCCAGGGATCTAATCTACCGACCCCTTCTCTGTATGATTTGCTTTTATCGAAGTGGTCATGGAACATTTACAAAACCAGCATATTTTAGACCACCAAAAAAACCCTGAAATTCTAAAGGAAAAAATGTACAGACTACATATTCTAACCACAAGGCAATAAAAATAGGAATAAAAGCAGAAATAAACACATCAAACTACTCAGAAAATCTGAGACCACCTCAAGTAAAATACTATTCAATTCACTGTTTTTAAAGGGCCTATTATGGTAGTACCAACACATCATTTCCTTCCTATTTCCTCATCTCAGTCTGTGGATTTTTAAATAGCACTAGATCTGAAGACAAACTCCCTGAATGAGAATAAGATCACACAGTCAAAAATCCTTCCTCACACACTAATATTATCCTCAGTTTCCACTAAGGAGTGAAATATAAAGAAACAGACGCCACAGAGGACCCCCAGGGGACATACACAGATGCAAAGGAGCTAGAATCTCAGCCTAGGAAGGAGCTGTGGGGCTTCCAAAGACCTCTCAGCAGAAACTCAAGGCCCAGGCCCTTGTCTTCTCATAGCTACATGGTCCCTACAGAGTCAAAAGGAGAAATCAGGCTTTCTGACTCAGGTCGAGAGCCCTTCCCAGGAATGTTCTGCCCATTCTGAGTTCTGCTCATTCCCATCTGCCCTTGAAGCACACACCTCTCCACACCCTGGAGGAACCTTTCTGTCTCCCAGGTAACAACTCTCCTGACCCTTCCTCCCCTCATTCCTTCCCTCCCCAAGTAGCAGGCAACACACAGCTGGAGGGTGGAGCTCAGACTCCATCCTCAGCCCTCCGTGGGCCCCAGGCCATTGTGTCTGAAGTGGTTCAAGTATTCCCCTCAGGAATGAGCCCACAGCAGTGGATGATTCAGCTGAACCCTCAACAGGTGTGGCATTTACAAACCCTCAGAGGAGAAAATCAGCCTGGAAAGAAGTCAGGAATGAAAAGCCCTTCGAATTCCTTGAACCTGAGCAGACTTCCCCTACTTGTTAGCCCTTCCTTCCCCACCCAAGTTGTTTTAGGGGCTATCTTGGACAGCTATGGAGCCATTCTCCAGTCCTATTTTGTTGTTGGGGAAAGTGGGCTGTTACTGGACATTCAAATTCCATCTGCCTGGAGTGCCTGAGCAACTCAAGGGACAGCAGAGGAGGGAATGCTGTGGAGCTGAAGGCCCCACGCTCACATCAAGGGAAAGGGTGGCTTCTAGAATCTATTTCCCAAAATTCAGAAGGGCACGCTTCTTGTGGAAGGACAAAATAATTAGGGACTTTTCAGTAACTGGGTAAAGTAGCAGTTGTGACGATCTCCCTCCTCCTGATCCGTCTCCATCCTTCAGTCTCCATCCCAGTCCTTTCCCTTCCTCTAAGATCTTTCGCCCTCTTTTCTCTTTCCCTAGAGCAATCCCAGAACTGCACGCTGCCTGGCCAGGATTCCACCTACTAAGAGTGTGTTACAATGTATCTGAGCGGAAACTACTATTCTGATGTTCATTTTGCTCTCCGCCTCTGGCTTAGCCTGGAAGCCCAGGAAAAAATATATACCGTATATACTGAATTAAAATAGCGCAAGTTCTTTCTTGGGATTCGTTTTTGCTCATAGCCAGCTGTAGTCCATTCCCATGCTTTCTCTCTCGTACTCCACCCCTCCCCACGCCACTCTCCCCAGGATTTACATCTGGAGGCGGGGCGCGCGCGGGCTCTGTGAGCCTCACTTACCCTGTGCCTTGGCTTTGGCGCGTGAACTCGCGCTGCTTCCCGCGCGTTAGAGGCAGGACCGAGCCCCTAGGTGCTGGGGAGCCCGTTACAGCGATCCCGCCGTCGCGGCGCCGAGCAGTTATAAAGGCGGCTGTCGCCGGAGGGAGGGAGTAAGCGAGGGGTGAGCAGAGGGACACAGGGCGGGAGAGGGTCAGGGGGAAAGGACACGCCTATTCCAGTTCCACGGCACTGCATGCTGTTATGAAAATAAAGTCCCCGCGCCAGGGAATGATCCAAAAGCCGACTGACGTCAGCGGCACAGTCACCCTTGAAATGGGGAGGAGGGCACCTCGGCCCCGCCCAGCTCATCAGATCGCTCCGAGACAAACGCACGGACCGGCCGGTCCCCCGGCACCGGGTAAAAGAAAGGGGCCAGAGGCACCGCTCCTTATCAGTCCTGAAGGCTGTCACCTCCGGGAGGGAGCCACACCCGCGCTTCCCGCCTGGCACTTCTATCCCCGAAGGGCAAGGGCTAGCCAGGTTGTAGCGCCGTTGTTAATTCCTGGGTCCCACAGTCCCTGTGTGCGCTGTGAAGGGGGGTACAGACTTACCGTGTTTATTCGAGTAACTAGGACAGGGAGCTAACCCCCAAGGGGCCCTTCCCTGTCTCTCCACGGCTCTCACCCCACCAGAGCAGAATAGGAAACCAGCGCGCGAAAGGACGGGGCGGCCCCCCACTCAGGGCCCACCAGCCCAAGCCAGGTGGAGGCCAAGGAAAACTTCCGGGGGGGGGGCGGGGGAAGGGGTCCCGAATTAGCTGCGCGGCTCCACCTGTTAGAACTGCCCTCAGTTGAGCCCCATTAGTGCTGCCCCGGGGCGGAGAGATCATTATCTCTCTACTTTCCTAACTACCTCTCTTAAAGCCTCACAATGCAGGTTGAGAACGGGAATGCCAGATAAAATTATGAAATAAAGGAATTTGCCTTTGGTGTCTGGTTCCCCCTCACTGGCTGCCCACGCCCCTTCCTTTATCAAGCCAATCCTATTGAAGCTTGTCTTTGTTTACTTGTCAAACAATCCTTAAGTGGCTTGCCCCCTCAGTGTCAGGGCTCAGGCAAGGCTCTACCCCACTGCCTTGCAGGAGGGGAGCTCTGTGCTTTTGCAGTACTGGATTAGCACATCTGGCAAAGTAACCTGTGTTACTATGCATATGAATTAATGGGCAAGGTCCAAGATTCCCCATCTTTCTCCTCACTTCTCACACCCCAAGTTTCCCAAGTCGAATAGGCTTTTTAAAATGTGACTTTTTGGAGACAATGCCTACACCTTTGTTAAGCCTTTATTTCTTTCACTCCCAAGAAACCAGTCTTGGAACACTTCCCCTAAGGCCTGCAGCCCAGGGGTCTGTAAATCCACCTGCTCCTTTCCCAGGCGTGTGCGTGCATGCGTGCGTGTGTGTGTGTGTGTGTGTGCGTGCGTGTGTGTGTGTAGGGGGTACTAAGAGATTGGTTGGAACTGGAAATGACAGTGCCGTTTAGTGTGTGCCATCTGCCAAGTCAGGTCTTCTCTCTGGACCTCAGTTCTCCTCTGCTAAAGAAGGAAGTTGAACTAGACCATCCTTGTCCAATCGATATGTCATGCAAATCAAATGTGAGCCACATGTGTCATGTTATATGACATATGTGAGCCATATATGTCATATGTCCAGCAGCCACATGAAAGGAAGTAAAAAGAAACCGAGGAATTAATTTTAATAATATATTTTATTTAACCCAATAGATCCCAAACATTACCATTGCACCATGTAATCAATCTTTTTAAAAATATTAATGAGCTAGTTTACATTCATTCACTTCACACTATGTCCTCAAAAGTCCAGTGTGTGTTTTATACGTACAGCAGTTTGGACCTGCCACATTGCAAACGCTCAAAAGCCCGTGTGGCTAGTAGATGCCGCATGCAGGACTGGCCATCTCAAGTTCCACACAGAGGGCAAGGTTCATGACATCAAGAAAAAGACGTCAAGTCAGAGGAGGGAGTGAAAGCAGAGGGTTTGTGACTTTGGGGATTTCCCCCATCCCCAGAACAAGGAAGTCTGGGAAACCTGGTGTGAAAAGGTGAGTGTGTTTTACTTTTCCTATTATTCCTTGTTCTCTGGGTGATGTCTGTCTGGCGTCTGGCTGACAGGTCCAGGGCTGTGTGTGAGAGAGCTTTGTGGGGATGCTTGTTTTGAAGTGCTGCTCTCTGTCACAAGTATCCATTATTCCTCACTTTGCCATTAACTTTGGATTTCCCACCTTGTCCTCTTAGCACGGTCTCCTACTTTCCTTTTAACTTCGCTTTCTCCTCCCATCCCTTTATCAATACACCAGCCCTGCACCAAGCCAGGACGGGGGTGAAGCAACCAGAGCACATTTAAGGAAACACTTAGCCTTCAAATCGAATGCGTCCTTATATTGTGAGCCCTGGCCACTTTCTTGTCTCTCCCAGCCCCAGCTCTGCCCCAGAACCCTCTGGAGTCTGGCTCTCTGGGAGGTGGGAGGTGGAAGAGCTGAGTAATTTTGAGATGCCCCTGAAGGGGACAGAGAGGAGGCTAGTCAATGGAATACTTACTTTACTGGGTCTCTCGTCCTACTAAAACGTTCTGGAGAACAAGGTTGAAGGCCCTTGGTAATCAAGGGGAAAAAATAGGATAAAGGGAGTCTGGAAACCCAAGTATGACTCCAACACTCTTTCAGTGTTACCTGGCTTCAAGTGACAGGTGGCATTGTTGAGGGACGCAGAAAGGAGGTCACATGATTGGAAATAAGGAGATGAGGAGAGAGAGAGAGAGCCTCACAATAAGGGTGCCTTGTATCTCTGAAAAACGAGTCTGGAGAGGACCTTCATTCAGCTGCAAGGCCAGCAAGCGGGTCATTTTCCAGGAGGATGGGCCTGGGTCAGCCTCAGTCTGGAAGTTCCAGAACGGGGTCTCTGCCGACACCTCCCTTACCAACCCCACCGACCGATACCACCATGATCCCCAATCTTGATTGCAGGAATGGACTAAACACAGACAGCTCTACCGATATCGTCCTGGTCCCTTTTCCAACTTTACCTCAGAATTCAGGGCTGTAGAACCTCAGACCAGGGGCTCCCCCTTTCTCTCCATTTCTTCACTCGCAAGCTGGAAGGTACCCCCTGTTCCCCTCCTTGACCTCAATTAAATCTTATTTAAGAAACAGCAGAGTTGGTAGGAGAAAAGCACAGGGATTTTATTTCCTCGGGTCATTTCTCTAATGGAACTGCTAGTGTCAGTGAACCACACACAGTTCCCTCCAGGTTCCTGCTAATGGTGGTTTCCCCATTCAATCACTAGACCATACAGGAACTCTTTGAGAGCCAAATACACACCAAACATTGTAGGACATATACTACCAGTATGAGAAAGATACTACTCCGTCTCTATCTCATGAAGGGAATTTCCGTGTTTATTCAGCCATTTAGAAGCTGTGGATGACCTTCTGTATAACTGTGCTGGGGACACAAAAGAAAACTGCCTTTCAGGAGCTCAGTCTGGTGGAGAGACGGACAGTAATGAAACAGAAGCAATGTGTTACATTAGATGTTACACCAGAGGAACACACAAGGACCACGCCTGTGCACAAAAGGCCACACACCCCACAGCATTCAGGGTAGCCCTCACTGGGGGCAAGAAGCTTAAAGGATGAGTAAGAGTTTTTCAGATGAAGAGGGAAGAGCGGTGAGGAAAAGGGAGGGCATCCCAGGGAGAGGGGACCGAATTTGCAAAGGCACAGAGATGTGGACACAGCCCTGCCCTTCATATAGTGTGAGCACAAAGTGTGGGCAGCAGCAGACAAAGCTGGACAGGTGGTCAGTGGCCAGATTGAGTGCGGAGCCCCAGCCTCATCTTGGAAGCAGAAGAACATGGAAGCATGAAGCAGGGGATGAACAGGAGATGTGTGAGGTTGACAGCAGTATGGGGCCCTAAATCCAGTGACTGGTGTGTGTGTAAGAAGAGGACACGGAAAGACACAGAGGAGGCAGCGACACGGAAAAGAAGGCCATGGAAGTCAGAGGCAGAGACTGAAGTTATGCTGCCACAAACCAAGGAACACCACGGGTTGAAGGCAACCACCAGAAGCTAAGGCAGAGGCATGGGAGAGTTTCTCCCTCAGAGCTCCAGAAGGAACCAGCCCTGCCAACACCTCCTTGATTTCAGACTTCTAGCTTTGAGAACTGTGAAAGAATAAACTTCTGTTGTTTTAAGTCACCCGGTTTGTGACACTTTGTTAGGGCAGCCCTAGGAAACTAATACACCTCTGAAATGGAGGCAATTTTGCATATGCCAGAGTGTTGTGTGAAACACTAAAAAGAGCCTGCCTAGCACAGCAGGAGTCTTAAGGGCTTACTCTTGAAGTGGTCTTGGTTTCATCTTCCCACCTCCACCACGTGGAAGGGAGAGAAGTGGAGTGTGCAAAAGGTAAACACGCGTGGCTCAAGTGAGATGACACTTGAAGCCCCGGAATGTAGTCTGTAGGGAACCAGAGCTTGCGGTCAGCACGCTGGCCAACCACCAGCTCCGCCTAGCTCAGGCCTCTTGGTATTGGGCCATGCAAAATGCCGTGGTACAGCTCAGACTTCCCCACCATTTCTGGAATTGACTTTAAGATTGTGCTCATACTCAGAGTCTTAATTCCGAGGAAAGTTACGAGCTGAAGCCTCCATGCTGAAACCAGAGAAGCGCTGCCAGTAACCCCAACGCTGGGTTAGAGTCCCATAAAGTGCCCAGACTGGTTCCGTGACATGAAATCCAATGCAGCTGGAGCTCAGTGGATCTGTCCTGACCTACCTCTCTCTCTCTGCTCAGCCCAGGGCAAGGAGTCGGTGGCCAGAGTGGTTCATATTGGAATGAACTTGAATAAATTCAACGCTGGAGTTAGGAAGACTTGGCCTGAATCCTACTAACAGCTCCAGAGTCTATTGCCTCACCTGGAAGAAGGGAGTTCATAACATTTAATTCACAGTGTTGTCGTGAGCATCAAATAGAAATACCTCTGGCACAGAGGAGATACTCAGTGACACTCATTCACACACGCTTGGATTTCTGGCACAGAGGCAGTAAGGCAGCTTCCTGAGTCTGTGCATGAGTGACAGCAGTGAAGCCAGCAAAGTTCCCTTTCAGCATCTACCTTTGTCAGGCTTCTCTCTCACTTTCAGTTATCCAAATGCCCATATTCTTTTCATGTCTTGCTAAAAAAAAAAAAAAAAAAAAAATCATTTGGACTAAACTGATAAAGGAATGTAAGGATTGTCCTTTCTGGGAGTGTTTTCTACTAAAAGAAAGGCCTACTGATTCCACTCAGCAATAAAAAGGAATGAATCACTGATGCACCCCACGACATGAATGAATCTCAAAAACATTATGCTGAGCAGGAGAATAAAAGAGGACAGACTGCAGGCTCCCAGTTATATAACATTCTAGAGCAGCAGTATTGCTCTATGATGACAGAAAGCAGATCAGTGATCGGGCAGGCCCAGGGCTGGGGGCTGAGAGTTTCCTGCAAAGGGGCACGAGGGCCATTTCTGAGGTGACAGAAATAGTCCATATCTTCATGTAGCTGTTACACAGCTTATGGATTTATCAAAACTCGACCACATGGGTGTATTTATAAATAAATCATACACGTATGAAGATGATTTTTATCATTTATCAAGATGATTTTTAAAGAGGGAAAAAAGGGCCTATTTAAGAGGTT
This sequence comes from Rhinolophus sinicus, assembly GCF_057876585.1. NCBI lineage: Eukaryota > Metazoa > Chordata > Mammalia > Chiroptera > Rhinolophidae > Rhinolophus > Rhinolophus sinicus. Next base: position 29,576,905 of record NC_142501.1, on the reverse strand, counting down.
GATGCTTAACACTAAAAAAATTAATCACTAAGAATAGAATTTTAAGGACACACGAAGGATGACAGTCAGGCTGTGGCGGGCATTTCAGAAGAAGTTCCTGGTCTGACAAAAGTATTTGGTGTCCTTTCCAAGAATAAGAAGCTATTTTGGAAACATGGTTTAGACACCCGAATATTTAGAACTCTGTGATCACCCACATTCCTACCTGTGTGTTCTTCACTCCCTGGTTTGAGCCTAGAATATTGAATCATACAACAAATAGGTATTGAATATCTCTGCATGCCAGGCACTCTTCCAGCAGGTAGCGATTCCCCAGTAACAAGACAGAGCCTCTGTCCTCATGGAGCTTATATGTTAGTGGAGGGAAGAAAACAGTTAAGTAAACATATTCTGTCAAGCAGAGTTGGGGGAAGGGTTGGAGGGAACAGGTACTGCTTTCCATGAGGTAATATGTAAGAAGCGCTCTGTGAGAAAATGACATTCAGGCAGAGACCTGGAGGCCGTGAGGGAGTGACTGCCTTGCGCAGGTATCTGGGAAAGGCATGCCAGGCAGAGGGAACATCAGGCAGGGCCCCATGCTTGGCATGGCATGCTCCCGGAAGAGCAAGGAGGTCTGAGTGACTGAGGAGGAAGGCAGAGTGGAAGGAGCTGAGGTCAGAGAGCAAGTGGGGAAGGAAGAGGGCACAAATCAAGTAGGGCCTTGTGAATTCTTGTAAGGTCTTTGGCTTTCACTCTGAGTGACACGGGAAGCCACTGGCCTGTGAGAAACGACATGATCTGACTTACAGTTTACGAGGATCACACTCCTTGTGTAGAGAATGCACACGAGGCCTCAAGGCAGGGCTGGTGAAGTCTGGACGAATGGTGGCCAGTGGGAGGCCATGGCCAGAGAAGGTTGGAGCAGGCGCAGCAGTGGGGGTCGTAGGAAGCACCAGATTCTGCGTGCTTTCAGAAGATAAAGCCAACAGAACTTAATGAATTAAATGTGGGATATGAAAGAAAGAAAAGGAGTCAAGGGTGATTCCAAAGTTTGAGGCTTTGGATAGAATTGAAAAGAAAATCTTTATGTTATCGGTATTGTCAAGAAACAACTAGGGCCCTTGTAACTAAATTCTTCTTTAAATTAGATGGCCATATTTTCAAAATAAAAATGAAACATTGTGGATGACCAAACAGTTTCGATGCCACACACAAAGGGCAAGAGGCAGTTTCAAAAATATAAAGACCTAAATATTGAAATTTCTGAGACATTTTAAAGGTTTATGGAATCGGTGCTGGGGAGAAGATTTGAAACTGGGGTGATTCCATGAAATGTTATAACCACCAACATTTCCCAACAGAATTATAGAAATGCTTTCTCATTGGTTCTCAAAAGGATCATGAAATTGCAAATTATTTCATGCTCAAGTCACTTGCACCAACGTGGATGACTTGGAAGGATTGGAATAATTTCATGGTGAAGCAGGAGTTTGGTGACACTATCAAATATTAATATTTAGAAATTAACATGAAGTTTGTCAGTCCCTATGGTGATTTAGAATAAGTCAGTGCTCATTTAGTCAAAGGGGGAAAATATCACAGAAGCATAACGGATAACTTTTTCTGCCTTGTTTTTATCCTCTATGGTTCCATCTTCCTTCCACAAGTTTAGTCATTGGAATGTTTTTTTCTTTTTTTCCACAGTTATTCACAGTGATGATTCATTTAGATTCCCAGCATAGTACCATGAATTCCTTCCTCTGCCTTCAATCCACAACTTTTATCTCCCAGCAAATAAAATGAGAGGAATGAAAACACTTCTATTCACAGTGATTGGGGGCACTTCAGAGTTTCAACTTAGGAAGACGCGGAAGAGTTGCACTTCTAAAGTGAAGTGAAGTGTTTTCAAATAAAACGAAATGCCCGGATCGCTCTATGACCCTAAGTGGTATGCTTGGCTGAGACCCGTAGAAGATGATGACCTGTCCGAAATTTATTTGATGAGACAGTGGAAGCCAGAAAAATATTCTACCAAGATAAGAAGGGCACTAAATTAAGTCAATTCTCCTGAGTGCAGGGGAAATATTTGGCTTTCCAATACAGATTGGCCTGAGGTTTTAAAATGTATATATATTCTTTAATAGAGCCTTAATAATAATTTCCTGAGTTGTCAGGAGAAGTAAGAATGAAGCACCTGAAGGAAGAAAGAAGTAGGAACCAAATATTGATTGAAGGTCTACTTTGTGCCAGCTCTCGTTTTTACGTAATAGGATTAAAGACAACTCTCCATGTATTCTCTCAACAAACTTATACAAAATACCTATTATGTGCCAGGTGTATGTAGCATTTCAGATGAACCCGAATCAATAAAAGGACTTCATCCAAATTAATGCATCACCTTTGCATCAAAATGTCTTTCGTCTCCTCTCTTGGGTTGGAAAATCAGCAGATTATTACTTTGTGTTGTCTTCCTTTAATTGCTAAGTTTATTCAATGTGGTGATGGGCCAAAGGCTAGTACCCCACAGGGGGTGGAATGAGAGAGGTCCCCAGGCCACATCTGAGTCTGGTTCTGGCCTCATCCCAGAGATGGACCAATGGCAGCAGTGGACACAGGAAACTGATTAACTGGCTAATTCAAGGAAATCACAAGCCCAAACCAGAGTGAAACTCCTGTGGAAAGACTGTGGGCTGGCACTCAGGAAACACCCTGGGGCCCCAATCAGCAGGGACACACAGACATGGCAGCTTCTAAACCACCCTCGCCCGCGGCAGGTGGAGAGCAGAACAAGGGTGCTATTGGGCCTGCCACTTGCCTGCCAGTCATTTCCTTATTTCTCTTGTACTACCCCAAACCACTACTGCTTGAAACAGCTTTTCAAGAAACTGATGGGTGTGACCTTGGGAGGGAACAGTGTAAATAGGCACTGACAAAGGTGAGTATTGAGAAAAGAAGACTATTTTAAGGGAAAGTGCGAGAAGACCGAGCTGCCTTCATCTTACTAAAGATGAAGGACCCAGATATTTCTGGGTATGACTACTCAGTTCCCCATAACCAAGGCATGTCCTACCATGTTTCCCCGAAAATAAGACCTAGCCGGACAATCAGCTCTAATGCGTCTTTTGGAGCAAAAATTAATGTAAGACCTGGTATATTATATTATATTACTTTATATTATATTTTTACTATACTATACTATATGACATTATACCCAGTCTTATATTATAGTAAAATAAGACTGGGTCTTATGTTAATTTTTGTTCCAAAAGATGCATTAGAGCTGTTGGTCAGGTTAGGTCTTATTTTCAAGGAAACACGGTAAATCCCCTGAGAAAGAACATCTGAATTGAGACCTACGGAAATTTTGGTTTCCCATTGTAAAGAATTATGGCTCTCTTCCCATACAATAATAACAATACTCTGTGTGTGAGAGAGAGATATAGATATACATGAACATATATATGTTTACAATGTTGAACTATTAGTTAACAATATTTGGGGGTGAGCGGAACACTTAGAATAGTGTGTCTGGCCCATGATCAGTAAATAGTATCAGTAAATAGTACCTCTAGGTGGGAATAAGCCTGATCAACAAGAGGACTGAAATTCAGAGAGACCAAGGGATGTGTCTTAGGTCCCAAATCTAGTTAACTGGGGATTCAAGACTAGAACCCAGGTCTCCAGACTCCTGTCGCAGGCATCCAGCTGTTATACCACCCGAATTCCCACTTCAAGACTTCTTTAAGGATAATAATTTAGATAGCAAAATCTTTTACATCTTGCATTTTTACTCCCACCCACAAAAAGTGGAAGAAACTCTTCTTGATATTCTCAAGGACCAGCAACGTTCCCTATTTTCTGTAGTGCGGGGCTTCCTAACCTGAGGTCCGGGGACCATACACACACCCTAGGGATCCAAAGATGCATTTCCATTTGCGAGCCCCTCTCCATTGTCAGAAATGTGTGTGCATTTTGTCTACTCCCCTGAGCTCACCAGATTTCAGAAGCTGAGCAGGATCAGGCCCAGTTATATAGTACTTGGATGGGAGAAATGTGTGTGCATTTTCCTTGAGAAAATGTCCATAGCTTTATCACATTCTCAAAGGTATCCATGGAGGAATAGAGGTTAGCACCACTATTTACCTCTTTATATTGTACTTGCCAGTATAGATCAGGCTTTCCCTGGCTCTCGGTTTTTAAAAGGATGCCTTTACAAGTGACCGCAAGGATACAGCACCGACAGACCAACAAAGAGGCCTGGCTGAGAAATGCAGGATCGGCCGAGGGGATGAGCACTTCCCTATTCTGGCATTTTATTTAAAGCCTATTTGCTTATTACCAAGGGTTTTTCTCTCGCTAAAGTATATCATGGAATATTCATAAAAAAAGCAACAGTTTCTTTTTAACCAATGTTATGGACCGGATGTTTGTATCCCCTCCAAATTCATCTGTTGAAGCCCTAACTCTCAAATGTGACATTTGGAGATGGGGTCTTAGGGACGTAATGAGGGTTAGATGAGGTCAGGAAAGTAGAGCCCCCACAAAGGGATCAGGGCCCTTATAAGAGGAGATACCATAGAGCTCACTCTCTCTCTCTCTCTCTCTCTCTCTCTCTGTGCACAAAAAAGGGGGCACTTGAGCCCCCAGCAAGATGGTTGTCACCTGTCAGCCAAGAGGGGAGACCTCAGAATGAAACTAGCTGCTGGCACCCTGATCTCAGATTTCCAGTCTCCAGAACTGTGAGAAAATAAATTTCAGTTGTTTGAGCTGCCCAGTCTATGGTATTTTGTTATGGCAGGCCAGCCGACTAATACAACAAGTTTAGTTATTTTTCATGATAACGACAACTGACATCCAGAGCTTTTACAGTTTCCACAGCACTTGTGCTTTGTCTCATTCTCAACCTTTATAAAAACTCTTCAAAGCAAATGTTATCCTCATTTTACAGATGAGAAACTGAAGCTCAGAGGGGCAAGTGGCCTGCACATTGTTCAACTTTCAGGAAGTGGTACAGGGCCCACACAGCCCAGGGCCCAACTCTAGAGTCAGGCCATTCTTCCCCTGTATCCCTTGGCCCCCTTGGCCTAGCATGTGGCTGACGTTGCAGGGGTACTAGGGGCCATGCTCTGTGCCATGTTTCCCCTGGAGAGCTCTGTGCGGCTTCTCTGCCAGCCTCACCCTGCTGAGCTCATTTGCAGCTGGTTTTGCCCTGCAGCCTTTAACAGTCTGCTTTTTAGACATTTAGGTTTGGCAGGGGCTGCAGCTCCTCCCTTAATTTATCTGTCCCAAGTGAAAAGAGCTGACAAATTGACTTTCCTGGGGCCAGGCTGGCATCTCTTAGCAAATATCTCCATTCACAGCTTATTTTCCATGATTCATATTTGGTGCTATTATTGTATTTCTACACATTCTAAGATGCATAACAGAACTATCAAATGGCTGTATCTTTAGCTGGTGTTAGTCAGGGACTTTACCTCATTTGTTGGGTTCCAGCTCACCTATAATTTTAAGGGCTTCTAGCAGGCAAGGCTACTCTAGTCTAGAATGAGCTGGGAAGGGGCACTCTCAGTCCTGGGTCTCCTGCCCCCCTCCCCACACTCACTAATTCCATACCCTTCCCATATCTCTCCTCTGTCTGCTAAACACCTTCCCACTTCTAATCTGTTCTTTTTCTCTCTTTCTGTTTTAAGCTAACATCTGTTGAGCACTTTCTTATTCCAGGCACTGCCTTACGTGCTTTATATCCATCATCTCAATCATTTTCGCCTCCCAGGAAGAAGCTGATAAACGTTCATGGCAAGAAATACAGGACAGATACGTTTAAATGGGTTAACCCTGGGGCACTTTAAGTGGAAACCAGACCTATGCCAGCACGTGAGCCTGTTGTAAATATAAAAGTATTAGTAAGTCAGGTAAGGAAGGAATGCAGGGTTTGGTTCAGTTTGGTAGACTGCAGATGTCTTCCTGTAAGACCTTGAATCATGGTATCAGGTGTTCACCTGTCTCTCTTTTGCAAGACTGTTTCCATTGGCAAGTATCATTACTCAGTTCAGTTCAACACGATGGTACATAATTAAGCACCTCCTGTGTGAGGGCATTGTACTAACCTTGCAACACAAAGATCTCTACACAAAGGAGGCTCCTGAACTCTCAAAACTAGAAAGTTCGTGAATGTCTTTTTACATTTTTCAGGGAGGAAGTTTCCTATCTTTCTGAGAATTTCAAGGTTCTTCAACTCACTAGAGGTTAAGAATGATTGCTTTACAGATTTAAGATAAATCCCCAGATGTTAAGATACTTTGTAAAAAGAATGAACATAAAAACAGAACTAATGTATAAGCACATACAAAAACGAAGTCCCCTTTCTCCGTTACCATCTGTCATGGAGGCAAGCCATAACCAAGTGGAACAGAAGGGCTCTACCCACCTTCACTCTCTCCTCTGGTCATGGAGCATCACTCTGGACTCAAACAAAAGTAGTGGTTGTCTATGGTACTGGACCTAAGGCGCGTGACTAAGTTGGAAGGCCCAGGAACTGACTGACCTCTTATTTAGCCTTGTGCATTTGGTGTTCACTTACCGTTACCTCTTATAAGTCAACTATTTAATTTGTTTCCTGGGCTACAGTTGCCTTGAGTGAAGGGAGTCATCAAGATAAACAATTTTAAGCATACACACGTGTACATATAATCATATTGGAATTTAAGACAACAGACATCTGGCTTAGCCATCTGGTTCATTCATTCACGCATTCAATCACCATGTATTATCCTACCTGGAGCCAGGCTCTGGAGTTAAGGTCATGGATAAGGGAGGTCCTGTCCTAGAGGCCCTCCCAGACTAATAGGAGAAACAGACATATGAGCACATGATTACAGTATAGTGAGTTACATGCAAAGAAGTAAATAAGCACAGTGCAAAAGAAAGAGGGCAATTTCTCCTGGAGGGATAAAGAAGGCAGGAAAGATTTCACAGTAGGGATGACCTATGAGCTGAAGAATAAGTTTGGACCAGACATAACAGAGAAGACATTTAATATATGTTGTCCCTCTAGAGGGTTGTCTTTCATTCCCACAGGCATTCGCTCAACAACTACTAACCCAACACCTATGAGTGCTAAGCACTAACTTCCATGTTTCCCCAAAAATAAGACCTAGCCGGACCGTCAGGTCTAATGCGTCTTTTGGAGCAAAAATTAATATAAGACCTGGTATTATATTATATTATATTATATTATATTATATTATATTATATTATATTATATTATATTATATTATATCCAGTCTTAAGACCGCGGTACTACATTAATTTTTGCTCCAAAAGACGCATTAGAGCTGATGGTCCGGCTAGGTCTTATTTTCGGGGAAACATGGTTCCCAACTCGGTGATAGTAACAATGCATAGTCAAAACACCTCCTGGTATGCCCAGGCCCCTCTCTCCAGAGTGAGAAAGATAATTTGCATTGCAAACACCCTGGCTGGGGTGGAGGGCACTTTACAAGCAGGGGTTCCAGAACTCAGGCACATTATAAGACAAGTTAAAGTCTATTCCCATTTCTGGCTAAATGAAAGCAGCCTTTGATAATGAGCTATGGCAGGAAGGCCCTTCTAACCCCTAAATCTCCTGCCAGAACCCGGTCATTCACCCAAGGGTGGGCCATAAGAGTCTTATTTTGAAATGCTAATATGCTTTGAAATGCTAGTATATTAATCCAGTCATTAGGTTATTATTATTCATAACTTGTTTATAAATTGTAATCCAATTCTCTCCTAATGGTTGCCAACTATCTTTCCCCTTGGGGATCCACTTTGCCTGTACTGGTGAGCAGTATCTGAGAATTAATGCCTATCCCTTGTCCTGAACAAAGCCTGGCTGACCACTGACTGGTGCAAGTACAGAAGCAGGAGTATGAAAGCTCCAACTTCCTTGTCTCAGGTAGGCTCAAGTCTACTTACCATGTTTCCCCGAAAATAAGACCTAGCTGGACCATCGGCTCTAATGCATCTTTTGGAGCAAAAATTAATGTAAGACCTGGTCTTATTTTAATATAATATATAAGACCGGGTCTTATATAATATAATGTAAGACCGGATCTCATATAATATAATGTAATATATGAGACCCAGTCTTATATTAATTTCTGCTCCAAAAGACGCAATAGAGCTGATGGCCCGGCTAGGCCTTATTTTCGGGGAAACACGGTACTCCCCATCCCACTACCTGACAGGCCCTGCAGAGGCTGCTCTCTGCAGGCTTGACTTGAGATTGCATCTTACTTGGCTTCTGCCTTTCTGCCCTGTCCAGCTGTCCCACTGAGCTCTCCCTGGGAGCCTGATCTATAGGTAGAAACAGAAGAGACACTGCACCAGGAAGCCAAAGAGGGAAAAATGGCAAGACTTGGAAAACAAACTCCCACTGTTTGACGGTGTTGCCTTGGGAAGGCCCTTTGAGGAGGAACACAGAGGCCTGAGACCCGGTATTTGAAGAGCAATTGGCAAAGCACCCTGCACTGCCCAAGGTTGTTATTGTTACTCTTTCGATAACCATGGCTTCCATCTACTGCGCGCTGTGAGAAGGGCCACGCACACGTTTTCTCATTTAATCCTCACAACAGCCCTTGAAATGGGCATTATTTGAATCCCCACTTTACAAGGAGGAAACCGAGGTTTCCATAAGGTTAAATAACTGGCTCAAGGCCACAAACCCAGCCAGGGGATGAGCCAGGACCCACCCCAAGCCTCTAGCCAGAGTCTGGACTTTTCATCACCACCATAGGTTGAGAATGATGGTCACTCTGTCATGGCTTCTGTGGATAGAAACCAGATCTCTTTGCACAGAGGAAAGGCAGAGGGAGGTCCAGCCCTGCAGGTCTGAAGGCTCCCTGCGTTCTCCAGTGGAGCTGTGTGCTCACCTCAGCTCCAACCTCCTCCCATGGGGCTTTCAAAGGAAGCTGCTCCTCACACCAGGTGTCTGACAGTGTCACTCTGAGCAGAACAGAGACTCCGAGAGATCCCACTCTGACAGGGGCCAGACCAACCTAGCCTTCGCAGGGAGTCAGTACTGACCGGCACTCAAAGTAACCTTTATCATTGGCTTTTTATTCATGTAACAATCATTTAACAACCACTTATTGAACATTGAGTAGGCGTCGGGTTCTGTGCGAGGTTCAGGGGTGACCAAGATGAAAATAAAAACAAAAGCATGGCACCTACCCTTAGAGAAGGTAATCGTCTAATTCGTAGAAAAGACAGGAAGGTAAATGGGTGTTACAATGTAGGAAGTGCTGAAAATAAGAAGCAGCTACAAGTAAGACTGTCTGGGTTTTAGTTCTGGTGGGTTTGGCACTTAAACGCGGTGGAGTTATTTAAAAACCTAAGCTTCAGTTTCCTCAGAGGTGAAATCCGGGTAGTAAGAACTACCTCTTAGGGCTGTTGGAAAGATTCAACCACAAATGTATGTGAAATATTTAACTTGGGACTGTTCCTGGTTAGCTCCTGGATAAATGTCAACCTTCAGAACCTTGGGCAGGTGACTTAACCCTTTCCTCCTCAGCTTCTCAATCTGTAAATTAGGGCTAAGACATCTTCCACATTTCTGGATCTGTCAATCAACAGAGGCTGCCTGAAAATGCTGAGAAGTGTTGTAGGGACAAAGGAGGAAAAGCCATCAGCACTGCTAAGACTTCCAGTAAAGCTGGGAGAGGCTAAGAGTAGCACCCTATTGGGAGTACAATACACATAGCATGTGAGTAAGTGTGACTTATATGATGCCTACTCTTCCTCTGTGTTTGTTCAAAGGGCAGGGGTGAGTGGAAGGGTGAGTCACAGGCTGGAACAGTGAGGAGAGGCTCCCACAGAGGTGGGACCTGAGCTGTACCTCGAAGAACATGTCGGACTCTAAAGACATAGGACTCTCTGATCCCATATGGAATCATGAACAAGCATGGGGTGCTCATGGACAAGAGAAGAGATTAGAGTGGATGCTGTCTGGGGTCATTTAGAATATAATCTTAGACCTTAGGGTTCCCTAACTCAGTGGATGAGAACACCACCAGGTTCCTTCTTTGCCTGTGGTTCCAGCAGCCATGCTTGCTGCCTCAAAAGTGTCTTTTCAAGAGCCCACTCCTACAAGTAGCAGGCTGGGATCAACTGTTTCCAACTTTTCTAAGAACTGTGGGCTCCATGACCAACCTATGTTCACAGAGAATGTTTGAGAAATATAGCTTGAAAGGCCAAGGGTGCCCCAACAGAGTAGTCAGTCAGAGCTTACTAGGGTTTCACGTGCCAAATAAACCAGAAAAAGCAAATAAACACTTCCAGTGTGACCCAAGAAGAATAGATGAGACAGTTAGGAGAAGATGGGGTGTGACCCTTCCAGTAGAGTTGGGAAAAAACAAAAAACAACTCCTTCAAAGAAAATCACTCACCTTGCTGAGTTTCCCTTGGGTGAAGTGATTTATGGGAGAATATCTATTTATGATTAGTAACTGCGGGCATAAGCAATGAAAATGGAGATCGTACCTCCCAGCTGCCCCATCCCTACCCAGTTACTTGTAACTACTTACCTGTCTCTATCAAATAGCTCATATTAAATTCGTACCTAAATAAACAAGTAAAAAAGGTTAATTTCCTGGCAAGAAATTTCTGTGTAATTAGTCAGCTGCTCCAGTCCCTGCTCTGTCACTAAGCAGCACTGTGACCTTTAGCAGGTCCACTTCTCTCCATCCTTGTTGCCATAACCTCAGGCCAGGCCACTGTGTCCCTCTCCTAAACTACAATCACTTCTAACTGATCTCTATTGCTAGTTTTTCTCCTTCCCCAAGTATTCCATTCTAGAGACCTTTAGCATAGCGAGTATCCTAAGATCCCAAATCTGGTCAACTCTCTCCTTAAAACGGGCAACATCTCTTCATTGACTCTAGGATCAAATTCAAACACCTTTGTATAATTACAAAGTTGTGCTCTGGACCCTACTTACTGTTCCCGACTCATATCTTTCCCTTCCCCACCCGGAGTCCAACATTCCAGCCATGTTTCCCTGTATAACACTAACAATAACCAGCACTTATTATTTTCTATGTACCAAATATTGTTCCAAAGAACTCTTCATGTGTTAACTAATTTAATCTTTACAACACTACTAGATAATAACTATGATAATCTCCCTTTCACACCAAAATGCAGAAAGGTTAGATAATTATCCAGGGTTACCCAGCAACTAATCATGCATCATCCCCTCACTCCTTCTATCTCCAAGTCTTTGTACAGGGAGTTCCCTCTGCCTGGAAGATCATTTCCTCTCTCATCATTTCTCTTTCCCACCCCACCCTTTCTTCACTTGGCTAACTCCTACTCTTCGTCTGAGAGTCCCCGCGTACATAGCGCCTCCTCTGAGCTTTCCCTTCCCAGAATGCCCTCTCCCCTCAGTGGCAGTTAGTTTCCGAAAATGATCCCTAATGAATGACGCCTCCCAATACTCATGCCCTGACGTAGTGTCCTCACGTATCGAATTTCAGCTGGCCTTGTGACTCGCATTAGGTAGATGTAATACTGAGTGACTTCCGGGCCTAGGTCATAAAAAGCCTGGCAGCTTCCACTCAAATCTCCTGGAATGCTCACTCTGGGGCAAATCAGACACCATGTGAGAAGTACCTCATACTGTGAGGGAGCCAGGGTAGCCAGCCACATGGAAAACTACGTAGACAGACAGATGCCCAGCCAACCCTCGCTGTTCCAGCCATCCAAGGCCACGTACCAGATATGTGCTAAAGAAACCACCATGGATGTCCAGCTTGGTTGAGCCTTCAGGTAACACCAGCCTCCGCCACCAGTCTACTGCAGTGGTCTGAGAGACCCCAAGAGGGGAACCAGGTAGCTAGGTCCAGTCAAACCCACTGAACTGTGACTTGTTATTTTAAGCCACTAATCTTTAGGGTGGTTTTGTTAAGCAGCAATAAACAACCAGAACAATGGGGATAGAGTGGTAAACAATAGATGGCATCTACACTCAAGGAAATCTTAGTCTAATGGAAAACACGGTCAAGCAAACAGGCAAGTAGAGCACAGTGTGATGAATCTGGGTGGTGGAGAGGGGGAGGGGATGACAGTCCAGTCCTTGGCACAACCAAGCTGAAAATCAACAAAAGAAAGCAGAACGGTGTGGTTGACAAAAGCATGCACTTTTGAGTCAGGTGGAGTTGTCTGAATCCTGGCTTTGCACTTGCCTTTTGAGTGACTTAAGGAAAATTTCTCAAACAGCCTGAGCATCATCACCTTCATTCATCCATAAAATAGGGATAATAATGCTTCATTTAAAAGACAGTTATAAGGATGAAATTAAGTACTGTTTGTAATGTTTATCACATAGCCTGCTATATGGTGACATTTTATACATAACATCTATATCACATGTGACTAAATAAATACATTTATAGGTAATTATGAAAAAATTAAATGGCCCAATGATAACCTGGGCTTGTCAAAGCTCACGTCAAATCAGCACAGCAGAAAATTCTCTCTAGACATGTGAACTTACCTCCATGTTGTACATTTTATGACTAAATCTTTAATTATATTCCATTTACTTGAAAGCCCATATCTTTGGGAGACATTGAAGAGAAGGATTATTCCTTATACTTTGGTGTGTACTAAAAAGGAGACTAGATTGGCCACTCTTTGAGGGCAGAAAATGAATCTTGTTCATCTTCATATCCCCATGCTAATAATAGCACCTGGTACATGGTAGCTGCTTACCATGTATAAGTTGAATGAATGAATGAGTGAATGGATGAATGAATGAATGAAAAGGACTCACAGTAGTACATACAACATGCCCAAACTAGGCCGAGCACTTTACCTAAACTATCTCATTTCCTTCCCATAACCACCCTGTGATACAAGCAATATAGTTACTTCTGACTGAAACCACTTTTCAGCATGCAATACCTTGCTTAATAGTATTTGTACCACAAATGGGGTATGGTATTTTTCAGAAACGAAAAGCATGGCTTGACTCAACTGGCTTGAGAGAAGACTCTCACTGCCACACAGAGTTTACCTTCCAATCTTTACATAAATATGTGAATAACCTTTGAAAGGTACGATAAGCATGTGAAGGCAAAGTAGCTGAGATAACTATCCAGTAACTGGAGCAGAATGAGGGCCAGGCATGTAGACCCCGGCAAGACACTAACTGCATATTTGCAATTAGTGGATGACAGGAATTCCAATCCGGAGATCAAGCTAGATGTCAGCAGACAAAGAACCTCTCTAGTAAAAAAGAAGGCTCTGCATTTTAGCTTCCTGTCAAAGAGAGAATGGACCCATATCAACCAGTCTGGGTTAGGAGGTTCACACAGTAATTTAAACAAGGAATGTTTAATGTAAAGAATTATGAAGCTATGATAGAAGCGTAACTATAAGATGTAAAGAGAACTCTAAAGGATACATTAGAGCTGAGGGAGAATAAATAGCCAAGAAAAGACAAACTTGGAGGGGAGGCCCCATCCCAAAGGCTGGGCTTTAGGTCTCACTGGAAGAGAAATGGTTGCAGCCTACCGGATGGTGAAGGTCCCTGGGTTGCCCAGGACAGAGCTGGTTCACAATCCCTAGGTGAGCAGGAAACACCTCTCCAGGGTGCAGGTGAGCTGAGGCTGGTGGGCAGGTGTGCACCGGGAGCGCAGTCTGCAGAGGCCACTGCAGGCACGGAGCATGCAGAACCTCAGAGGGAGGGCCACAGGAAGGTGCTCCGTGGGCCCGCGTGGTCTCCAAGAGACTGTTCATCCCGGGCATACACGGGCAGAGCACCACTGGGCTCACAGACCCACAACACTGACTGTGGGTGAAGCAAGAGCAAGAAATGCAAATCTCAGTGCACCAGAACGAGGAAGAGAACTGTTGGGGAAGGTCAACTAGACAATGTGACAGCCAGGTTGACCCACAAGCTGGACCCAGGCAATTGGAGGGAGTGGGGCAGGGAAGGAGGGAGAGAGAGAGACCTTTTTTTAAATGTAGACTGCTGTGGACAGGTCCCTTGTCAAAACTGATTTGTAAAAGAGCTAAGGTTTTTTTGTTTGTTTGTTTGTTTTTACAAAACTACTAGAAAACAATAAGGATGAAAAAGAAAAAAAACTGTATGAAAAGTAGGATATGTTTTCAGTAAAAGAAGGTATGAAAAAAGATGATGCAATTTTGTTGAGGGAAGGAACGTGTGGATGCAATAAGAGTTCTAAGGATAGGAACCTCACAGGCTGACCTGACCATAAGTTCCTAACTGGGAAGGTCATAGTAGGTAGTTACGCCCCAGGCATGTAAGCTTTTACTTAAAAGGTTTACCTTTCCCTTAAGCAATCTCTGTCCATTGTTTCTACTTATCTAGATTAATACACCTTTGAAATAAACCCCAACCACCCTCAAGAAAGTACAGTCTTGTTAACTAGCCTATAATACAGTCTTCCTTAGTTCCCTCCTTAATTTCAAATGCTTAAAAGAGGCTTCAAACTTGTTATTTTCCAGAGCCTTTGAGATCTTCTTGCTCCACAGCATATGTCATCAGTTTGGCTCAAATAAACTCTTACAAAAATTCTCGAGGTTTGGACGTTTCTTATGTTAACATAAGGAAAGATATAAAGGACTTTTTTTTCTTTTCTTTTTTTTTTGGTAAAAGAAAGTAATTTTGTCCCAAAGTAAATTGATTATTTCAAAATAAGAAGAAATAAGATAGGACAAAAGTTGAAAGGTATGTGACAGTTGCAGAAAGTTTGGGGAAGTTGGAGAGGCGCATGGGAAAAGGGATATTGAGTAAAGAATTTTGTGTGGTCAACCTGCCTAAGATTGGAAAGGGTAACTCAGTGAATTGTATCATTTAGTGTGTGTGTGTGTGTGAAGTCTCACCAGATATTTAACTATGGCCATTTTTAAGTCTGTTGTTATTTACAGATAGTTACTGTCTTACTCTGATGCTTTTGCAAAGCTGTTCCTGCCAAAGTGCTTCATCTCCAAGGAGATTCGTGGAAAGACTGACAAGCACAAGTTTCTGATAAGGTCCATTTGCCTTCATGTGGGAGGGACAATAATGAACCTTTCAAGTGTTCCCCCAAGGCTACCTGCACCGCCCCACAACATGTCTGGGATCGTTCGTTCTCCAAATCAGTAAAACAGGCCCACTGCACTAATGATATAAGGTTAACATGTGAATACTTGTCTCTGCTGCTGGACACGCTAGGCTTTGCTGGAACATCTGTGAGGGAGAAAATAGGACGTGAACCCACAGAAAATATGAGGCCCAGGCACCGCCATAAGATTTTGGGAGTCGTTTGGTTGGGGAAGATGTGGATTATCCCAGAAGCTACGTTTGGCAAGCCTATCCAACCCTTCAGAATGTAAAGGAGGAACATTTGTAGGGATTTGGGGATTTTGAAGGACTTTTATTTCCCACCTGGTACAGTGCCTCTGTCCCTTATGTCCTCTGGCATGTGTGGGACTGGGGATGAGAGCAGCAAGCTGCCTTTGTGAAGACAAACATACTAGTGAAGCAGATTAAAGCTCTGGGCATCTCCCACGCAGCACTACCATTTGACTTAGACGTGTCTGTGATTCTGGCTGGTACGGGTCAGGCCCTGTGGCAGAGACAACGGAAGGAGAGAGGACGCCCAGGATTTTGGTCCCCGCTTGGGGAAGGGGCAGAAACCGGTTCTGCTCCCATTGAGCCCAGCTGCTATCAGTGTGCGCAGTGTTCTGCGTGGAGCCTCTCAGGAAGAAATGAACCGGCAGCAGTTTGGCTGGTGCTCACTCATGAGCCCCGGCCATTGACCCTTTGCACTGACAGTTGGGTTGTTCTAAAGAGATTAACCCTACTGCTTGCACAATGGGGATGGGGGAGGTGGATGGATGATCATGAGTGTGTCCTTGTGGGGTCAGGATGTGTGAAAGGATATTTGGGTTCACCTGCAAGAGCCTGAGGCCATTCTCACTGTCTTCCACATCTCGGCTCAAAATGCACTGACATCCCCCAGCAATCAGGAAGCTTATGCCCTAGCTACTGACCCTTTAGTAGAAACAGCAGATTGAGTGCCTAGAAAGAGGGGCCGCTGCAGTACTAGGGTGGGGTGGCATATTGCCAAGGATGCTGGTTTGCACAGGTGAAGAGGGCAGAAGAAGAGCGGGTAGAGAAAATAGCATGTGCAAAGGCCCCGAGGCAGGCAGGAGTTTAGGGACTGGGGGAGGGAAGACAAGTGGAAGAGTTGCTGGAAGCCATGCTAAGTGGTTCTGTCTTTCCTTCCTCCAAAGAGCAAGGGGAAGACACTGAAGGGTGGTGGGTGGGTGGGTTAGTTACTTTGTCTTTTTGAGGATTGAAAAGGGTTGCTTCTTCTAGTGGGGAACTCTGGAAAAAGACCAGAATTAGTGACAAATATCTCCTTGGGTTGACACATTGCCTCCTCTGAACTTATTTACTCTGTATTATTTGTGTTCTCCCTTCCTCAGTTTACCAGCTGTGTAACGTTGAGCAAGCTACTTGTTTGAGCTTTCACTTCTTCTGAAAAAAAAAAGATATTAATAGCAGCTACCTTAGAGAACTGTGCAAATTAAATTAAACCATGCACATAAAACACTTAGAAAAGCATGTTTCCCTGAAAATAAGACCAGGTCTTACATTAATTTTTGCTCCAAAAGACGCATTAGGGCTTATGTTCAAGGGATGTCATTCTGAAAAATCACGCTAGGGCTTATTTTCCGATTAGGTCTTATTTTCGGGGAGACACAGTGTATAGCATGGGCTCAGAAATATTAGCCGTCGTTACTTTATTATTACCTCTTAAGTATCATGTTGTCTATTGGTTTATTCTTTAATTACTTATACCATGTAATCAGTACTCCGCTTTAATTTTCTTGAACCAGCCTTTCATTGTGCACTTCTTAATTCTAACCCTCCAATTAAAACCAAAAGCTTCTTAAAGGCAAAAATTGTTAGCTCTCCCAACATCCAACAAGCTGCGGATCTTAATATTTGTTGACTGAGTAGTTCTTCAGAGTTCGATCTGCACCTACTCCATTTCTTTTGAATGACGGAGACCACATAGGAAGGTGGAAGCATGATGTGGGCTGCTGAACAGAGATGGAAGGGACTCTGGCTCTGATCGTGAGCACTTATCTTCAGGGTGCAGTGGTCCAAAGAACAGATGCCAGGGTGACAGAAACTTCTCAGGACCCAGAAACCAGAAGCATCGTCATCATCATGAGTTACCATTTACTGAGTGGCTACGATGTACACGAATTCACTCTTTTAATCCTCATAACAACTCTGTGAGGGTGATATTATTATTATTCCCCCCATCGGACAATAAGGAAAGGTACAGCAGTGCAGAGAGTTTAAACACCAAGTGTGACAACCCACAAGTAGCAGAATCATGTCATCGAAGTCATATAGAGGACTGTGATTCCTGCCACCAGCCTTGGGTCTGAGCAGGATATCCCTTCGCCTTCCCCATTCCTTCGTTGTCTCACCTGCATTTGGCCTGCACCACAGGCAGCAGTGAGCTGCCCGGTAAGCAAGTTCATGCTCTGCTCCACCCAGCTAAAAGTTTAAGGCAAATCACCCGAATTCTCCATTCGTAATTTCCTAATTAGGAAAATGAGAGGTGAAAAGAAGGAACTCTCATCAGAAATCAACACTTGCCCAGTGTAGAAGTGAGACACAGCTATTGTCCATATTAACTGCTCTCAGCCACTGGGACGGGGTGAGGCCGTGCCATACATTTCCTAGGTTTCCTGGCCTCTTTCCCACGGCACCCCGGTAGCTAATGACTCGGTTTAATGCTGTGCTTTGTACAGTACTTTGTGCATTTTGGCATCTGATAAAAGTTAAATTAGAAAACCTCAGTGTGGCATCACTGCATTTATTTTGGCTTCTGACTTGCAGAAGAGATCCTCACTTTATGCCTTAGCATTTTTCCAAACTCAGGGTATGAAAAAGAAACTGAGCCAAACCACTCCAAGTTGAATTGACAGAGAGGTGGAGGAGATAAATGAGTATTGTTAGCATCGGTTAAGTAACTCTTCCAAAGCAAAGTGGGAGGGTCACCACGCACCATTTAACAGGGTGGTAATCCCAGGTTCAGTTTTGACACCAGCCAAACCTGTCTCTGATTTACAAGGTGTGGCAAAAGAAGATGCCACCTATAGGATGACCAGAATTGAAAACAGCTGTATGAAGTCACATTTTTTTCCTCTTTAAAAAATATACAAGAAAACAATAGGAACAGAAAACAAATGGGCACAAGGAAACTTTTTGGGGTGATGGAAGTGCTCTAAAACTGGATTATGGTGATGATTGCATTAACGTTAAAACTCACCAAATTGTACAATTGAAATGGGTGATTTTTTTTACTACACAAATGATACCTCAACAAGCTGTTAAACATTAAAAAAAAATATGAATGATTCCCAGACCAGAGGATAAGGGGGAGGTAAGATGGGAAGATAGGGGGTATCTGGAACAGAGGCAGAATCAGCCTAGGACCCTGAATCTGATAATTAACAAAAATTCAGGGAGAGCCTGGTGGCTCAGGTGGTTGGAGCACGTGCTTCTAACACCGAGGAGGCCACATGGGCAAGTAAGCTGCGCCCTCCACACCTAAGATTGTGAACAACGGCTCTCCCTGGAGCTGGGCTGCCTTGAGCAGCTGGAGGTCACTGTGAACTGCCGTTTGCTGTTGCTGGCTGCTGTGTGCTACCGCGGGCTACCATGTGCCACCGTGAATGGCCGGTGGCCAGTGAGAGTGGCCGACAGCCAGCGTGAGTGGCCAGCAGCCGGCTGCCGACGAGAGCTGCCGTGAGCTGCTGTGAGCAGCCGACTGACGACCGGTGACCGACTGCCTCAGGCGGGGGTAGCGCAAGGCTCATAACACCAGCATGGGCCAGGGAGCTGGGTCCTATACAACTAGACTGAGAAACTAAGGCTTGAATGGGTGTGGGGGTAGAGGGAGGCAGATGAAGTGGGGGGAAGTTCAATGTACCAAACCATTAGGAAATGGGTCATATAACTAAACAATAAACCATTTGGGAGCATTAGTGCCTATAGTGCTTCATCTCTTTGATAAAGGAATTATTGCACCAATAATCAGTAAACTCCAAGCAGGATAAATACAAAGGAAGCCAATCCTAGGCACAACGTAGTCAACATGCTACGAATCAAAGATGAAAATAAAACCTTAAAAGTATTCAAAGAAAAAAGAACAATTATGAACTATGGCTGACTTCTCATCAGAAACAGGGGAGGTCAGAAGATAACAGAAATCTTCTTTAAAGACAAAAAATAACTGTAAACCTAGAAATCTACGTATATTTCAAACATGACGGTAAACATTTTCAGACAAAAGCAGGGAGAATTCACGTCCAGAAAACCTGCTCTACAAGAAATGATTAAGGGAAATGATGCCAGATGGAAGCACAGATCTGGAGGAAAACTATGAAGCTAAACTATGAAGCTAAAAATAAAAGACACCTATACATTTTTTAAAGGCTATTGTTTGTTAAAGAATACAGTAACAACCTATTACACAGTAGAGAGCACATAGAAGTAAAACAGATGAGAACAAGAACTCAGATGGGAGGTTAGTAAGTAGAATTATAGTGTTACAAGAATCACATATTGTTTGAGAAGTAGAATAATGCTATTTAAAGGCAGACTGTGAAAAACTAAAAATATTTATTAAAATACTTATAAACTCAAATATAATAGATGATGCTTAGCTAAAAAGTCAATGACATATTTTAAAATATTCAATTTGCCCAAAAGAGGGCAGAAAAAGAGAAACCGAGAAATAAACAATAGATTGGACAAGAAGGAACAAAATAGCATCTAACCAATGTGTTAGACTAAAACCTAAACATATCAAATAATGCATTAAATGTAAATAGACTAGCGCACCCAATTAGAAAACAGACATTATTACACTAGGGACAACCCCCAAGGAGCTGCTGTTTACAAGAAACACATTAGAAATATACAGACACAAAGACGAAGGGGTACTTAGAAAATTTTAAGACACTCACTCCAAAGTGTGACATTTCTGAAGAGCTGGGCCTGGGGAAGGTCTCAGACCTAAACTTAGAGCTGCCCAGGATCATGATGTGGGATGGTGTCCCCCATTTCATTCTCAAAATAGAAGGGAGATTGGGAGGCTGGGCAGTCAAAAAAATAGCAAATGTCAACTCCATCCCCATAACTACAAGCTATGTCTCCTGATCAGCATAAGAGGACCACTCCAACTACATAATACATCTAACCAACACAAAGCACTTGACCTTTAAGTTGACCTATGCAGTCTTATTTTGAGTAAATATAAGATTTTTATTAGGCTCTAGAAATAGCAAAAATAGCTCACATGCCTCTTGTAAGCTCTTAGGTAACTGGAGGAAAATCTCTGGTTTGAAACCATAACTTGGAAGCCATACTCAGTTCTAACAACCTATGAGCCTAAAAATGTAAAGCTGGGCTTATATTTTCTTATTTCCAGTTCCACATGTAAGGAGCTTGGAAGTCACCACCCCATCCTACCAAGTAAAAAGCTGCACACAGTGAAAAATCAACACTTCTAGGATATGTAAGACAGATGAGAATACATGTCAAGCTCCTGCTCCCAAGATTAGAGAGACAGAGGAGAATAGAGAAAGTCCCAGCTTCCTGGAGGGGAGACTCAAAGGAAGAAACCACTGTGAGAACCAACCAGTGCTGGTGGGTAGAAAAGCCTGAATTTTAATTGATGAATTGCTGGAGGCTCAGAGTGGACAACACTGAGAGTGAAAAACTTCCAGCTATAAAATAAAAAAGTCACAGGATGTAATGTAAGCATGGGGAATATAGTCAATAATACTGTAATAACTTTGGTGACAGATGGTAATTAGACATCATGGTGATCATTTTATGATGTATAAAAATATTGAATCACTATGTTGTACACCTGAAACTAAAATAATATTGTATGTTAACTACAATTCAACTCTTTTAAATGCTAAAACAAACAAACAAACAAACAAACAAACTGTGAGCCACGAATCCTATATGCAATGCAGCAAAGCCATCCTTCAAAAGTCAGAGAGAAATTAAGTCATTCTCAGATAAACAAAAGCTAAGGGACTTCATGACCACTAAGCCTATTCTGCAAGAAATGCTTAAAAGAGTCCTGAAAGATGAAATAAAAGGACACTAGACTGTAAGTCAAAGACATATGGAGAAATAAAGATCTCAGTAAAGGTAAACACCTGGGCAATTACAGAAGCTAGTAATTATTGTAACAATGGTTTGTAACTGCACTGTTTGTTTTCTATTTGATTTAACAGACTAAATACATTTAAAGAAAAATATATTAGTGCAAAAGCTAGTATTAATATAACTGTTTGTAACTCCAAATCTCGTTTTCTACATAATTTAAGAGACTAATGCACTTAAAAGAATTATTAGCTTATGTTTTGAGACACACAATGTATAAAGATGTACTTTGTGACATCAAAACCAAAAGGGGTGGGGATAGAGCTGTAAAGGAGCAGTTTTTGTATATTATTGAAATTACGATAGTATAAATTCAAATTAGAATTTTATAACTTTAATCCCATGGTGAAGACAAAGAAAAAAACTACAGAATATACACAAAAGGAAATGATAAAGGAATTTACATTAAACTATAAAAAATCAACTACACATGTAAGAAGATAGTAATATAGGAAATGAGGGACAAAAAAGCCATAAGGCATATAAAACACAAATAGCATAATGACAGAACTAAGTCCCTACTTAACAGTAATCACTTTAAATGTAAATGAATTAAACCTTCCAAAGACAATCTCCAAAGAGAAAGATTGGCAGAATGGATAAAAACATATGATCCAACTCTACCCTGTTTCCCCGAAAATAAGACCTAGCTGGATCATCAGCTCTAATGCATCTTTTGGAGCAAAAATTAATATAAGACCCGGTATTTTATACTATATTAAATTATATTATATTAATATTATATTATATTATATTATATTATATTATATTATATTATATTATATTATATACCAGGTCTGATATTATAGTAAAATAAGACCAGTCTTATATTAATTTTTGCTCCAAAAGATGCGTTAGAGCTGATGGTCCGGCTAGGTCTTATTTTTGAGGAAACACGGTATGCTGTCTACAAGAGACTCACTTGAGATCCAAGGACACAAACAGGTTGAAAGTAAAGAGATGAAAAAAGATATCCCATCCAAATAGTAACCAAAGGAAAGCCAGAGTTTCTATACAAATAACCAGACAAAAAAGACTTTCAATCAAAAAAAGTTATAAGTAACAAAGGACATTATATATTAATGAACAGTTCAATACACCAAGAAAATATAACAATTATAAACATTTACACCTAATAACAGACCATCAAAATATATGAAGTCCAAACTAGCATAACTGAAGGGAGAAACAGACGTTTCTACAATAACAGTTGGAGACTTCAATACCCCACTCACAGTAAAGGACAGAACAATCAGACAGAAGATAAGAAAAAAGAGGACTCAAACAACACGATCTAACAGACATGCACAGCACGCTACCCGACAACAACATACACATTCTTCTCAAGTGCTTATGGGGACATTTTCCAGGATAGACCATATGTTAGGCCACAAATTAAGTCTCAATAGATTTAAAACATAGATATACAAAGTATACATACAAAGTATGATCTGACCACAACTGGATAAAGTTAGGAATTGATAACAAAATGGAAAATTCACAAAATTATAGAAACTAAACAATACTTTTTTTAAAACAACCAATCAATCAAAGGAGAATTCACAAGTGAAATTAGAAAATACTTAGAGATGAATGAAAATGAAAACACAACTTAGCAATGAATGAAAATGAAACTTATGAAATGCACAGAAAATGGTGTCATGGGGGAAATGTATAGCTATAAATACATTAAAAAAAAAAGGTCCGGCCCAGTGGTTCAGGTGGTTGGAGCGCTGTGCTCCTAACGCTGAGGTCGGCAGCCATCGTGAGCGGCTGGCAGCCGGCGAGAGCTGCCGTGAGCCGCTGTGAGTGGCCGACCAACTACCGGAGACCAACTGCCTCAGCCAGGGGTAGTGCAAGGCTCATAATACCAGCATGGGCCAGGGAATTGTGTCCTACACAACTAGACTGAGAAACAACGGTTTACACAAGAGTGAGGCGGGGAGAGGTGGAAGAAAGTGGGGAAAAAGAAAAAAAAGAGAGAGCCAAAAGAGGAGAAGATAAAAATAGAAACAAAGGAAAAATGCAATGGTCAGAAAACAGTTACACATGATAATCATTCACATAACTATATCACTTTCAATGTGAATGGTCTAAAAACACCAATTAAAAGACAGAGACTGTCAGAGTAGACAAAAAAAAAACACCTAATAATACCGTGTTTCCCCGAAAATAAGACCTAACCAGAAAGTAAGCCCTAGCATGATTTTTCAGGATGACATCCCCTGAACATAAGCCCTAATGTGTCTTTTGGAGCAAAAATTAATATAAGACCCGGCCTTATTTTCAGGGAAACACGGTATGTTGCCTATAAGAAATCTACTTTAAATACAATGACATGATAAAGAAAAGTGATGGAGAAGGAAAAAAAAAAAGATCTAAAATCAACAGCCTAATTTTACAACTTAAGGAACGAGAAAAAGAACAAACTAAGCCTGTGATGAGTTTGGCACTTACACCTATTAGGATAGCTGCTATCAGAAAAACAGAAAACAACAGTGTTGACAAGGATGTAGAGAAACTGGAACCTTTAGGCACTGTTGGTGGGAATGTAATACGGTACAACAGTTACGGAAAAGTTTGGTGCTTCTAAAAAATTAAGAATAAAGTTATCATATGATCCAGAGATTCCACTTCTGGGTATATACCCAAAAGAATTGAAAGCAGGTCTTGAAGAGATATCTGTACACCCATGTTCATAGCAGCCTATTCACAATATAAAACATGGAAGCAACCCCAGTGTGGATGGATAAGCAAAATGTGGTCTATACATACCACGGGAGTATTGTCCAGCCTTAAAAAGGAAATTCGGCAATATGCTGCAACATGGATGAACCTTGAGGACACCATGCTAACTGAAATAAGCCAGTCACAAGATGACAAATACTGTTTGATGCCACTTAGATGAGATACTTAGTCAAAATCATAAAGACAGAAAGTATAATGGTGGTTGCCAGGGGCTGGGGCGAGG